>NC_053164.1:118826975-119147808 GCF_016835505.1 Polypterus senegalus
ATGACAAAACAATTACATTAACAATCATGTTACGTTATTTTTAAAATTTTTCCTTTTCTTTTTCGTACCTTCTTTAACACACTACTTCTCCGCTGCGAAGCGCGGGTATTCTGCTAGTAAATAATAAAGCTGCTTTATTGTTTCACCTGCTGTCTGGTCTGAAAACTTCATCCACAATCAGCAAAGAGAATCATCTGATGATGACTATTTCTTCTCCAGATCACTCTCCAGAATGTTACAAAATTCTGCTGAGCTTGATAGTTACCTTGCATGTGCCTCGGACAGCATGGAGCTGCTTCACTCCTTCCCAGCCATCAAGAAGCTGTCTGTTAAGCTAAACACAGCTCTGCCTGCATCAACTGCATACAAACGGCTTTTTAGCTGTCCTGGTATACTATTCACATCCAAACGAAGCCGGATAGACTCTATGAACTTTGAAAATCAGCTTTTGCTGAAACTTAACAAAAGGTTGAGAAAGTGAACTCTCCAAGACATGTTTGTTATGCCCAAGGCTTTAAGGCCCTTGCCCAGCTGTTTGTTTGTAGTGCTCTGGTAAAAGTTCATATTACAGGCAAAACTTCTGTTAAAACGTTATTTGTTTAGAACACAAATTTCTTGAATTTGATCCAGTCATATACTTCATCAGTAATGTAGAAATATTTGAAGTAGCTGTTTTCTACATGGTTCTCTGATTTGATTCAGTGGTTTTTGAGAATTCATTAAATATCAACGGCTAAAAAGTAACTAGTAGTCTGAGTAGTTTTTGAGAAGAGTACTTTGTACTTTTACTTAAGTATTTTTTTAACACTAATACGTTTACTTGTAAATTAGTACTATTTCAGCAATGTAACAGTATCTGTACTTAAGTACAAATTTTCAGTACTCTTTCCACCACTGTGTACTACTATCTTAAATTAAGACTACAGAATGCCAACAAAAGATTACCAAACAGTTAACTTTGTAAGATGGAATGTTAAAGGTCTCAATCACGAATTAAAGAGAAAGAAAGTATTCTCCCACTTAACAGGTCTAAACGCTAAAATAGTATTTTTACAGGAGACCCACTTAGTAACCAAGGATCAGGTCCGGCTGCACAGAGACTGGACTGACCAAATAGTCCATTCCAGCTTTACAAGGAAAACTAGAGGTGTGGGAATTCTTATACATAGAACAATCTCATTTGTAGTATCAGATGTAGCAGCTGATACTAAAGGGGAATAGCTGATCATCATAGGTAATTTATTTACTGTAAAGTAATTTTGATAAATATCTACGCACCCAATGTGGGACTTCACCCAAAACGTATTTGCATCCATTCCCAATGTGAACACTCATAAAATTATAATGTCTGGTGACTTTAATTGTGTTTTAAATCCACACCTCGATAGGTCTCCTGCCACAAGAGTGATGACATCTAACACTGCAAAAACAATCACACAGTTTGTAACTGATCATAACTTATCAGACCCCTGGAGATTCCTAAACCCAAATTCAAGAGCATATTCTTTCTACTCACCTGTGCATCACTGTTACTCAAGAATTGATTATTTCTTCATTGATAATTTCTTGCCCACGATTAAATTTTGTAAGTATGACGCTATTGTTATTTCAGACCATGATCATGGAGGTTAAATCACTTTGCCTCATATATTCAATAAAAGTGTGCTCTTTCCAGTGAACTCTCCAACACACAATATTAGATTGGATACCTTCCCTTTTATCATCGCAGATCAGTTTAAATACATAGGGGTAAACATCACAAATAAACATAAAACTCTTTATCAACAGAATTTTGCTGTCTGCTTGGAAAAATGTAAGCAAGACTTGCATAGATGGTCCAAGAAATTAACATTGCCAAGATGAATATCCTTCCTAAGCTTCTTTTTCTATTTCAAAGCATTCTAATATACATCAACAAATCGTTTTTTGAGAAGTTAGATTCAATCATAACCTCATTTATTTGGAATTCAAAACATCAACACATTTCGAAAGACCTAAGGCGGAAGGTGGCATGGCTCTACTTAATTTTCAGTTTTATTACTGGGTGTCAAATATACAAGCTATAAAAACCTGGACATTGACACAAATGTATAAACATACACAGGAATTGTTCACAACAGAAATAAAATCCTGCAGCACTTCTTTATATTCCTTGCTTTGTACCCCAGTAAATACAACTTATCGGCAATATACTAATAACCCAACACCTCAATCACTCATAATATGGAACCAATTCAAACGTACGCAGCTTTTAATGTCTGGAAAACATTTGGGATTAAATCACTTAGAGATCTGTACATGGATAACATCTTTGCATCCTATGAACAATTACACTCAAAATTTAACCTTCCAGCCACACATTTCTTTCACTACCTCCAAATTAGAAAATTTGCTAAACAAAACCTGCCCGACTTTCCTCACCTACCACCTACTTCTAAAAATATATCAGTCTTGAGGATTCAGACAGCATTTCTCTAACATTGAAAAACATTTTAAAGTCCCTCCCTTTCAAAGATCCCAGAGTACATTTCAGAAAAGGAATGGAAGGCGGCAATGCACAGAATTCACTCTAGCTCCATATATGCATTTCATACAATATAAACTTGTCCAAAATGTTTCCAGGGCAAGATCCAACCTGTGAATGTTGCAATCAAGTTCCAGCCTCATTGGGTTATATGTTTTGTGCATGTATCAAATTAACATAATTTTGGACCAAATTCTTTAAATGCCTTTCAGACAGCCTGGGTGTCATAATCTCTCCTAATCTACTAACAGCTGTTTTTGGTGTACCTTCAGATGGGCCTAAAGTGGAGAAGGACAAACAAATTGTAATTGTCTTTACTATTGGCATGTAGACTTATCTTGCTCAACTGAAAGAATCTTAACTCACCTCTTTTCAGTCAGTGGGTAAACGATGCTATATACTACTTGAAACTGGAAAAAATTAAATACTCAGAGGATCTGTGCAAAACTTTTTTAAAACGTGGCAGGGTCTAATTAATCATATTTTAGAATAAGCATTTAAATCGAGGAAATTGGTTCTCTTCCACTTTTTATTCTATTTATTTACTTACTTATCTTTTCTACTATTAAAGTTTCACTATGTTGGCCTAGCTGTCTTTCTCATGGGTGGGGATTGACTTGATTTGAACTAGTTTTGTAAAATTTGACTTGCTTGTATGGAATGTTATTTGAAATGTTTAAAAAAAATAAAAAAAGAATTCTTAAAAAGAAAAAGGGGAACTTAGAAAAAATTCAAAACAAAGCCAAATCATGTCACAAAGACATAAACAACATCAAATTAGAAAGACTATTCAAATTTAAAGCTTCTAAATTAATTGTTAATATCTTATAACTGTGAAGATCATTGTTATTCAATTAAGTAACATTTGGCAGTCATAATGCCACTGGAGTAAGTAATTAGGAATGTAACATAACATTCACAAATCCACTTAATCCAATTCAGTATCATAAGGGGGCCTTTGGATTGGGTACTGTCCACCAATGCACACACACACAGTGGCCAATTTGGAATCACCAACTACCCTAGCCTACATAACTTTGGGGCATGTGGTAGGAAAACTGGAGAATATGAATGAACACAAAGATACTAGTTTCATGAAACAGCAGTGCTACCCACTGCACCTCTTTTGCACATGAGATTGTGAATATGAATAATTCAGTTTACCTGTCTGAAGAACAAAACATGATATTTAAAAAGACATTCAAAACAGAAATCTATTACTTGAGGAAAACTCAGTTGTGTGTGGGTAGTAACCTATATTTCTGCTGACTTTATGCTGTGGAATATCTTGTTGGCACTGAATTGCAAAAGACTCTGAGATTTTGGCCAGAAAACCAGCAACTCTGCATAAAACAGTATTTGTGCTGCATCATTGTAAATAGTGAAATGCATTAGTAAGTAAACCAATGTGTGTGTCAGCAAACCAATACAGCTTTAAATAATATTATGTACATACTTGATGATCAATAAAGGTATAAGGTATCTTTCCTCTACAGATGCTGAAAAAATTTATTCTTTTGGCAACAAATCAATATTATATGTTTGGAAATTACTTCCGTGCAGTAGTCCAATATAGCTGTCAGGAAAATGACTGTTTCCTTAACAGCAACTTTTACTATTCTTAGCATTAAAGCCCCAAAGGATTTATTTTGACTTCTGTCAGAATCAGTTTCTGGCTATAAAGTTCCAATAAATATTCTGCCAAGTAAGTAAAAATTCAAAGTAGTCTACAGTTTATGTTTGAATATTTATTAGCTTATACCTAATGCAAAACCAACAGTTTTTTCAAGGTCTTCATATACCACAAAGGTCTCTTGTAAGCATTTTTTTATTCCATTTGCAGACTGTCAACTACTTTTGGTGGCAAAAGAGGTAATTAATAAATCATACAATGGCATTGTGTTATCATGAAAGATAGTTTTGAATTTGTATGGCACCTGGTGTTTGTTTTTTATTGAAATTAACTATAGGAGCTAAGGTATTCTATTAGTCATAAAGAAAAATAATGAGATCAGCAAAAGGTGCATAAGTACAGTCATTGTAATGAAAAATGCTATCTTAATAATCTCCAAACAAATCTTGTCGTCTGGTCTAACTATGAAAAGGGACACAACAACGTGAAACAAACACAGAAACAGCACATACAATCTCAGGTCCAGTGGCCTCATGCATAACGCTGTGCGTAGAATTCACACTATAACAAGGCATACAGACTAAAGCGGAAATGTGCGTAAACACAAAAAATCTAGATGCATAAATCTATGCGTACACCAACTTCCACGTTCTTCCGCTACATAAATCCCAGTCAGTGTGAAAAGTAACACGCGTGCATGCGCCTGCTGCCAAAACCCAACTCCTCCCTGAATTACGCCTCTTTGAATAGAAGAATTTCAGCGAATACCAAGTGGAGGCAGGGAAAAACTTACTATTTGTTGGTTTAAACAGTGGTATAAGCAAAAAAAGGAAGTTGATCGAGTGACATAGAGTCAGAGAAACTCGAAAGTTCAAGTTCACACAGTGGCGAAATAAAAAAAGAAGCTGTCTGATATCAAAGTCGCCATGAAAAGACGAGTCGTAGCCCACCATCTGAGAGTCATGTAGCAGCTTATTAGGGTACAGAGAAAAGACAAAAAATAGGCACGCAGTGGCAACAAAAGCTCAAAATGTCAACTTTAATCTTGAAATGTCAACTTTAATCACATAGTTTATTTTGTCATTAAAGTAGAACATCATAAACTTCATCTTAAAATCATTTAATATAGTGGTTTCTCAAATACCATCGTAACTAAAGTAGCACGTTAAATGCTTTGTTATTATTATTACCATGCTTCTTTTAACTTCACCTGTTTGTTGTCTGGTACAAATCTTGTAATCGATATTTAACCCCTTCCTATTGTCCAAATGACTTGTGATTTTGCACACTTACTCACTCCCGATGACAATACATAAATCAATAATCAGTTTCACTAATTGATCAATTAATCCATGTTAATTAAGAAATTAAATTTTCATATGAAGAATAGTTAAAGATTTCACCAATAGATGGTGCTAGTAATGGGTAGAAACATTAAAGGAAGTGTTAAAATATTGATTACAAAATTATACTAAAACAATCCCAAGACTAAAAAGTTGAAAATAATATATACAGTATATAAAAAAATACTTTTTAAAAACCACACTTATATTAAGTTAAAAAGTGTACTGAAAAGTAAAAAATAAGTCTCTCATACATCACTCGTAAAATAAAAGCGTGGGCACTTTTCATCAATCAATGAAATCTTAGCAAAAGTGTGCTTCTTAATCAAGCTTTCTCTTCCTCCGACAGCACACAGAATCCATTACATTCATGATATTACAGCTCTCTGAATAAATTAAATACTGAGATGTATAATTGATATCATTTTCATGATGATAAGAATTAAAGCATGTTAATAAACATGGGAACACAGTGGCGCAGTGATAGTACAAGCTGGCGCCCTGTCCAGAGATTGTTCCTACTTCACACGCAAGATGCTTGCTGTGCTGTACGTGACCTTCGATTAAATAATTTATTGCAGCAATACTGTCTCTTTCAAATGTACTAACCCCCCAATTCCTGTCCTTCCTTTTCTTTCTCCAAGTACCCGATCACCACACTATTAACTCTGTAATAGATGTCAAGCCATCTCTAAGCTTAGAACGCAGATTATTCAAAACTTTTAAGGAACATTGAAATATCTTCGTAGTACATGTTTAATTATTATATGCAGCGTGAGGCAGAGAGAATACCTGAACAGAGCACGCCAGCTCATCGCTACCACTGTCCACCGTGTCCTCACATATTTAATTATTAACAATATAGATTATTTAAAATATGTTAACATTTTCTGTATAATGTAAAAAGTATATTTTGCTGCATTTCATCTTAAAAATGATATTGTCATCATATGTAAATAAGCGCTTTATAAAGTGGTTTGGGTTGTTCAAAATTATAACTATCTCAAGTTTACAGTGAGGTATTATACTTATAAGTACAAACAGTTCTATAAGGAGCAATTGATGGACTGATTGAGTGCGTTTAGAACTCTTGGGATGAAACTGTTTTTAAACCGCGAGGTCTGTACAGGAAAGGATCTGAAGCGTTTGTTGTATGAGAGAAGTTCAAATAGCGCATGGCTGAGGCAGCATGCGGTTGATGGAGTGAGAGTAACAACGCTGGTGAGGATGCAGGGAGTAGTACTTTACTTCAAGTACTCTTATCTTCATGAATATAGCTGCCAATTCTTTTAAGCTTACATCAACTCCTACACTATTGTCATAATGCTGAACAACAGAGAGCACAAACAGCATTATTGTTCACATTTACAATTTGTGAATTGATGCTGTTGAATTTCAATGTATAATCTGATGCTTCCAAAAGTTTTTTTTCCTTTCATCAGGTTATGCTTATGTTTAAAACAGGTTATGTTGATTTTTAAAATGTGTAATGTGCTCTCTCCACACACAATGCACATTTATATGTTGTCATACACGTGTGCTTGGGAGGCAATCAAAGGGTTCAAATCGGGGTATTGACAAGTCGAACTGAGGGCTGCCATTGTGTATTAATGCCTCTTCTTCTCTCCCCACAGACCCTCCAAGGAGAAAACCAGTTAAATATCTTACTTCCACCTGTTCATGACCTCACTTCCGGCATCAACAGATGACCTCACTCCACTTCCTGACCTACAAGCACGCCCTTCCTGCTTTCCCGCTATAAATTCAATCAGCAAAACTCAAGTCACTGAGTCCAGTCACATGGTACTTGTCTGAGTCCTTTAAAACTACCTATCGTCTTCTACAATATAAGGGGGATCCAGAGCTGATTGTGTGGTGATTGGTTACTAGGAGAAAGAAAAGGAAGGACAGGAATAGAAGGTTAGTACGTTTGAAAGAGACAGTACTGCAACAGTAAATTATTTCATCGAAAGTCACGCACGGTGCAGCAAGCATCTTGCGGGAGGCAGGAACAATCCCTAGACAGGATGCCAGCTCATCGCTAATACTGCGCCACCATGTTCCCATGTTTAATACATGCTTTAATTCCTATCATCATGAAAATGATATCAAGCATACATCTTAATATATAAATTGTTCAGACAGCTGTAATATCATGAATGTAATGTATTCTGTGTCCTGCCTATTTAAGAAGCACGTAGTGATTAACACACATAGAGCACATAGAAGATCAAATAAAAAACAAAGCATTTAAAGTGCTACTTTAGTTACGATGGGATTTGAAAAACTAGTAAATTAAAAGGTTTTAAGATGAAGTTTATGATGTTCTACTTTAATGACAAAATAAACTGTGATTAAAGTAAAAATTTTGAGATTAAAGTTGACATTTGGACATTTTTTTAAACTGTGTCCCTATTTTGCTTTTCTTTTCTATGTACCCTAATACGCTTCCATATGACACTCAAACGGTGGGCTACGACTCACCATTAAATGGAAACTTTGATATTGACCACTTCTTCTTTATTTTGGACACTTTGAGACTTTGTGAACTTGAACTTTCGAGTTTCTCCGCCACTCTGTCACTCGATCATCATTCTTTTGTTGATTATATCACTGCTTAAACCGACAAATAGTACTTTTTCCCTTGCCTCTACCTGGTATTTGTTGAAATTCTTCTTTTTCCCCTGTGCTTTTGCCATTGCGCCTTTTCACAGAACGCTGAGCTTAAGGGCTGTTTATATTGATTTGCATATTCAAAGGGGCGTAATTCTGCAAGGAGTTGGGGAGTGGCAGCAGGCGCGTGCACATACGTTACTTTTCACACTGACTGGGATTTATGGAGGAGAAGAACGTGGAAGTTGGCGTACGCACAGATTTATACATCAGGATTTTTTTGTACGTGTGCATCTTTCCGCTTTTGTCCGTATGCCATATGTTAGTCAGAATTCTACGCACATTGTTATGCATGAGGCCCCTGGACTTGTTTAAATGTGCTACATACAGTCTACCCTCAATATATGACCGGCCTGACATGCAAACAACTTGGTTTATGACAAAAATTTTTGTTTTGAATTATGACCAACATCTTGAGTTACAACCCAAATGCGGTCACGAGTGTCCACTTGTGCAACTGTAAACAAACATTATATTCATAAGCATCAGTCGGAGCCCAGATATGTGTGTTTGTGGATGTAATTTTGATCAGTGCAGTGATTTATATAATTTTTTTCGATAATTGCTATCAAAATAGCCCCAAAAAAGCTAGAAAAGAAGCTAAGGAAGGAAGAGAAGGTAACGAAGGAAACTGTGTGGAAATATGAGAGTGACGTTCGTGTGACCGATCTCGCTAATATGTACAGCATATCGAAATCCACCATCTCCTGATGTTCTTATGGAAAGGGGCTCTCCTTCCAAACAAAAACCACCTTCCATTTCATTCTCCTCCTCCTCCCATCCTGCAAGCCAAAGGTGTCAACTTAAATGGTGAATACAGTATGAAATTGTTGTTTAAGGTAGGCTAGGCACTTTTTATAACTTTTTGGTTAGTGCATTAGAAAAAGTATTGGTGTTTTGGGTAAATTATGCACATTATACAACCGTTTTTTTATTATGAAAAGGTTAAGTAAGTTTTGCTGTGGGAGGAACGCATTATGGGTATTTCCATTATTTCTTATGGGAAAAATAGTCTTGACTCACAACCAACTTGTTACAACCAGCCCTTGTGAACAAACTGAGTTTGTAAGTCAAGGGTCCACTGTATATTGACTTTCTATAGACTGTTTATAAAAAAAATAAAGATCAGCACTTCACCCAGCTTAATATATGTTACTCTTAATTTTCCTTAATCATGTGTCTTGCAAAGGATGCCTACATTTTGTTCTCTGCCCACTTTAAAAATAAAACATGGGAATTTGGCAAAATACATAGAAATCAAATAATTCCTATCAAATAGATTAGAAAAGAAACACAGGAACATATACCTATATTTGAGAAAATACAGATGGCATAAATCCATATTTTTTTTCAAGCTGCAATTAACTACTCAGTGTAGTTTTTGATATTTTGCATAATAGAGACATAAATTGCTAAACTTTGTTATACTTAGTGTGCTTGTAGACAACTCAAACAGGCATTATTAAAAAAAATTGTATTGGAAAGACTGAATGTGTATTATTGAAAATGAGAACGGGCAGAAATTCTTGTGCTGAAACGCTAAATTGCATTTTGGACAGCATGGCTATGTAATGGTTAACGCAACAATCCAGGATTAACAATCAATATAAGTAGTAAAACAATATGGCAATACAGTATTTGAAAAATGTTATACAGTATTATCTAAATTACATAGGAGGAGTGGTGGCTTTAAGGCTAGGGATCTGCACTGGTAATCAGAAGGTTGCCGGTTCAAATCTTGTAAATGCCAAAAGGAACTCTGCTCTGTTGGTCCCTTGAGCAACGCCCTTAATTTGCAATTGCTGAGCACTTTGAGTAGTGAGAAGAGTGCTACATAAATACAAATAATTATTATTAGTGTACTAGAATAATGTAAAGTTGAATTTTAATTTTAAATAGGGATGGCAAATAGTGTAGAATATCCTCTGCTTCAGAGCATGACATTTGGAACAAGGCAGTAACTTGACTTTTCATTTACACGCTATTTTAAAAGTATCAGATGGTTTCTAGTGCCATGTTTTCTAACAAAACTATAGATTCTACACCTAATAAACAGAATGTTTTTCCAGTATTTCGTTCAGTTTAATTTATTATTGTAAGAGCTGTATTATTGTAAGTGCATTTAAGGTGGAGGTCGGATTACATTAGAGATCGACTCTGAGCCCTTTCTTATTTGCAATGGTGGTGGACAGGTTGACAGAGGAGATTAGACAGGAGTCCCCATGGACTATGATGTCTGCGGATGACATTGTGATCTGTAACAAAAGTAGGGAGCAGGTTGAGGAGAGGAATGAAGGGCAGTAGAACCTAGACAGAACACATGTGCATAAATTAGAGGTAGGTCAGAGGAGTGGTGAGGATGCAGGGAGTACAGCTTAAATACCTGAGTATGTATGAATGAGTTTAAATACCTGGGATCAACAGTACATAATAATGTGGAGTGTGGAAGAGAGGTGAAAAAGAGAGTGCAGGCAGGGTGAAGTGGGTAGAGAAGAGTGAGAGGAGTGATTTGTGACAGAAGAGAACTAGCAAAAGTGAAAGTCAAGGTCTACAAGACGGTAGTGAGACCAGCTATGTTATGGATTGCTGGCAGTGGCATTGACCAAAAAATAGGAGACAGACCTGGAGGCGGCAGAGTTAAAAATGTTAAGATTTACACTGGGTGTGACAAGGATGAACGGGATTAAAAACCTTAGAGGATCAGATCGGGTTGGACGGTTTGGGGAAAAAACAAAGGATGGCAAGTTTGAATTGGTTTGGACATGTGCAGAGGAGAGATGTTGGGTATATTGGTAGAAAGACACTAGGGATGGAGCTGCCAGGCAAGAGAAAAAGAGGCAGACCTAAGAGTTGGTTTATGGACGTGGTGATAGAGGACATGCAGGTGGTGGGTGTGACAGAGCAAGATGTAGAGGATAGGAAAATATAGAAACAGATGATCCGCTGCAACCCCTTATTGGAGAAGCCGAAAGAAGGAGATTGTAAGAGCCAGTCCTAGTAAGTTAATGTTTAATTAACGCAAGTGTTTGCTTAATTATAATGGGATGTTAATTTTACATAGCTAATGGAAGGTTTTGTTTTATCCTCTGTAAGTTAGCATGTTAATGGAGTATTCAAATTCTTATGTAATATTTAGAAAAGATAGATGAGATAGTTTGCCTGCAAATGGAAAGGTATAGGTCAGAGTACTCAAATTCGGCCCCGGAGGTCTGCATTTTTGATTTAACCAAATTTTTAATTAGAATCCATTTATTTACCACTAAAGTATTTTTTTATTTTTGGTTTTAGTTTTGGATTTAGTTAACTCATTTATTGTGATTCTGAACCATTGTCTATTTTAATTTTGCACAGCTGCGTTAAGGTTTTAATTGTTGCCACGTTTTTAACCAGCCATCAGTTAATAATGAGGTGCAAATGACAAAGAAACCACCTGCTCTCCAACTAACATGTTTACATTTAAACCTCTGCATATGCATCATGAAGAATCCGTGCTAATACAGTGTTTTGGAATAAATGAAAGGGAAGGGTAGAACCAAGACGTGCAATTCAGTTCCTGTAATGATCTCAGAAAATGGAAAATCTACAATGTGATAAAGATCTGCCTTGGAAGAATGAAAGGACTAACAAGTCATGTAATTAAATACTAAGGTTCATTATCTGCCAGGCCTCACTTCTAATTAGGAAAATGGTTGGAATTAAAAGCTGTACCTACTGTGGACCTCCCTGACCAGAGTTGAGTACCCCGGTATGCAGACATACAACTTTAACACTATATGAAAATTGAAATTTAATAATGCCCAATATTATAACAAATGCATTGTCATCATTTTTATATGTTTCTAATGATTGCATGTTGATTTTCATCTAGTTTATAATACTTTACTCACATTTTTCTTAACATTACTTAAATCTCAAGATGAGTCTACTCTTGAAATTAAATTACTTTATTTTTCAAATGGCCCTTAGTACTCGTATTGAAATGCATGCTTAAGTGGCTAAAGCATCACATGATAGATAGTAAAAGTAAAAAAAAAAATAACAGGTTCCTTGAACCTTTTTAAATTTTGACAACAAAATGCATCATTCATATACTGTATACTAAAACAAATTGTGTTGCTGGCAAACCAGATTTGAAAGAAACAGCACTCTATTGGATATTATTCAGGCTTTACAGCTAAGAGTAAATGAGTTTGCTCAAGTATTTGTATTCCATAATATAGGACGGTTTCATTACAATGAAATTTCAAGCATTTGAAAGATCTTTAATTGTGCAGTCACATGGTGGTTAAAGTTGTTCAGCTGACCACTTACCTTTTGATTTGCAGCACTGAAGACACACATTAACTTATCTTTTCATCTCCACTTCTTCCCATATTTGAGGAAACAGCTGTTATCAGAAATGTGAAGAGACCTACACACTCAGAAACAGCTTTCACTTCAGAATGTACCATCTGCACAATTAGCTCACAGTAAATATTTTACATTCATAAATAACATATAATTAAAAGAAATAATTATTTTTTGTTTCAGACCACAGCTTTGAAGTAATTAAATCTCTGGTAATATTTCTGTTTTAAGAAGACTTTTTCCTACTTGTACATACATCTTGGCAAACATTTAATACTTTTCAAACAGTACTATTACAGTACCATTATAAGTGGACATTTGCTTAGTCTCCGTCCAATATTCCACACTTTATTTGAGATATATCTAGATTTACAGCAAGTGCCCAGACTCTAGAAACAGGCAAATGTTATTCCAAAAGCAAAAACTACACACCCAAAGGCATTAAATGAACGCTTTAACTTCTCATATCATTAAATTATTTGGGAGGTTAGTTAAGAAGCAACTACTTAACAAAACCCTGACCTATCTCCCCCACTAACAATTTGCATACAGAGCGAGAATTGGAGTGGAGGATGCCACAGCGATACTTACACATTTACTGCATGAGCATTTGGTAGGTCCAAAAAAACTGTACATAATGGCTTTTTATAGTTATTTCATCTATCTTTAATACAATCAAGCCCCACATATTAGTTGACAAAGTGATTGATACATTCTGCTGGACCCTAACTTGGTGGGTGAAGTCTGGACTTTTTAGCTAACAAAACACAAAGAATGAGTTATAATGGCTGGTTTTCCAACACTCTTAACTCATCCACTGGATTATGTCAAGGTTGCTCTCTGTCTCCTCTTCTGTTTATCTTATATACAAATGACTGCAAGGGTTCACATAAGGACAGACATGTCCTGAAATCTGTAGATGCCTCTGTAATTGTGGGGCTTTTACAAGATAAGAAGTTTGACCAATGACCTGTTGTTGATAGGTATGTTCAAAGGTGTGATTGTTCCTTTTTAGTAGCTAAATATCTGTAAGACAAAGGATATGGCTGTAGATTGTAGGTGCTACCCTGCTCCCACTATCTCAGCATTAAAAGGGGAGCAGGTGGACATAGTGGAGCACTACAGATATCTAGGGACAATCATGAGTAACAGATCTTAACTCAGAACAAATTTTTGACAAATGGTAGACACGACTATCCTTTCATAGGAAACTCAATTGTTTTAAAGTGGACAGAGCCATAATGACATTTTTATAAGTTTTTTTTTTATTGAATCTGTTATTTTATATGTTGGTTTGGAAACTGCAGCTTTAAGAATGTTAACATCATTGTAAAAATTAGCTGTAAAATTATTGGTTTGCATGCAGATCTCTGTAAGTGAGATGTATTACAACCAAGTTGTAAAACAGGCCAACCTGATTCTGTCAGACAGACTCCATCCTCTTTTTCCTAAATTTCTAATATTGCTATCAGGCTGCATATTTAATTCCTGAGAGAAAAAAAGATGATTTAAGAACTATTTTCTTTCCAATGCTATATGCATTTTGAAATTAATTTCTTTTGGGGATGCTGCTGAATTCTGAATTATTATTAAAGGTAATTATTCTTCTTTGTACAAATCTTGACTGTGTATTTTTGATAACACTACTTGTCAGTTGTTGCATCATGACCGATTTTCTTGTGTCTGTGTAAGAATAGCTTCTAATAGGAAAAGGTTACTGCTCAAAGGTTGATCTTTGATGGCTCCTGAAACTTAAAAGAGATTCACATTTATGTGTAATTTAAGAATCAACATTTCCACAGATATTAAAATTCCTTAGGAGAAACAGCTTTAAATGAAAAGGAGACATGAGTTACAACTGAGGTAAAAGCAGTCAAAATGGAGAATTTGGTTTGATAAGTATGGTAAGCACAGAAATATAAGTTAGAGCAACTAATACTATTATTCAAAACCAAGGATAGCACCTTGCAATCATGGTAAAGTGTTTTATTACTGTCATCTAAACATTTCACCAGATAATACTGAGCACACAATGCAGTTTCAAATTGCAAAAAAAAAAAGTTAACACATTACTTGGGAGATCTGAACCCATTGTGTGACTTTGCTGAGTAACATCTGGGAGGCAAGAGGCAAAAGAACATATCTCCATTTTATTTCTTTCTAATCTCATTATTGTCGAGGGGAAACCAAAAATATATTAAGGAAGGTCTCTTTTTTTATTTTTCATTCCTATGGGTTATCTTTTTTACTTTCCTGCTGTAAACCGATTTCCTTCTGGGATAGTAAAGTCTACCTAACCTAATCTAACCTAACCTAAAGGTCAGGCTGTCTCAGCATATAGTACATACAACATTAGAAACATATTGGAAGTACAAAGACCACTAATGGGACACTTTTTACAACATGGTTTAACAAACGTAAAAATATGTCCTATCGCACACGATCAAACTGGACAGAGTGACAAAGAAAACTAAAGGAAAGGGAATGGGTAAGAAAACTAAACACTGTATACTCTGTGGGACTAAACATTCGAAATAGAGGCAACAGGGACACAATGGGATGAGAAGGAATGGCTAATACATTTGTATGGCTCACTTATTGGATAATGCATTTGTATTGCTCACTTGTTAGGAAATGCATGTGTTTGGCTCATTTGTTAGATTATGTACTAATTGTCACTTTACTGTATAGTCATTTTAATGTATAATCCTTGAATACCTTATATTGTATGACACCTTTTAGAATACCTGGCATATATAATCCCCTGTAAAATGCCTTCCTTACATGTATACTAACACTGTATAGAATATTATGTCTTACATATCTTGTAGAATAGCACTATATAGAAAACTGTGTTTTAGATACCTGGCAGGGCTATTCTTGGATAAAGGATCACCTGTAAGACAAGAACTTCAAAGAGCTACCTTTACCCACCCCAAACCTTAACCTTAAATATTTAGCCAATAATGCACAATGATGAACTAGGAAACCCAGAAAACTTCCACAAAATATTAACACAAATTTGGTTAAATTATAATTTAATATATAATAATAATATTATAATTAATAATAATATAACAAAACAGTAATTTGTCTAATGTCCCTAAAAGCATTTTCACACATCTCAGTTCTGGAAAGAAAGCTTAATCTAGACCAGGGTTGTGGGGGGATCTGGAGTCTATTCCAGATAGCATAGGGTGCAAAGCAGGAACAAATCCTGGACAGTGTGTCAGTCCATCGCAGAGAAAGTAGTTGTATGGAGAACATTATTAATAGGCAAGTCACTTTTCCTAAGTAGCTTTAAAATCAAACAAAAGACTCTACATCAAATGACTATAAATGACATTATGAAAACTTTCTATCTCTGTCTGATCAAGAACAGTGTAAAAACCACCATCACAATGTGGTATTGCATGAAATTTTATTGCATATATCGTATTTCTTGGTAAACATTTGATGAATGCATTGTAATAATACTTCAGACTAAATTGATCCAACTCTTACTGTAGTAATTTTAAAACTTACTACAGAAAATGGTATAAAAACATACCAAAACTCTGAATTAAAAGGTCTTGTTCAAAAATAATTATTTTAACATGTGCAACACAAAAACAAACAGTATATAATGGTCAAATAAAAATATTATAGTTTCCCTATCTAAAGAATGGGTTACTGTAATAAAACAGCAATAGTTAACGTTAAGAAAATTCTGTAATAAATGGTCTTTGTCTGATGCTGCTCTCTCTCCTAAAAAACAAAGATATAGTCAAAGTGCTAAAACAGGGATGTCTTCATATAAAAGGACACACATACAGAGTTCAAAATTTATTTCTGGTTTCTGCTCTCATTCCACTGCTTTTCATCCTGCTTACATTCAGCAGTTATTAACATCACCCGAGATGTGCACTATGACCAAAATTGTTTATCTGCTAAAGTAGAAATCTCTCTAAATCGGTCTATAATTCTACTGAAAGAAACGTCTACATAACTCCTGGTGTTAAGGATGAAATTTTACATATAAGCAGAAAGGTGGCAGACACTCTATAAGAGAATTCAAATCTTGTCAGCTGTATAAAATATTTAATGCTTCCTTTTTTGGCAAAAATCAGAGCAGGCTGTTAGATTTTGTTAACGATATTGTTTCTTTACTAAAAGAGTTGGTGATAGCTGTGTGCCTAATTTGGGATGCATTCATACTGAGGACTGAAATTATTAAAATAATGATCAACACATACATCCAGCTATTTTATGTAGCAATCAGTAAGAATCATTTTGCCATGGCCACTGTTAAACTGAATATGAACAAACACAAAAAATACATTTTTAAGTTGTTAAAAATATTGCTGAAATGATATAATTTCTATGGAAATGACAAATTCAATACGAATAGGGGAGCAAGAAAAGTGGAAAGAACAGAATGGTAATAAGGAAAAAATGTGAGCCAGCTTCAGGGCCTTGTGGTATTTGTATTATGAAAAAGAAATACCATTATCGTACAGAATTAAAACAAGGCACATTTTTAAATGAAAATGTCTTTTTACAAAAAATGTCTGGAGAGTGTGTCAGGTGAGAGCTGAATCTGCTCACTATGTGAAGTAGCTTCTTGAGTTTCTAATCTGTCTTGATTTGAATAATACACTTTCGCAACAAAAATGTAAAACTGTCAAACATCAGAGAAATAATACCACAGCAGGAAGCTGTCAAGAGTTAGGGGCACTTCAGCCTGTCTGTGCATTGTTTTTTTTATTTTTTTTGTTCTAATGTTATCTATTGCATGATTGCTGTAATTTTTCCAGTTTCCTTTGGAACTAGTAAAGTTTCTGAGTACGTTGTCTGTCTATTGTGTCTGGTTTTGTTCTTGTGATCACTCTCATATTACACCTTAGATAATGCAAGTCATGGATGTCTTTGCAATGCTTGTTCAGTGGTTCATGATGCTACAGGCACCCTTTTGTATAAAAGAAGTTGATGTAGTCATGTATAAACCTCGGGAGAGACTTCATATTTTTGAAAAGAAAAAAATAATTAAACAAAGACTTTTTTGGTTCACTTAGATTATGACTTCTTTTTCATTCAGCTGAAAAATTATAGTCATTTAATTTAACTGTTAAAGATAGGACCTTGTTGTGTTTCCGGATCCAAGGCTGTTTGGTGGTTTGGTTTGGATTTGTATTCATGGTATAGATTTGTTATTTGAGTTCAGAGTATATGTAATGATCATTTTGCTAAACATTTCCTCCTATATCAAGAACAATCTTGAAATTAAACTGAACAATTTGTTCTTATTTTTCTGTTGTTCTAGATTGTGAGGCAATGTCACCTTTGTTACTTAGCCTTATTTTTCACAGTTTAAGTGGTTAAAAAAATGATTAAAAAAACATGCAAAATATTGTGGAGTTGTCTCTACAGACCTTAGTTCAAGACAGAACTGTTCCAAGATGGCAGAGCTTCCGGTTTGGGCCGTTCTGACAGGAAGAGGCGGGTCCAGGTGGATGGACACCAGGAGTGACATCAGAGGTATCCTAGCCATTAATCAAGCAGTCTGCAAAGGAAAAAAGAGAGGGGGATTAGGACATGGCACCAACTACTAGAGAGGCTGTAGAAATTAAGTAACTAGGACCCTTTAGCTGTTCCCTATGCATACACACATGACAGGAAGCCCAGACCCGTTGGGTTGGGCGGTCTGAAACTTGAGGTCATGAGCTTCACATTTCCTGTCATCCTACATTTACCCAGATCATTGTAGACACGGAAAACACATGAAATGCATGTATTCCTAATAACGATATATTATTTACCCAATACAACTCCAGGCACCTCACATCCAGATAAACAGACTTGAGCTGGGAGAACTTCAGCTGCATCAGTGGGGGGGATGGGATAGCAGACTGCATGCTGCCTGTGCTGATTGGCACATTAGCAAAAAAAACAAAAACGCTGATGAAGAGGTGTGAAGGAATTTAAGGTGCCCCAGGATTACAACTTTTTTCGTATGCTTTAGCTGTTCTAGTGTTAAATGGCTCTACTAAACTGTCAGTTTGAGGATGTTATACTATGGTTTTTAAGTGCTTAATTTTGAGTAATTTTTCAGCCTCCGTAAATGTCTCTGAGGTGAAAGGAGTCCATGAATCCATTAGAACTTCTTTAGGGATGTTGACATGTGCAAAAACACTTACCAATTCCTGTGCAATGTTTTTAAAATTGGCTACTCTCAGGGGGATAGCCTCTGGGTATTGTGTAGCATAATCTGCAAACACTAATATACATTTACGGCCGTGAGCTGAAGGTTCAATGGGTCCTACAATATCTACTTATATGGGCTCAAAAGGGACATGAAGAGAGGAGGAAAATCTCTGTTGCAACTGACATTTCGGACAGGAAACACAAAGGCAGCGGACCTCAAAATCAGAGCTTAATCCAATCTACTCGGCTCCCAAGTGGCACCTAGGAGGTGGGCATGTGCTAATTCGCAAACCTGCTGCAGGTAAATTAACAAGATTAACAGCAATGACCTCATCTCATCCTTGAGCTTGGCTACACAATACAATACATTATTATTAGGGAAAAAGTGTGGACCTGGTAGCATTGGATACAACGTCTGTCTATCTGAACAACAACATTCTTAGGAAACTTTAAGGAACAATTGTTCCACTGTCCTCTTTTGAAAAAGGCCAGCATTTGCCAAAATTGAAAATATAAATCTGAGAGTGGGTCATGAATGACCTCAGTGGATGGAGCGACAACCAATGACTCGGCGTCTGTATCCATAGAGACGTCCATGTGAGCCAGCATTACATTGCCCTTGTCATATTGGGTAGCCAGGTGACCTGACAGAGCGACATGGAGACAGCTTGAGATTGGTTCTTACCATCTATTATAAGGACCTGTATTTTAGATGGCGGTGTTTGTACTTCTCCGCATTTATTTTGTAACCAGTCCCGCCCCAGGACCACAGGATAAGGTGGGTTGTGTAAGGCAGTCACTCTGATCTTTTGAGTTGCCCCTTGGTAGGTGATTACAAAGAGGAGTTAGTTAGGCTGGTTGATCCAGGTTCCCACTGTTGTGGTAGCATGCAACGGCGTGCAACGATTGACAAGTTGCTGCCGGAGTCTAAGAGGTGTAACTCTATGCACATTGATAAGTACCACCTCAGTGGAAGAAAGGGATAGGAGATTGGCAGTGAAACAATACTCATTCTGAGCCCATCTGCAGTCAATTGACTTACTGAAGTGGGGACAGGTCACAGTGGGAAGGCTCACCACCACACCATTTGGACAGTGGGGAGGGGTGGTGCATGCTACTCTTTCAGTTGTTTGAATAGTTCTTTTGATGAATCTTGCAACAGGTAGGCTTAGGGATGGCTAAAGCTTTCATCAGGGACTTTCGACAAACAACAGGCCATACCGAGTGCTCAACTTGTGAGGCCGCTTGTTGCCGCACAAGGCCTGCAATGAGGTCATAGATATTATTATATTCCAGCTGCCTGACTGGTTGGGTAAGGTAATTGGGGAGGGCGTTCACCAGGAGGTCGCAGGCTATGACTTCGACCATCTTTTTAGGGTAATTTATTTCTGGCCGCAGAGAATAACGAACTCGGCCTCAGAGTTGAAATATTTGGGAGTGGGTCGAACTGCCACTTTTGACAAACCCTTGCCTGCTGGTCCAGATTAACTCCATACCTCAGCAACACCTCAACTTTGAGTTGATTATAATCCATGGCGACCTGCTCATCGATGTTGTAATAAACCAGTTGAGCCGGTCCCTTCAAGAACAGCACCAGTATGTGCATCCACCTTGCTCCCAGTAATGACAGATAGCTGTAGTCTCAAATACTAGAAGGTGTGTCTGTGGTGGACTCATCAGTGGTTTCTGCTGAAGGGCTGCATGCATTTGACTACGTACCTCCGCCTCAGCAAGCCCAACCTGAACCTTTATTGCTTGGAGTTACATTACCATTTCCTGAAGAATGGCTGCTATATCCTGTTGCTGCATCATCCTAGAAACAAATCCTGCTGATTACTCCACTCTAACAAAAAGAGAGGACAATGATAAAGAGTTGGGATGCAAAGTACCCAAAGTATATTTGGAGATTTAAAAAAAAAAAAAACACACACACAAAACATTGCAGAGTCATTTCTGCAGATGTGGCTTCAAGCTTCCAGTTCTGAGGCCTTCTGACAGGAGGGGGCGGGTCCAGGTGGATGGACATTAGAAGTGGCATCAGAGGTATCCTACCCATCAATCAACCAGTCTCCAGAGGGAGAAAGAGTGACTGGCATTAGGACACAGCGCCAATCTCTGGAGTAACAGTAGAACTGCAGTCACTAGGGCCCTCTAGCCATGCTCAATGCATACACGTGTGACATTGTCTAATGCAAACAAATGAGAAAACCCTGACAGGAAAAATGTATTTTTTAAAAGCTCCTGAACAGAATGGGCAAATCTTCCAAAACATTTGGTTCTATATAATTGTTCAAAAAATTTTTTTCGAAGAATTTTGACAAAAAGATTAAAATAATCCAAATTAAAGATTTATTCTCTTTAATATGTAACAATGTTAAGAACCGTAATGCACACATTACAACTGCTGGGATCTTTATTAAGACAATCAGCATCTCATCTGCTGTAAAACTATGGCATGCTGATACTCTAATAGCTATTAGAAAGTCTGTGGGAGCCAGAATATGTAACAAATCAGTTTCATAAAAAAAATAATGTGTTTCATAGCATTGGATTTGGAATGGTGAACAGATCACTGCAAAGCCTTTTTAGGAAAACTTTCTGTCATCACAAGACTTGTGTATTGGAAAAACTTGTGACTGTAAATTAACTTTTTTTAGTCGGAGTGTAGGAGTTTGCATGAGTGTGAGTATGAGGAGTGTGAGTCTGGTACCCTTGTCATTTTTGGTGTCCAATGTTTCTGGATTATCTACAGTTACTTGGATTGAGAATGTTACGTGTATCATAACCTAAAAATTCCTTAAGTAATCTGTTTCAAAAAAACAAAAGTATTTGACATTTAGCTACAGTTTTCTTTTTTTTTTGTTTTTCGTGGCACCAAAAAGCCAATTAAAGTGTTCAGTTGTTCGATTTTACCCTTTAGAAGTTGTTTAATAAAAATTTTAAATCTTTTAAAAGCTCTCAACAATGAGTTTAATACACTTATTAATCAGAATATTTCTTTTGTGACTGATAATGTGCTGTAGTCAGCTATGCACTATTTTTCTGCCTAAAATACTTAGAGCCACGGTGGCCCTATGGTACCTTACTGTAAAAAGACCAGGGTTCAAGTCGGCATGGAGTTTGCATGTTCTTCCCATTTCTGCAGGAGGATTCTTCAGGTTCTCTTGTTTCCTCCCACAGTTCAAAGACTTATAGGTTAGGTGGATTATCATTGCCAAATTGGCCGTGGTGATTGCACATGTGCATGCGAGTGTGTGCTCACTCTCTAATGGATTGCCGCCCTATTCAGGAACTGTTCCTGCCTTGCGTCGTATGCTTGCTGGGATAGGCTGCAGCTCGTGTGACTGTGCTCAAGTTTAAACAGGTTTGGAAAATGGTACTATATCCTTAGAAAGAGGAGAAAATAATGTTAATAATGTTTTAATTCAAGGAGTGTTGTGTGAATTAATATGAATATTAGTGTGTGTGGATATGCACGCCTTCTGATGGAACAGCAACCTGCTTTCTAGACAATGCTACTGGGATAGGTGTAACTTTGTGCTAGATTTAATTTGGTTCAGAAAACACCTGCGTAGATAAATAAAACAAGTTGTTGAAGTATTACTGTATTTGAAATTAGTCACAATTGTTACAAAATCCTCAATTAAGTACACAAATCAAACGGGCTGCTACTGTTCATGATATTAGTAGCACTGGACGCTGGTAAGAAAAATGTCTGGACAGTTCGGGAGTGAAGAACACAGTGCAAATGCACTCTTACATGCAGAGTCAAAGGGTCAGATTCTTCTTAGTGTCATGGTTTTGATGCCATTCCATCCCTGACCTTAGCTTTATTTTTGTTTTTAGATCTTTTCCCTCCTTATGTTGAGCTGAAAGGAATAAGACTTTCCAATTCTGCAATTGTGCAGCCAATAGGGCTGAAAACTGAGCCCCAAGCTAACTGCTGGGCAACTGAGTAAGTCTTCGCCTGTGGTACCCATTTGCTGTCTTTTTAATTGTTCAAATTATTTGGTGATGGCTAGTTTGGTTTTTATTATTTCTGAATTTTGGCTTTTTGTATTTCTTGGCCTTTTCATATTGCTTGGCCTTTAAGGATTACCTGTCCTTCTGTGCAGTTACGTTTTTTTTATTATTGTGTTTTTGGTATTTTGGTGTTTATATTGCTTGACCTTTTCATTATTGCTTGATTTTTGTTGTTTACATTTCTTGCCCTTGTCTGATTATATATTTGCTTTTTGGCCTATGAAATGCCCTTTAATTGATTGTGTTTAACACTAGAATTACCAAAGCCTATGTAAAAACATGTAATCCCAGCCCACCTTAAATCCCTGCACACCTCTCCATCAACATCTTTTGTTTTGTAAATGTTTTGATCAGCACAAGCAGCAAGCAGCCTGATGTCTCATCCCCCCTCCTTGACGGAGCTCAACCCTCTCAGTTTAACCCAAGGCTCCTTATCTGCATGTGAGATCTGGAGTTGTATAGGGTAAGTAGTACAGTATATACAGGAGACAGCAGTGCTGAGCACATATTTCACTGAACAGGTTTATTGATTGTGCATAAGCAATGGACAACTGTGGCTAACTGCAAACACCTTTGTGAAAGCCTAGGTTTAGATTAAATTAGAGCAGATTACAATTACAATTCATAATTTGTTTCCTTAAAACCATTCTTTTTTCAAGGTTTTCTATGTTGGTATTGGCTATTATTCTATAGTTGCTAAATGAAACCATTCAGCTTTATATGTATATTGCACTTATCATTCATATATGACAATTACTGTACTATTATGTTATTGAAATTTTCAGTAAGTAGAAGTGGCAATTAAAATTGACTTCAGTGAAGTGAATGTGCTGTTCCTAGAACCGCCTCCATTCAGTCCGTGAGAGCACACACTCTTACTCTCCTCTCCAATAATTGTTGAGTTCCTTAACACATACAGAATACACAAAAACAAATATGTTTTTTAGCAATTTAAAATTCTTAAAACGCTTAATCCAGTTAAGGTGGTTGAGCCTATACTTGGAAGAAAAAAGCAGTCTAATTCTGACAGGATAGTAGTTCATTCCAGAGCCCCCACTTATGTACACGCTGACACAGGGCAAATTTACAGTTGTCAGTTACCAACTGTGTATATCTTTGGGATTAACCACAGTATCAAAAATTATATTCTATAAAAAGACAGAAAGAGACTACTTCACACAGACACTGATATGTCACAGCACTAAAACTAGGGACACTGAAACCAGGAGGAAACACACTTCAAATTTTATGAAATTATGACAGCAGCAAGTGTAACAAGTGATAGATACACTTACTTCTCTCAACTCCCAGCACAGCACTAAGTAACAGCCAAATGCAGAGAATGGAGAGTATGTAAACTGCACACAAATAGTGATCAAAGTAAGATTTGAGCCCAAGCTTCTGGTGAGGTGATGCAGCACCACCAACCACTACACAAACCATTTTTCTTTGGCCAATATGCTGTAGCATATTTACAAACTAATGAGTTACATACATTTCCAGTCAAAAGTCAGTCAGTCATTGTCCAACCTGCTATATCCTAACACTGGGTCACGGGGGTCTGCTGGAGCCAATCCCAGCCAGCACTGGGCGCAAGGCAGGAACAAACCCCAGGCAGGGTGCCAGCCCACCCCAGGGCACACACACACGTAAACCACACACTAGGGACAATTTAGGATCACCAATGCACCTAACCTTCATGTCTTTGGACTGTGGGAGGAAACCGGAGCACCCAGAGGAAACCCACGCAGACACGGGGAGAACATGCAAACTCCATGCAGGGAGGACCTCGGAAGCGAACCCAGGTCTCCTTACTGTGAGGCAGCAGCGCTACCACTGCGCCACCGTGCTGCCCCAGTAAAAAGTTTTAAAACGTATTTTTTAATTTATACAAGTCAAGTCCGATGAATAACCTCAAATGGGACAAAGGTAAATAATAAACTGCCAGTGGTTAAGAAAACAGTTACCAAAAACTGGAAAGCAATGTAATTTTCAGAGATAGGCCTTCTTGTATGAAAATAGCATAGTAACTGCAAAGGATAGAAGCTGATGCAATACAGCACATTTACAATGGCTTATGGGTAGTTCAAACACATACTTGTACAGATCAGTAAGCTGTTTGGATAGCCATCTTAAGCAAACTTTACAGTACCTGAAGTCATCATGCACAATGGTATGTGCAAATCCATAACTAATATCCAAATGTACAGCAACAGTGAACAACAAAATCCGTTGGTCTTCTCTGATAAAAGAATTCGCCATGTCGATGTAGGCTTGTGTGTGCAATGTTAATAGTCAATCAGATTGAGCTTCATCAGTTTCACTCGTTCTTCCCGCTTTAAACCTTTCTACCCATTCGTAAACTTTTCATTGAGTCATGCTTTCATCTCCGTACTGAGCCAATATCCTTTATTCTCTCTACCCAATGAAAACTCAATATGGCGTATTATTCAACATTGGTGCAATCCCGCAGCAAAGTGTCCATATTCATTTGACCTTGGCTTCAACTAGACTAATGGCAGAGTGCTGAACTATGCGTGTTCAAGTAACCCATAAACCATCATAAAAGTGTTGTATTGTGTTCGTTTCGTTTGTGGTTACCTAATAATTTTCAAATTTCCTTTACTTTTTGATTTTCAGGGAACAAGTAGTGATTTAACAACTTTTGTGCAGCAATTGATGTTAGCTAAGCCTGAAAGGTGATGTAAGCAATTCTTACAGGTTCCCCAACTATTTTTGATTAGTTTCAAACAAACTCTCTGCCTGTATAAAAGCAGTGTTGGCACAAACTGTGCTACTACACTCTCTGAAACATTATTTGGACAACGCTTTTCTAATGTAGCACATATTGTTATATGTTGTAATGGCATTTCTTATTTTCTGATGCTAACACATTGCCATAACAGTAAATCTTTCATCCATGCACCCATCCACCTATCTATTTTTTCCAACCTCAAAATTGTATATTTTTGTTGGAAATTCTTCCTGTTTTTTTGAAGGCTGTTAAAAAGTCAAAATTGAGAAGAGTATAGGTTGTTGCTATATAGTGTACTATATTTGCACAACAATTTTGAACCATACACACGATAGTAACTCTTTTCAGCATGAATGGTGCTTATGGTGCTTAACACTCAAAGCCTTATGATTTTGAATCTTATTTAAATTATTCAAAATCATTTTAAAATGGTTTAAAAATATAGCTCAATGAATTTATTAATAATGTAGTGATGGGAAGAGAGTTATCTTAAAGTATCTTATGTACGTTTGAGCAACAGACAAACCTTATACTCTGATTTGGCATCAAAGTGCAAAAGTAGACTTGTCTCTTTGCATAGAAGATCTACAAAAAAAATCTGCTGAAATTGTATTTCAGATGTTTCTTCATATTAATGCTAGAGACTGCATACTCAATTTGCATGTGTAGAATTTGAGAATACAATTTGTTCATTTCAAACAATTACATTTTATGCATGTAAAAGTAACTTATGACATGTTTGATTTTTATGCCAATAAAACAAATATTTAATACAGTACATGACTTATTAATAAAATGTGAAGTATCAGTGAACTATAGGAGGTACAAAGGGTAAAAAAAAAACACCCACATTAACGTAAGAACATGCACAATCTATTCAGAACACGGATTTGCCCAGGCTGGAGCCTGACTATCAAGTGCTGACGCAATCTACCATTCTGACAAATAAAATAAAAATGCAATATTTTCATTAAAATCTCTATTAGAAAGAAACAGTGGTGCAATGTACTACCTTTAACCCAATTAATTCCTTGTAAAATTAAATTATAAAGACACATACAAGAAAACCAAATTGAATTTGTACATTTATACTGTCATTACATTGTCTAAAATTAACTTGAGCATATCAGAATACACTTTGGTGCAGACCCAGCAGTCTTCCTGTCTGAGGAATTTGTTATTGGATTTAAACAAGTATTAACACAGAGGTCATAAAGTGAAATTAGAGAAAATAAAACATTATAAATATAAATATTAGGCTGCTTTATTTTACCTATTAACTGAATAAAATAGTATTCTCAACAAAACATATTTTTTCCTATGCTTATCACTTACAGTTTTCAGTATCATCCAAACACTCAGTAGTGTTTCTTTGATTTTTTATTAATTAATTTATAGTCTGTTGAATAAACATGGGAAAAAAATAATGGCTAACGAATTAATGTAAAATAAAATAAAAATATGTTTTGACAGCTAAAAATACATAATGAAGATTTAAGCAAAACAAACAAACAAATAAATAATTAACATTAATTATACTTTGAAAACTGACAGATTTAAATTTATTGCTTCCTTACATCACTTACAGTGTAAGGTTATTAAACAAATCAAGTCAAACTGGGGGGCAGGAGATCTAAAATACCTCTTTAACTAATAATTATGCTTATTTTCTGTTTTTCTTCTTGTTATTTTATTAGGATTACATTGTGCATACAGGAAAAGAATGGCATAATTCTGTGATCTGAGAAATATTGGAGAATTGTGTTAGTACCATAGGACATATGTTTATGTCTTTTTTAAAAAAAGTGGTAGGACCACAGGACTTACCTAGGCATTTCTAATGATTTTGTTTGTTTATACCTGCTATATGAATTTATTTTTACTTTTTGGCATAGGTCTATTTTTGGTTAAACAGTGCCATATGAAAGATATGTTTTCTGATAGTAATATTATGGTGAATGGGTCATTGCAAATATAAACACTCAAAGAGCCAAGCTTTTCAATGAGACCTCTGCTTGAGCCCAAGGGCTAGGGAAAGCAAAGAAAAATCAATAATGAGAAGAAAGAGAAATATTTAGCAATTAGAAGAAAAAAGAAAATTCTTGTGTCAGGGTCAGTTGTTGTTTCAATGTGTTTTTCTGCTTCCTTTCTTTTGGTCCATTTCCATTTTCCTTGTTATGTTAATTTTGTTGCATACAGAATCACACTTTGATGATATCATCAGCCATACTATGCTAACAACATTTACTATTATATGTAGATCTGGCATCATAAGTACCATCACTGGCATTTGTCACACCCCATGATCCTTGGGTTATAAGACAATAATATTGCATTTTATTGTGATATATTAAGTACTGTGCTTCTGTTGTGAAATATATAGCAACTAACATGTCATAACCAGTGAAACCTGTGAGGCTATTGCTGTATTTTTCAATCAAAAAATTAATGATATTGGAAATAACATAGTACATCTCCCCAACACTGCAGATCCTCCTAAGTCCCAGTACTCCGTTATAAACAAATTCAATTCTTTCACCATGATAGATTTACCTGATTTACATAGAATAATCTCTCAACTGAAACCCTCCATCTGCGTCCTTGACCCAATACCAACAAGTTTTTTCAAAGAAGTATCAGGCATGCTAATTGATAATATTCTTGACATAGTAAATTCGTCATTAAATACGGGGGTCTTCCCAGACTGTCTTAAGACTGCTGTAGTTAAACACCTACTCAAGAAAAATAATCTTGACCCATCTCTAAACTGCCCTTTTTAAGTAAAATTCTAGAGAAGGCAGTCATTATGCAGTTAAATGACCACCTCAATAAATATGCTATTCTTGATAAAATTCAGTCAGGTTTTAGAACAAATCACAGCACAGAACCTGCACTTGTTAAAGTAGTAAATGACTTGTGAGTAAATGCAGACAGAGGCCATTTATCTGTTCTCAACCTCCTAGATCTGAGTGCCGCATTTGACACCATTGATCACATTATTCTTACAAATCGCCTTAGTCAATGGGTGGGCCTCTCTGGCAGGGTCCTAAATTGGTTTGAATCCTTCCTGGCAGGGAGAAAATTCTTTGTTAGTTGTGGTAATCACAACTCAAAGACACATGATATCCTATATGGTGTTCCACAAGGCTCTATCCTGGGTCCACTGCTCTTTTCAATCTACATGCTTCCGTTAGGTCAGATTATCTCAGGGCACAACGTGAGCTACCACAGCTATGCTGATGACACACAGCTGTACTTATCAATAGCACCTGATGACACAGACTCTCTCGATTCACTAACACAATGTATTTGTATTTCTGAATGGATGAATAGTAATTTTCTCAAGCTAAATAAAGAGAAAACTGAAATTTTAGTGATTGGCAATAATAGATTCAGTGAGGTTATCAGAAATAAACTTGATGCATTAGGATTAAAAGTAAAGACTGAAGTAAAAAACTTAGGGGTAACTGTTGACTGTAACCTGAATTTTAAATCAAATATTCCTCAGACCACTAGGACAGCATTTTTTCACTTAAGAAACATAGCTAAAGTTAGACCTCTTATATCATTGAAAGATGCTGAGAAATTAATTCACGCTTTTGTTTTCAGTCGACTAGATTACTGTAACGCACTCCTCTCAGGACTACCCAAAAAATACATAAATCATTTGCTACAAGTGCAGAATGCAGCTGCTAGAATCCTAACTAGGAAAAGAAAATCCGAGCACATTTCTCCGGTTTTGATGTCACTACACTGGTTGCCTGTGTCTTTCAGAATTGACTTTAAAATTCTGCTAATGGTTTATAAAGCCTTAAATAATGTCGCCCCATCTTATATATCGGAATGTCTGACACCTTATATTCCAAATCGTAACCTTAGATCCTCAAATGAGTGTCTCCTTAGAATTCCAAAAGCAAAACTTAAAAGAATTGGTGAGGCGGCCTTCTGCTGTTATGCACCTAAAATCTGGAATAGCATACCAATAGGAATTTGCCAGGCTAATACAGTGGAGCACTTTAAAAAACTGCTAAAAACACATTACTTTAACATAGCCTTCTCATAACTTCACTTTAATTTAATCCTGATACTCTGTATGTTCAATTCATTATAATAACTATTCATGGTGGCTCTAAAATCCATACTGACCCCTACTCTCTCTTTTGTTTCTTTTTCCGGTTTCTTTGTGGTGGCGGCCACCTACTCAAAGCATCATGATGCTCCAACATTGATGGACTAAAAGCCAGAAGTCTACATGACCATCATCATCAAATCCTTCCGTGAGAACCCTAAATATAAAGAGGACTGTTTCATTTATGTTAGGTAGAATGCCCAGAGGGGACTGGGCGGTCTTATGGTCTGGAATCCCTGCAGATTTTTTTTTTTCTCCAGCCGTCTGGAGTTTTTTTTGTTTTTTCTGTCCACCCTGACCATCAGACCTTATTCTTATTCTATGTTAATTAATGTTGACTTATTTTATTTTCTTACTGTGTCTTTTATTTTTCTATTCTTCATTATGTAAACCACTTTGAGCTACATTTTTTGTATGAAAATGTGCTATATAAATAAATGTTGTTGTAATAATCTTTTCATTTAACTAAAATCATATCCCTATAGAAAAAAGGTGTCTTTTACATCTAATCAGAAATACCTTTTGGTAGAATAACATCATTTCAGAACACTCTCAAACACTTTTACTTTAATTCAGGGTCTCTGAGATCTACATCCTATCCTGGCAGTACCAGACACAAGGCAGGAAACAGGCCTGGACAGGGCTCCACTTGTACAGTACAGTATATAGAATATCTACAGCAGATACAAGTCTGCCCATTCAACTCTCATGCTTCTTTTTCACTAATTTAAAGCTTCTCGTGGCCATAAACCATATGTGTAAATGCTATAAAGGTGTAAATTTTAAACATAAGAGGTGAAAAATAAGAAACAGAGTATAGTTAAATAATACAACTTTTCCTGATGAAATATTACAAGAATGAAGCCTCTGCCTATAAAACAAACTTCTGTCTTGTACATAAAAGTGAATAATCCATAATTTTATTGTAAAAATTTCCAAAATACACCATTTCCTGCTATGAAAGGTATTTTGATAACATAATAAAATATTTCAAATTCTCCTTTTTTTGATATATTGCATTCTCTAGCGCCAGGATTAGATAAATACAATCAAATGCTCTGTGTATTTTATTCACTGGTTAAGCAGAGATGGTTTAATAAGGAATTGCATATAAAGATACTTTACCAAAAGGATGACTTTTATCTTTAGATCATATAGTGCACTTTTTCCTAGAGCAGTTTACTGTTTTTCTATAAGGTTGAATGAGGGCACCACCAACACGATATTTTGGAAGAAGCTGTCAGCTTTAATCATCTATTTCCAAAGAGTATAATGTGTGTACTTTAATTCTTTTAGAGTTTGTGGAAACAAATTATATCAGACAGGGCAACATTGTAATCAATTACAAGCTGAAAAGGCTAATTTTATCAATATAGAAACCATCAATATTAATTTGAAATACTGTTTTTGGTAATGCATTCATTATGTCTTCAATTAAAATTAAGAACATTTGCATTACAATGCTCACATCTTCTGTAATCATCAATTAGAGCACTGCCAAAGTCAATTTTCATGAAAAAGTTTTCTGAATACTTTACTTTTTGTAAGAAACTTGCTCCAGAGATTGTGACAAAGCTGTATTTGTATGATGAAGCAGCAGCACAGTTTTGTCCAGAATGTTTTCCATTCTTGTATATAGATCATTACTTATTAATCAAATTTATTATTATTTAACTATTATATATTATTATTATAACATATTAATATTAAAAGTATTCATTTATTATATGTATATGGAAAAAAAGTTAATAATAAACATGGGAAGATTTTGACTGGAGTTACAGCAAATACATGTAGCAATCATAATAGTAAGAATTAGGGATGTTTGTAAAACTGTACAAACAATATTTAAATTATGATACAAAAATTTGAATCAATTTATGAGCTATTTATTTAAAAAGGTGATGGTCCGCTTGGTAGCTGAGGAAAAGCTGACTGTATGGAACAGTTTGTGAGATCCAGAACTATAGCATTATCTACATGTCAGCTCCTCCAGTCATAAACTGTATGTCATATATGATTTTGTTTTTATGATCACTTTTTCATTGATTTGAGGGATTTAACATACACATAAAGAAGGTCAGTTGAAAAAGAAGATATCTGTATACATCAAATGACATCCAGTACCCTCCCACAAAGCCACCTCCCCATACCCCCCAACCCCCAGAGCTTAGCAGCAGAGTTTAAATCAACAAATGCATAAATGAGGAGGAGGAGAATAATTAAGTTACAAAAATATCAGGAACACTGCCAAATGAACCTAAGTGTGCTGTAACTGTGATGTCAATGGAACCAAGAAAGACCAATTGTCAATGGATTCAATGGATGACCAGTTAATCTTAGAGGTTGACAGTTCTAAATGAATTAGATTAAAAAAGGATGATCGCCAATTGTCAAAAGAAGGAAGCCCAGGAGATTTCCAACAAGACGCAAGAAAATCCGTTCGCATTCTCACAACATGTAAAATGCATGTAAAATATTGTCAAATAAATAACTCTGCAAAATAAAAGTTGTCAATAAACAGGAAAACCCTTTTACACAGGAACACCTCTCCCCTGCATTCATTGGTCATGTGTCCTGTAAAAAACATATGTTTAGGTGGAAATCTGTTTTGACAAATGTTGCCTATTGTATAAAGACACAAATATAAAGAGCATTGAAGGAAGAAATAGTATGGCAAGAGATTGCCTAGAAATACAAACTCTGTATTTTCAAAGATTAACAGCAGGTAAAACACATTGTTTTCCTCAAATTAAATTGAAAATCGAACTAACAATAAAAGTGAACGTGGGTTGGGGACAGTATATTGAAACCTATATCCAAAAGGTTCTAGGTTTTTCTACTATTTCAAGAAAAAAAAATCTAAGTTACTTTTTAGATTGAGCTGACTGTTCAAAACTAACTATTTGAATATAAGTTTAAAATATATGACTTATCAAATAACTTAAGAATTTATTGAATATATTTTGATAAATTTAATTTGGCAATTATACAGGTAATATACAATAGATGTATAAATAGAAAATCTATACATGAGCACAGTGTTAGCGATGCATAATGTCTATATCTCTATGTAATGTTCTTTGATTTTTTTCACACTTTCTTATTCAGATATTTATTTACAAAACCCAAAAGTTGAAAATTGACATGTTTTATTGTCTCACTTTGAAAAATGAAGAAACAAGATGAAGCAACATCGTTACTTGGCAACAAATTATATCAAATGAAGAAAAGGTGGAGGTTACAAGCAAACATTTTAATGGCAGCCTCTGTACTCTAGCACAATACATTTGCTGGAATAGAGTTTTCTTAATTATATTTTACCTTGTATATTACAAATAAGGAGATGAAGGTCCGTTTAACCTGTATGATGATCATCAGTCATTGATGAGGTATTTCCACAACACAGTAATTTTATATTGAGCTCTTATCTGATTATCCAATGTAACACTTGGCACAGGCTTAAAAATCTTATGCTACCTGTCAGCCCGTTAGTTTTCTTATGTGAATATTTAGTGGTTTGAGTTTATAAAAGTACCTGAATCTTCTGCACTTGTGGAAAAATAATTTTAGGGTAACAGCATTCATCTTAAAGAAACTGCATAAATGGTTAATAAATGTCAGAAACCTTTGTAGGCATATCAGGAAACCAGATAAAGGACAAGTGAACAACAAAATGTACTGAAAGATGACTAAGAAATCAGCAGATGCCCTGTAAAACAACCAGAATGGACAGTTGTTATATGCACAGAAATGTCAAGGGTGTTGTCTCAACTCAAATGTATAAGAAGAACCAGAATATAACAGACTTTTATTTTATATAAGTCATTTGGATGTAAACTAATGAACCAACCAGAGTAAAATGTATGCATTGATTGACACTGTATGTAAATTCAGTAGTTTATAAAATGAATTTCTATTCTTTGTTCCTCTGATTATTCTGATCATACTGTAACAGACTGGGTTTGAAGAATGCTCCCTGTAAGGCATTTTGCTGAGGAGTAATTAAAAGATACAATGAACACCCTTTCTCCTGCCCGATTTGTCCTGTGTTTTTGGAGAAGCAATGTTGATTTCTATTACACAGTCTATGCTGTTAACTTACTATCATATTGCTGTTCAATTTTGACAAAACATCTGTTTCATGAATATGTGTTAAGCAATTTGGAAGTCTGTTGTTTGTGACGTTTTGGGAAAAAGTAATTGTACATTTTTATTGATACTATATTTGTTTGGAATGTTTCGGAGTTTAGTGATGTGGTGGAAATAGTTGTGGCAACATTTATGTTTTACAAACAGGAAAACAAGTTGGTAACATATGTATCCAGTGGTATAAAGAAGATGATCTTTGCTAGAGAAGAAAACTTGTCTAGTCCTGTTGAAAAATGTGAAGGTGATCCCTGGAGAACTTTGCATATCACAGAACTGATTTTTTGTAGGAGATCCTCTAGTCAAAGCAATGAAGAAAAGTAAGCAAAAGTATGTACAGAAGTTCATGGAGATGACTGTCTGAAGTAAATCTAGTTAAACACTTGTAGCAGGAACAAATAAAATTTCAGAAGCAGCACTTGTTAATGGCAAGTGGAAAGTAATGAAGAATGTTTGGTTAAAAAAAATGCAACAAACCAAAACTGGTGAAACACAATGAAATGTGGTGGTTGAAGGTAGAGGAAAGGCTGTAAATTGAGGAAAAGAGGAGATAGTATAAGTATTGACAGTAAACAAATGCAAATGTTAACTGGACACACTATTAGAAAGCAGAGTGGATTGCCAAAAAAATTGTTTTGAGCATACAAGAAGCCAAGAGACGGGAGATAGAAAGTGAGCTGAAGAATACAAAAGGAAAAGATAAATGTGTTTTGAATCTCAAAGTGGGATGTATGCATGAATTGCACAGAAAATGCTGAATTTAACATTATGATTGATAGTAATTCTATTAAAAATAGTAGGAAAAAGTATTTGGAAAATTTCCTGAATGAAGAGAACAAATGAGATAATGATGCTCATGGTGAGAAAGCAACAAGGACTAAGTTGTAAGCTTTTGATTGAAGATGTTAAAAAACTGCTGGAAAAGATAACGATAGGTAAAACAGAAAGCTTAACTGAAGCGGTAGTTGAAGTGTTGAAGGTGCCAGAAGGTCCTGAAGTTGAATGTCTGACAGTCCAGTGTAACATGATTGAGTGCAAAGTGAGAATTCCAGTAGAATGGAAGAAAATGTATTTTATACTTCCAAGCAGCGTACAGCATAAAGCTAAAAGTTCAGTGCATTTTATTATTACATGCATTACAAAATATAATTCAATAGATGGTGTATTGTAAATGTTACTGTCAACAGGGTGTAACTGCCAGATGAACAGAAATCTCCTTATATTATACAGATATATTGATTTTTTTTCTATTTATTTTTGCCTTTTTTAAGTTATGGTTTGCCTATCTCTTACTGATTTTATTTGGCATTTACTATAGGATTCTTAGCAGAAGTGCTAATTTTTGTGATATGCACCCATTGGAATAAAAAAGACATTTAGTTTTATTATTAAATGGAATGCAAAATACATTTCACTTGACAGCAAATCGTAAATGCTCATAGCAGTGCTAATGTCTGTAATATGGAATGTATAGTAAAGAAAACGCATTTCATTTTATTATTATATGCATTACAATATATATTCTTATAGATGGTACTTTACAAATGTTAATTGATAATGTGCCCAACAGAATGTAACTGATGGAATTAAAATTTTATAAAAATATATATACTGTATTATTTTTAATTTCTTTCAATATTGGTAATTAATTTAGATGATTGAAAATAAATAAAAAATGCAGACATTGTACTGTAATAGTGCACCTGTTCACTACAACAGTCCTCATTCCACATATGGCAGGATTTGCTCTTACAACCAGTATTGCAGTATACAAAGGAAAGAGTGACCTGTTGGACTGTGTGTCATATTGAGCCATAGAGGTTATGGAGCTGGTTATGAAAATGGATGAGAGAGAACTATAGGAAAGAATCCAGATTAGGTTCTCAAAATTTATTTTGGTTTGATGCCTAGGTAGGGATTATCAGATATGATCTGTCAGGCAAATATTGGGAAACATCAGGCAATGGGAAAGAAACTGCATTTGTAGATCCGGAAAAGGGATTTGACATGGTGCTGTGAAAGACAGAGAGATAAACATTGATAAAGGTAGGTATGGAGGAATAGTTAGTGTCTGCGGTAATGTCAATATATAAGGAAAGAGCAATGGGGTTAAGCTCTGCAGTTGGGGATAGCAAGAGTTTTGAGGTGAAGTACAATGTAGTGAGATTGCCAAAGTATTTGCAAAAGGTATAGTACAGTAATTATCACCAAAAAAAAAACTAATATCTTTCCTAGTCTCTGTAATGATGGCAAGTGTATGTAATTCTGAGGATGTTTATGTACATGTGTATGCTCATACAGGACATGATGTGTGCCACATTATAAATCAATATTGTAATTATGGCTTTTTTTGAAGAATGCAGTGTAGTGAACAGTAATAAATAATCAATACATCATTCTGATTTTATTGGTTATGCAAACATACATAACTAATTTTTTTCTGTATTTACATGTTTACACATAAACACAGAATGCATTTACACTCACACATATAAAAGTATTCTAGTATGCACGAGAAGTACTAGATTATGAGAAACATTTCTATGGTGTAAGAAAATATTCTTTTCAAGTGTAATTATTCAGAAACTGCAAAGTGAGATGCAGTTGGAGGTAAAAACACAAAATCTTTTATGCAATCCAGTGCTTGCTACAATTTTCTAGATGCACCACTTTTAGAGTTTACTATATTAAACACAATTTGCATAAAAAAACAAAGAGCAGCTATCTCATCCTGGCAGACTCTCTATCACAGTTAATTACAATGCCAAAAATGAAATCGAAGCAAGTGAAAAGTTTATATCAAGTCATTAAATCGTGTTTGTATTTCTGTAAGATTTGACTTATGAGGAAATTTGTATTTAAGATTATTTAGCTTATTTTAGAACAGAGGTGCAGTGGGTAGCGCTGTTGCCTCGCAGTTAGGAGACCCAGGTTCGCTTCCCGGGTCCTCCCTGCATGGAGTTTGCATGTTCTCCCTGTGTCTGCGTGGCTTTCCTCCGGGTGCTCCAGTTTTCTCCCATAGTCCAAAGACAGGTTGGTTAGGTGCATTGGCAATCCTAAATTGTCCCTAGTGTGTGCTTGGTGTGTGTGCGCCCTGCGGTGGAAAGGCACCCTGCCCGGGGTTTGTTTCCTAAATTGCGCCCTGTGTTGGCTGGGATTGGCTCCAACAGACCCCCGTGACCCTGTAGTTAGGATATAGCGGTGTATATAGAACAGTGAACAGTGTTTCCAACCTTGGGATTGTGACCCCACAGGGGGTCATGTGATACGCTAATGAGGTCATAGGAAAATATTTTTAAAAATGTATATGTATATACAGAGTTATTAAAGGAATAATCTTCATTAGACTTAAAGTTCAATTTAATTTTAATACATTAAAACAGTAAAAATAACGTGCTTAAAATATGTCATACGAATGTTGCAACAGCCACGTGTACCTGGATTATCTTTTCGTGCGTCGTCTTACTAGTGTTACCTAGCTCGTTAAGTAAGTAAATAAAATAGATTGATTCTTGACCAGGATGCACCATCCATTTAAAGTATCAGCATACCAAATTTTGAACATCAGTCTTCAAAACCAACATGAAAATATGATGAATCATTTCTTCAGTATGGATTTATGAGTGTCATTGAGAAAGACAAGCTCCTGCGGTAATGTAATGTCCAAGGAGAGTATGAAGCCAATTTGACATAAAAGTTTGGGGTTTTTTTTGCTGCCTGAACAAATTGTTTACATTCCCTAAGTAAGTGACATAATTGGAGAACTTAATAAATTGAACATATTCATGCATAGGTGAATCAAACATATTACGCAGATGAGTGATCATATTGTTTATCCATAATTACCAAAGTTCTGCAGCTTTTAGCTTGCTTCATATGATGGTTCAGACAATAGGGTGACACATGTTCAAATAATTCAACAAACCAAATATCTTTGTTTTATTAAAGTTTGATAAAATTTAAAGCAACACAGTTCACATAAAAATTGAGAAAAATTGATATTGTAAAGAAAAGAAAAGTTCTTATTTAAAGAAAGTTCTGTTTAAGGTTTACTAATCTTGTTTCATATTTCTGTAAGTTTGGTCATACAGTCATATTTTCAAATGTTGTAATCAAAATGGTATGCACGGTCAGAAAACTGTATGCCAATATCCTATCTGCAAACTTATCTAACTGTCCATGCCAGCAGTGAGACTATTTCTTAAGTAGTTTAATTAACACTCTGTTTTACAGATACAGCATATTTAAGAAAGCTCTATTTCATGTTGACTTACATGGGGTAAAAGACTATACTATAATCTAAGTAGCTATTAGAAAATGGTATTCCAATAAAATTAAGCAGATACTCATGTAAATTTAACATTAACTTTCAAAGATTGGCTCTTACAACTAGGATCTTTCAGGGAGATCCATCTGGCTGTCAAAAAAAGATTCCTCCCTCTGGACCGCTAGGTTTCTGTTTCACGTGGACTGGAAGGGACAGAGCTAAGGGCAGTCAAAGGATGGTTTGTCAGAGCTACAGGAGAGAAGGAGAAAGACATGTTAGCGTCAGCGCCCCCTCTCACCCCGGAGGGTTATTACGTACATTGGATGAGCCTGTGAGGAGATCCTCGGACGCGCATGCGTGACACCTTAATTGATTACCATTATTAAAACACCAACGTATATTTGCTTTTCTCAAGTGAATTGCTATTATCTAACAAAGTGTTAATGGTCAATGGCCATATTGTGTTTAGTGATGGTGTATGTTGCTGTTCATGTGTTTTATTGGCGGCATAATGTTATAGTGCTGATGCTATTTAACATGTTAGTTCACTACATTTCATTTCAAAGCATTGATAAAAATTAAAAACAAATATTTACTGTAGTTAAAGAAGGAATAAGCAGTTCATGTTAGGATCTTGTTTATTTGTATTTTGCTTTTGTTCCCTGCATTTGTTTGTTTTTTTTTGATGATCAGTATTTGTATACTTCTGTTTTTTTCTCTGACTAGCGCTAGAATTTTTCCCAAATACTCTTGATTTATTGGTCTTTTCTCTGTCCTTTATTCTCTTTATGCTTGTCTTTTTCAGCTTAAGCATTACAAAGAAATTTGTGTCCTAGTTATTTGCTTCTTTTCTGTGCCGCAACTTCTCTGTTTCTTTCAAGAGTTTAAACAAATATTCAAAGTATAGTAATGTATATATTGACACACAACAACAAAAAAATAATAGCCGGCAATACATATATATAGTATAATTATATTCCATGTGTTAATATTTGTTTAAACAATTTTATTCATGCTACAATATTTTTTATTATGATTGGCTATTCAGTCCCCTTATGATCTGTGAATAGAAACTGTTCCTGAATCTACTGCATATGTGTGCCAGTGGTCCTGTACCATTTGCATGAATTGAGTTTAAAAAGTAAATGTGCAGAATGGCTGAAACCTTTAATAATATTGTTTGCTTTTCTAAAGCAGCAAGTGTAGTATTTTAATTAAAACAATGCAGCTGTAGAGTATGTTGCCAGTTATATGTTGAAATACAAGTTGGGTTAATTCACCTTGTTAAAAACCCTGAATAGTGTGGCTTTCTGCGCTCTGCAATGGATTGCTTTCCTATTTAATGGTGGTTACTGTATTTCTTCTGATGCTCCTGCTTGGAGGAAGCAACAAGTCATGATATTCAATAATAGCTTTACCTAAAAGCAACAACTAGCATCTCATTAAGAAACTGTTGGGAGTGAAATTGGCTGGAGTTTGATGTTCCAATTTAGCCTGTCATCTGTTGGCTCATTTCACATCTCATTTCTGTTTGGCTGAAGAAATTAATCAATTCAGAGGACTGAATCCTTAAAAACAGTGCTATTAAAATGAACGGAAAAGGAGTTAATTAGCAGTGTAAACTGCTCGCTGATTAGTAAAAGGGTTAGAATTTAAATCTGTAGCCACTGCGGCCCACTAGGACCGGAGTTGGACACCCCTACTCTAATGCAAATGTTGTGCACCTGATTGTGTTAAAATGTATTAGGTGTGGTAGTCTGGGACAGGTAAGAATAATGTTGGTTCTGAAGGGTCACAAGGGTCACAGTGGCTGAAGGTTTTTGTTCCAACACAGTTTCTTAATGAGAAGGCAAATATTGGTGATGAAGCACTTATTGCTTAAGTAACAGTCTTTGCTTTCTTTTTAGTTTTCTCGCTTGTTAACACTAGAATCCCTGAAGCTTACGAAAAAACTTGTAATCCCGGTCCACCTTAAATTCCTTCACTCCTCTCCATTAGTGTCTTTTGTTTTGTAAATGTGTCGATCAGCACAAACAGCCTGCTGTCCCATCCTCTGCCTTGATGGAGCTCAACTCAGGCAAAAAGTTCTCCAGTCTCAAGCCAAGGTTCCTTATCTGCATGTGATGTACCTGGAGTTGTATAGGGTAAATAATACCGTATATCATTATTTGGAATACATGCATTTCTTGTGTGTTCCGTGTCTACAAAGATCTGGGTAAGTGTAGGATGAAATAAAGTGCGAACCAAGAAATGCTGAATACATACAATAAAGCAGAAACTTTTTCCATGTTATACTAATAATGACGTGAAGTGTATAATGTGTGACTTTAGTCCAAATTTCGTAAACACGTGCACTATTATTCAAGAATATAACCAAAGGAAAAAAAAGCATTTGATTTACATGTTGCTATCAATAAGTTAAAAAAAAAACTTCAAAGTCAATCGACAGGAAGATTATACTGTATATGTAGAGGTAAGAACCCCTGCCTTATAACCCAAAGGTCCTGGGTTTCGAGACCAGGCACTCTGCATTTTGAGTAGTGAACTATTATTGTTACTATAATATAATAAAAACATACATTTGATTTGATTTAGTCCGTTAACGCTGGCATTATATATAACAATTTACCCATAAGGTTTTGTCTTACTAATATTGCTTCTCCAAACGTGTCAAAAATGAGTCTTGCCTTAAGTGTACCTTGCATCAGTTTATAGTCTCTTCCAGGATTTGTCTCTGCTTGAAGGTGAAGTTTATGTATTATGTGATTCTTGAAACCATTTTATAGAAAAGAGGGGATCAGAAAATGTATGAAAGTATGAACAAACTTTTTAAGGTGTGCATTAATTTAGTGGACATTCTTTTATTACAATAATAACCTGGATGTAGGAACTGAATGTGATAGATTAAACGTTAACATTTGTGTTTCTGTAAATGAATAAGCAACAGTAAGGAGTCAAATGAAAGAGAATTGTGAATGTGCTGTAGCATCAGTGAAACAATTGATATTTCTGTCTGCTTTTAGTAGGTCATTAGGTTATAAATGCAAAACAAAACCTCTTAATGCTTTAATCAACTATTGTATGAGTTGTTTTAAATCACACATTGGATTCATACATAAGGACAAATGCTTTTAGCACTTGCTTACTGTATCAGCATGCTGAGTACTGTGTTTGTGTTGATAAAAGGTCAAGACAAAAGTTTTACTTTTGCTTTAAGACTTTATTATGATATTCTTCAGTTTGTTTATTAATGACCATGTATAACACACTGCATCCATAATAAGGCAAATTAGCAAGTAACACTTAAGAAAAGCAGCATTTAGTTATGACTAACTAAAAAGCTGTCAATTCAGTAAAGTTTATTATTTGTATTTCTTATGTTGAAATAATGAACAAAGTTAAGATGAAGTACAAGATACAATTTCATTTTCAATTAACAATTTTAAAACAGTGTGACTAGGACAATTTAATTTTGAGCTAGCACTGACATTTTTGTTCTTTTGTGTTTTGTTAATATTGCATTTGAAATTACAGTTGTTATAACTAAAAGTGTTATGTGCAGGAAAATATGAATTTTTTACCTTTTTTTAAAGAAGAAAATGTTCCTTCACAAATATCTATTTAAGTAAATGAATCAACAAAAAGGTGTGTTAATGAATATTTTATGTATAGATGTTCTGAAAAAAAATTATTTTTCTTAAGGTGCTGTTTGTCCTATATTTAAGTAAATTCTTATTAAAACAAGTCACCATTTACTGCATCAAAAGTAAATGCATTATCCATTTAAAGTTGACTATTTTCAGTCGCCTAAAGGTAAACTGTAAAATTATTTATAAGCAACCTGACTGCATGTAGTTTTAGCTTCAAAAGTGGATTTTTTTCCCCCCAATAACTCAGTGAAATATGTTAAGTTAGTATTTTTCACCTTGGATTTGAACAGCAGCAGTTTATTTTTGAAGCCTTTGATGTTTTTGTCAAATTCACTGCCACATTTTCCTTGTATTGTACATTACATTCAACTTCAAAAACTGAAGGTGCTTCCTTTTATCAGTTACTGTAGCTTCAGTCCGGAATCAATGTTCATTAGGAATTTCAGTTTTGTCAGTCAAAAAATTTTGCATTTTTTAAACAGAGAAACTTCTTAGAACTTTTTTAGTTTAGCATAAAGAAAGAATATTATTTTCTTGCTGTAACCATATTGTTTATTTTTAAAACTATAGTAAATATCTTGATTATGAACTGCAAATTAATCACACTGCTTTTCGTTCCTATTGTTAAAAAACATAGGAAAAGCTCCTGAAACCTGTTTTAAAATATGACTCTAATGAAGAGTTTTATAGGAAATGATGCAATTTACTTCATAGTCTTAGGCATATTGAGCTACTACTGAAATGAGATGTAGTGCACGTGAGGGGTGGCTTGTTGACCGAGGACTCCAGAACGCTGACTGTGTCTGGCTTGTCTGACTCCTTTACTACAATCTGGCCATGGTTCTACAATTAGCTGCTGGACAGACATTGTTATTTTTAATTTATGTTAATCAGTTTCTACTTTGATGTATTTGAACAAGACCCCCGTGACCCTGTAGTTAGGATGTAGCGGGTTGGATAATGGATGGACGGATGTATCCTTATACAGTATGTAATACTGAGTGGTGAGTGGTATAATGTGTTCTTCCATTTTGCCTTTGTCAGTATTTTGTACTGTTGTATTGTATTGCTGAGATGGCAGCGACAGAAGAAAGTGGATCTCTGTCTCAATTGCCGTTCCCAAGATTTTCTTATATTTTTTTCCCCACAGTATTTTCTAGGGAGGGTGTTTACTAGTCTTCATAGGGAGTCAAGGTTTTGGAATTTTCAAAAAACAAGGCCTGTTAAAGTCTGTTGAGGCTTTCCTTGTGTGATTTGCGGCTATACAAAAAATACATTTTGTGCAACAATTTGATTTAAAAAAATTATTTTTAAGAAATTTTCTTGAATATCTACAAAAGTAGGCATTTCTGTATAGCCTTGGTAAAACTACTTTATCTTAAAAACATCATTGTTTCTTATAATACCTTTAATGACATAACATCACCATAATGTTATAAAATAATTGTTTTAATTAAAGAAACTTGGCATGAGTCCAGTGTTGTGTTATTTTACATACTTTACAGCTGTAAGGCAAAACGTCAACCCATAAAGAATGTCCAGAGTGGCAGGAGAATTTCATTCATTTTTTTTTTGTTTCTTTAATACACTTTCTTTTCCCTCTTGTTTGACTTCACCATATATGTTATAATAAACACACATTTTTAGTATTTTGAACTTGTGTTTTCAAACTGCTTTAAACAAAGATTTACTGACCCACAGACTACCCTTTTGCTAAATAATAATAATAATTTAAAAAATACTATTTTAACAGAGTTTAAGTACTACAACCAATGCAAAATTGACATGTAGTCTCAGCCTAAACTAATAAATAAGAAATAATTCCATTTAACAGACTGTTTTTTACAGACTTTAAGGCCATCTTTTTTAAGTTTAATTGATTTTGTTAAAATAGGCACGAACTTACCAATCAGACATATAATGCATAATTGAAACTAGTTCAGATCACATATCCTCTCTTCTACATATCTGGAAACCCAAAAGAAAGAAGATTTAATATTCAGTAATTATTCAAAGCTAATACAGTAATTAAGTAAGCTAATTCAACACTTAATTCATTCAGTACAATGTCAATACATGTTTGCCAGATTCTTAAAAGCTTTGGAATGTCATTCATAAAGTAAATTACATTTTTTTTCAAAAAACTGTAGGTAAGTTAGGATTTTTCAGGTGGAAAAAATTAGGTGATATGCTAGAAGAGTATTGTACTGTAGATTAATAAACAAGCTTTTTGCTATGCTAGTCTGTCAAGTTGGGTGTACGATGGAAGTCTGTCTGTTTCGAGTGTGTTTTGGATTTAAGAACCTCTGTTCAATGCAAATTCCTTTCTTCATTTGTGTACCCTGTTGCTTTCATTTATCGGACATTTTAGCCCTTACATCCCCATTTCTTTGTGCTTCTTGTTAGCCTTTCTTCACGGGACAGTACATCACTGTTGTGGACAGCAGATAATGTGACTCATGGACGTATGCTGTATGGCTTACTATCTTATGCCAGCCACTTGCCTTTGTTCATCCACATTCCCGCTCTCTATTTGATGTTGGAAGAAATTTTATTTATTTATAATGACAGAGAGAAGAGATTATTTATTCATCAGTAATGCCTCATAAGGTGATATTCCAAATTGTACTGTTAGAAAATATTATGTATTCTTGTGAATCCAAGTCTAATATATAGACTTTATACCAGGGGTCTCCAACTACAGTCCTGGAGAGCTACTGTGGCTGCAAGTTTTCATTCTAACTCTTTTCTTAATTAGTGACCAGTGCTGTAAAGAGGGTGCTGTCCTTTGGATGAGACATAAAAACAGATGTCCTGAGTCTCTATGGTCATTAATGATCCCCAGGCATCCTTCATAAAGAGCAGGGTGTCCAGGCTAAATTGCCCTCCATGGACTAGTCATTCTTGCCCCCCTTATCATCCCCCATCTCTAATTAGTTAACTATTTTTTTTCCAATTAACCAGTTCTAGGTAATGTGTGGTGAGCGTACTTGTGCAAAAAAAGCTGCTGTCACATAATCCACGTGGATGATGCACATTGTTGGCACTTTGAGTAGTGAGAAAAGCGCTATACAAATGTTAAAGAATTATAATTATTATTATCCAAGACAGAATTTCTTAGGGGTTGTTGTTTTGTTTATATATGTAATTTAATTTCCCCTTGGGGAGAAATAAAGTATAAATCTAATACAACATCAACAACAATTTATTTCTTGCATAGCCCAAAATCACACAAATAATTAGGTTTTATCGGGCCCTGATTTTTCACAGTCCCCTAGCCTTGACTCCCTAAGAACACAAGAAGAAAACTACCAAAACAAATCTTTCTAGGGAAAAAAAAAACTAATCTCATCCTTTTCTCTGTTAACTGTTATTTCAGTGAAACTAATGTATATTAGTCAATACTTCTACACAACAGAAGTATTAGAAATTATAAATATTTTTTGCAGACTTGAAGGCATCTATAATACTCTTAGTCGCACTGAACTCAGTGAACAAGATGATGAGAGAGCAGTAGAATACAAACTCGCCTGTGTTTTTCTTTGCTTCAAGTCTTTTTCCAGCTTATCTCAAAGGCTACCTAACAGATTGTTGAGAGTCTCAATGATACTTTGTTACTTGTAAGAAGTGTCATTCCAAATGGGTTATCAATGGATTTTTGCAAAAACATAATTGTAATGTTAGCCAACCTATTATTGATGAATATTCAGATATCAGTCCATGATGCCCATCATTTTTTAACAGCTTCCAGTAAAGGAACTCTGGCCACTCATTACAGAGGGGACTTCTATTTTAAAAATAGAGGCCTATTGACTATGTACTTCGCAAAAGAAAAAAAAAAAGAGACTTGTGTTGTACTGTTTTAAATATTTAAGTTTTTGTTAATCAGACAGTTAAAGTAAATTCTAAGTAGAGATGTAAACACTCCAGGATTAGTGGGAAGTGCTACAAAGGTATTTTATGATAAAAATAGTTCTTTGTTTATATCATGAAGATATTGAGATTTCTAATCTATTAGGGATGACTTGAGCACAGTTTACTGGTAATTCTGGTTTGGGGATAAAAGTTTAGATCTCTCCTGTAATCTATACAATAGGTACTGTTAAGTAAAAATTAATGATGTAATGGAATTTGGACCATTTCAAATTTGGTCATACTTGGAATTAAGCTTTAAAGCTTCTTTAAAAATGAAGGATTATTTATTGAACAAATACTGTATGTGAATTTGTCTTACCATTTCTGCTTCCTACTTTTAATACCAGTCATTTAAGGCACTAAGATGGAACATTGCAAATTTCCAAACTGAATGATCGCTTTGTTTCCCAGGTCCAAGCAAATCCAGATGTTAAGTCTGTAAAACACACTGTATTTTGATTAAATGTTTACCTTTTTCTTTATCTTAGATTCCCTGTAGATGCTTTGTTCTTTTTCAATTCTTGTCTTCAGAATTTGATACTGTAAAAGTATTACACTTTGGATGGCTTCAGACACTAATTTCATGTTATGCCAGTCACGTATATCCAAAATGGATGGTCTGCTGGACCAAAGCAGGGACAAGGTCTAACTGCTGTTTTGGTTTCAGTTGATCTCTCAATATTACCTGGCAATTTTGATTGTGAGCAGTAGCATGAGTATATAAAAATCACCTGTGAGCTTTGTGTGTTTTCAAGACTTTAATGAGAGTCAATATTTAAAAGTTCACAAACACCATTACTTAAACAACAGAGGGTTAAACTGCAAATTAAGTTTAAGCAAAATTGCAGTCATTATCAAAATGATGAGATTATCACCTGAACCAAGACACTAAAACTGAGAAAGAAATCAAGAAGTGGAATGTTGTTAATCGTTTACCAGAAAAACAGACAATAAGAGCACATAACTAAGGTTGTTCAAGGTCTCAGTCTGCAGTCTCTGAGCCTGAACTTGAGCGCTGCCCAGAGTTTTACATCAGAGCCTTTGAGGCAGTCCTTAGCAGAAGTAAACCTTGTCCTAGGAAATATTAATATTTTCCTTAGCCAAATTGTTTATACGTAATGTAAGTTTTAAAAATATCCATAACATACTGTATTAAAAACATATGTAAAGCAACAAAATTTTCTATTGAAATGTCCCAGTTCTTAACAATTCTTTCCTCGTGAGTATTAGGTAGGATTAATAGACCACAACAAAATGCCTAACATATATTCACGTAGAAAAACAAGTTTCGACAATAGACATGAAAACGGGACTTTAATGAGAATTCTTTCTACCATAATTGGTGACTTTGTGTCAGAAAAAGAACATTTATGGGAGACTGAAATAAAATTAAAAGATACTACATAGCTTGCACTCTCCTGCAGGTTCTCAGAGGAATCAAAATGTTATTTTGAAAATACACAGTATGTATATTTGCTCAATGTGGTATTTCCCTGATGAGAAACTAAAACGAAAACACCATTATCTTAAGTTTTGGCCCATTGACATCCTGTCATACTTTTTTAAAGAACAGAATCATAATATGCACAATGTTAAAAATAAACTTAGTATTTTAATAAGCAAAGAGTTTAAATGTAATCTTGTTCATCAAGGTTTTATAAACCATGTTAAAAGTATAAAGATTATGCATTTGTCCTTATAAATCATCTCTCAAAATAGTCATTTAAAAAAGTATATAGGCCAAAGTACTATATCTCTAACTTCACATCTATTATGGAATATCTTACACCAAAATAACATGATTTAACCAATTTTCATTACAGTTTCTTATGGATTTCCTGAATTTTTCAGAATATTGATTTTTCTTTTATTGTTTGGAGTATTTTTTTTAACTGAGAAACTTGAGTCATGGTACACTAAAAATCTTTGAAAATATGAAGTGGTTAAAAAGATTTGTTCAGATATTATTGTAATTCAACATCATGGTCTCTTTGATTAGTACCCACTAATAAGCATACTGGCCACATCACTTGTCAAAGACAGGTAATAGAATTAATTTAAAATTATTCGATATCTCTTGCCCGCCTTATGTGTACCTTCAGCACCTTTCCTCAGTATCCAAGTATCACAAGTATCCTTGTGTATCTGTCGTGTTCCTCTCCCGAGCGTGTTCCTGTAATGTCTGCTTCTCAGACTTTGTCAGTTTGAAGCACCTTGCTCACTTACTGTTATACTTCATATCTTTGAAGGCGACTCCCAGCATGCCTCCTATTACTTTTCTCCTCCTTATTTGTCTCACCCTATCTTCCCTGGTACTTTTTCCTTTGTTCACATCACCAAAGCCAAGTTGACCAGTCATACTGCTCTCGGGGACCGGGCACAAACACAGACTGTAGCATTTTATTATATAGTAGATAGTATAGAGCAGGCATGTCAAACTCGCTACCATTGGTGGGCCGCTTCGACTGCCATACGTGCATCAGTGAGCCGCTTTGTAACAAATACTATTATACAAAGTTATTGTAACTTTCTTTCCAATACTGAAAACCTTAAAAAATGTAACACTTAAAGTTTAAAGAAAAGCAATTTATTTCCATACAATCTGCATACAACAGCATACAATTAGAGCCTTAGCCTCTTAGCTAGGTCCTTATATAGGAGTCTTACAGTCTGAGATCAATTTATTTTGTCCCGACACTTGGCATCTCTTGTTGGTAACCAGTTTGTCAATATCAGGCTTGAAATATTGTGCAGCTGCAACTTTTAAGAGGGATGAAAGGTGCTCGACAGTAAGTCTTGAGCGATGTGGGGTTTTGGTACCTTTCATTAACGAAAACAATTTTTCACAAATGTAACTGCTTCGAACATAGACAGAACTCTCGATTCAAACTGCACATACAAGGGTGGTAGGTAAGCATACAAGCCTGGCACACCAACTTCATTGTATTTTGCCTTCAGAATAGAATCTGACTGCAGTTCAAGCAATTCCATTTGGATATTCTCAGGCGCATTCTCAACGTTGTTAGAGTATGGTGACGTGCAAAGTCATGTTCATGTGAACTGAAATCACGAAAACGCTCACTGAATTCATTGCTCAGTAATTCAAGTTGAAAAACAAATTCTCCAAAAATATAATTTTACTTCAAAGTTTATATTGTAAAATAAGCTGATATGCAAAGAGCCCCCTGAACTATACTAATTTACAAACTCAAAATCGCAAAAACTTGTTATAAACAACTTACCAACTTCTCACATCCACTTCAGATCTTCAGCTGTAATCTGCACTAACTGTTTGTTACAATACTAGCACAAAATTAGATACAACTAGAGCAAAAAAACAAGAAAATATGCGAGCTATTACTATTCGTGATGGACAGCTTTGCCCAGTGGCCAGTCTCAGCAGCCCAGCCAGTTATGTAGGCTGCCAGGCTGCTGCAGCCTAGCACTTCAGTTGCGACGTTGCGGCTCATTAACTTTGGTCAAGGCTCGTGAGGGGGAGGCCTAGGGTATCAAGGAGCTGATGCTGCAGCTGCAACTATGTTAGCAGATGACGTTTCCAGTACCGCAATGCCATGGGAAAATGCGCTTTTGTCAGAAGGCGGAAGTAAGAAAAGTCAATAAGTAACACCGAAGATGCAGAATGATTCAATCACAAACGATAGTAATCATTTTGTACAAGTTTAGTGCTAACTAGGATCTGTCATGCGGGCTGCACAGATTTCTTTTGTGGGCCGCATGCGGCCCCTGGGCCATGTGTTTGACATGCCGGGTATAGAGGAAGGCATATGTTGTCACTCAAGCAATTTGTACTTCATTATGTTGTTGATGACAATAGTATCAAATATCTCAAAGCTTGCAAAAGTAGTATTTATTTTTTATGTTGCTCTAAGGTTCGAATAAATTAGACTAAGCTTTGCCCCAGAGTAAGAAAATTGTCAATCTCCATCATTCCATCATGATTTCAGGATTTCAGTTCTATGCTGTATGAAAAGCTTAGCATTCAAAGCAGATCCTGCATACAGCATATAAATCCTGGCTTTGACAGTAACCTAAGTAATTTAACAGACATTCATAACCTCGCCAAAAGAAAAGGCGTCATTGAGACTTTTCTGGAATGTCACTCTTTTATCTCATCAAGAGAAGCTTAATTTGTCAGAATTTGTATTAGTCACTGCAAGGCTCTCTAATGAGTCTTTAATCATACAAAATAATGGCCAGAAAAAAAATTCCTTACTCATATTTTAGTATCATTTTGAGCATTGTAGTAATTTGTGACATAAAAACTAGATAACTAGATTAACTGAAGTTCAGAGTAAAGGGTAGCAAGAAAGGGAAGGAAATGAACACCCTAATGAAAGTACAGAATAAAAAGTTAAAATAGATTTGTCATTGGACAGATGTGCGAATGTCCAGTCTATTTTGGTTTATGATTTTACAAAGGAAAAGATCCTGTACTGTCTAACATAAAATCATTCACAATTAAATAAAACATTTTATTAACTATTTAGTCTACAGATATTGTTGTCTGAAGAAGGTCAGTTGCTTTATGTGGTCTTCATTACTAAGTAAGATGTCATGTGCCAGGATCAAAGACTTGTCTGGTAAGAGTTTATTGTGGTGAATATAAAATGTTGATGATGATGACATCCTCTTAAGATCACATGTGCATGCTTTAAAGGGCACTATTGGTTGTTTTTAGTAATAGAATTAGAGATTACCAAAGTGGTTCTGCTCCAGTTTGTTATGGTTGTCAGGGATTTTCTCTTTTATTAAAATATACAATTGAAGCTCTGAATGATTTGAAGGTTCCTTTATTTATACTGAGGTACCGAAGGAGTGCAGCTCAGCTCCTTAAGCAAGGTTTCAGGCCGAACTGAGAATGTATTGAATGCAAGAAACTGTATGATATTTATACATTCTTTGACACTCGGGTTAATCAGTACATAACTGTTAGTTAAGGGCACTTAATTTGTTATATCAGTCTGTCCTGGGTAAACAATTCTAATCTTGCTTAATTCCAGAGTATGGCCTTTGTGCTAAAGAGTCTAAACTTTATTGTGAAGTAAAACTTTATTAATGTAAAGCAGTTCTCATTCAGGATTGCCCCCTTGTTTGTTTTATTTTATTACTTGTTTGTTTATTTATATTTTTTCATATGTTTTGGCTATGTCTTTTCTTTGTATTTATGCCATTTATGTTTTATCATGTTTATTAATTATTTTACTATTTTGGTTAATATTGCATGGTTTAGGTTTAACTTTATCCACCCTGTTGTTGTGATTTGAAGTTCCAAATATGGCAAGTTGGCCTAGGACCTTCACTGCTCTGATGAGCACAGCATCACCTTAAAACCAGTAGGCCCCAAATAATACCTGCTGCCTTTAGCCAGAGTAGGCTTCAAAATTGGAGAGCTGGCAAAACAAGTATAAATAACTAAAAAATAAAGCAAAATCCTCTGTAGAAGGAAGGAACTGCCATCCTTTGATTTTTGCACAAAAATGGCATCAAATGACCTTTATAAAATTAAGATCTATTACAAAATATTAGAAAGACAAAGCAAGGCTCCTGATAGCAAAAATGGGCTCAAAGGGACATTGCCTAAAAGACAATCCTAAATAAACATTGTTCCAATATCCACCCATCCATTATCCAACCTGCTATATCCTATACAGTGGTGTGAAAAACTATTTGCCCCCTTCCTGATTTCTTATTCTTTTGCATGTTTGTCACACAAAATGTTTCTGATCATCAAACACATTTAACCATTAGTCAAATATAACACAAGTAAACACAAAATGCAGTTTTTAAATGATGGTTTTTATTATTTAGGAGAAAAAATCCAAACCTACATGGCCCTGTGTGAAAAAGTAATTGCCCCCTTGTTAAAAAATAACCTAACTGTGGTGTATCACACCCGAGTTAAATTTCCGTAGCCACCCCCAGGCCTGATTACTGCCACACCTGTTTCAATCAAGAAATCACTTAAATAGGAGCTGCCTGACACAGAGAAGTAGACCAAAAGCACCTCAAAAGCTAGACATCATGCCAAGATCCAAAGAAATTCAGGAACAAATGAGAACAGAAGTAACTGAGATCTATCAGTCTGGTAAAGGTTATAAAGCCATTTCTAAAGCTTTGGGACTCCAGCGAACCACAGTGAGAGCCATTATCCACAAATGGCAAAAACATGGAACAGTGGTGAACCTTCCCAGGAGTGGCTGGCCGACCAAAATTACCCCAAGAGCGCAGAGACGACTCATCCGAGAGGTCATAAAAGACCCCAGGACAACGTCTAAAGAACTGCAGACCTCACTTGCCTCAATTAAGGTCAGTGTTCACGACTCCACCAAAAGAAAGAGACTGGGCAAAAACGGCCTGCATGGCAGATTTCCAAGATGCAAACCACTGTTAAGCAAAAAGAATATTAGGGTTCGTCTCAATTTTGCTAAGAAACATCTCAATGATTGCCAAGACTTTTGGGAAAATACCTTGTGGACTGATGAGACAAAAGTTGAACTTTTGGAAGGCAAATGTCCCGTTACATCTGGCGTAAAAGGAACACAGCATTTCAGAAAAAGAACATCATACCAACAGTAAAATATGGTGGTGGTAGTGTGATGGTCTGGGGTTGTTTTGCTGCTTCAGGACCTGGAAGGCTTGCTGTGATAGATGGAACCATGAATTCTACTGTCTACCAAAAAATCCTGAAGGAGAATGTCCTGCCATCTGTTCGTCAACTCAAGCTGAAGCGATCTTGGGTGCTGCAACAGGACAATGACCCAAAACACACCAGCAAATCCAACTCTGAATGGCTGAAGAAAAACAAAATGAAGACTTTGGAGTGGCCTAGTCAAAGTCCTGACCTGAATTCAATTGAGATGCTATGGCATGACCTTAAAAAGGCGGTTCATGCTAGAAAACCCTCAAATAAAGCTGAATTACAGCAATTCTGCAAAGATGAGTGGGCCAAAATTCCTCCAGAGCGCTGTAAAAGACTCATTGCAAGTTATCGCAAACGCTTGATTGCAGTTATTGCTGCTAAGGGTGGCCCAACCAGTTATTAGGTTCAGGGGGCAATTACTTTTCCACACAGGGCCATGTAGGTTTGGATTTTTTTTCTCCCTAAATAATAAAACCATCATTTAAAAACTGCATTTTGTGTTTACTTGTGTTATATTTGACTAATGGTTAAATGTGTTTGATGATCAGAAACATTTTGTGTGACAAACATGCAAAAGAATAAGAAATCAGGAAGGGGGCAAATAGTTTTTCACACCACTGTATACTACAGGGTTATGGGGGTCTACTGGAGCCAAACCCAGCCAACACAGGGTGCAAGGCAGGAAACAAACCCCAGGCAGGGTGCCAGCCCACCGCAGGGTGTACACACACACACACACACACACCAAGCACACACTAGGGAAAATTTAGGATCACCAATGTACCTAACCTGCATGTCTTTGGACCGTGGGTGGAAACCGTAGCACCCGGAGGAAACCCACACAGACCCAGGGAGAACATGCAAACTCCACGGAGGGAGGACCCGGGAAGCGGACCCAGGTCTCCTAACTGCGAGGCAGCAGTGCTACCCATTGTGCCCACGTGCCACCCTTATTGTGCCAATATGAAATCTGGAAATTAAGAATCTTAAAGATAGAGCAAGACAAATGAGAAAAACAGAAAATCCAACAATAAATAACAATACTCAAAAAACAAAAGCTTACTAAATGCTCGGCTGCTAAATCCTGCTTCTGGCATGAACATAAAGCCAGCAGGTGGACCCACCAGGTGTAATGTCAGGGTGGCCCACAAAGAACAAGGAAAAGAAATGCAGTTAAAGGGATGGAACACAAATAAAGAAATCACATTAAATCAAGAAAGACAACATATAGAAATGAAAAATAAAAACTGAACATTATCAAAAACAACAAAACATAAAATATACATATCTCTGATAAGATACCTAATACTTATCACCTTAAAGTGAAGACTAGGGAGGCGGGGCCACCTGATTATGCAGCTGGGAGATTCCATACTTTTTCAATGATGATTCTTGCTTGAATTTCTTGGTTTTGATTCCTGATATCATATAAGGTAAAGGGCCGTGTTTCCCAAAAACAATTATTCTTAGCAATCAACAAGCAACTTTATGATACATGCATGTGTACCATACAATATTAGATTATAAATTTGTAATTATGAACAGTCTAAATTATTTAATGAATTTAACGATTTATCTGTAAAATTTCAGATGTTTAATGCCTTACTTCAATTCACCATGAAAGTAATATCTCAAACATAAGTCTTACTATTCTAAATATTTAGAGAGCTGTCATAACATGAATTTAATATATTTTGTGTGGTGGCCTCTGCCTGTGGATATGATGGGTGCAAGAGGAACTTAGGTATTAACAACTGGATGAGTGAGATTACAAAGGTTTTAACAATCTATTTTAGGTATGATGGGATGTGGCATTCACATATAAATTTAAAATCTGTCTTAAGATGGATTTTACAATATTCTTAGAATTACAATGCTTTCTGGAAACGCAGGCCTGATTCTATTCTTTTTCTGTTGGATTTGTTTGCTTTAAGGTTTTTGTCTTTGAGGGCAAAACCAATTGTTGTTTGTTTTAAACCTGCCTAACCTTTATTGTGCTCTTTTTGAATTATTGAATACATTCTTAAATTTTAAAGGAACTTTGTTTTTGTTTGTCCTAAATTTTTAGTTTTTACAGGTCAGTCTCCCAATATCAGCACATTCTGTGATTTTAAACCTTTAAAAATATCTTAACCGTACCAAGTAAAAATATCAGTTTTATTTTTAATGGCTCCTTTTATCCAAAAAGACTTTATCAACTTCGGCAAAGTGGTATGTTTGTACAGAGTAATGATTGCGTTGTGGTGCCTGCCAGCCAAATGAAGATTGGCATAGCAGTATTTTATGCATTTAGTGTACTCATCAGTCTTCTTTCTACAAGTAAAAATTGAATACCTTATGGAACCAACACGTACATTTGAAACTGTTTAAAAGGTTTTCTTACTCCAATAGAGTTCTGCCTCTCACAAACATGCTCTTAACTTGTTTATTTTAGAGAAGACCATTTCAGTGTATGTTTAGACATTTATCCTGTAGTTCTGTGTATTAGTGAAAATCAATTATTTCTCATCTTGTCTTTCTTGCAGTCTTGTTCAAGATTACTGTCATTGTAAGGTAATGTGATTTTATTCTTGTGCTTTAAAGTGTTAAGAAGGATTATAGTCATTTTTTCCTTTGTCAAATAGTATGTTTAACTGTAATTTTTTTTATTTTGTTTTGCACTTTAGTTTTAAACACAGAATAGGATTGTGTTAACACAGAAGGCAGTGTTATAGAGAGAAGATTTTTCTTCAGTCAGAAGAAAAGACAAACACTTTTTGAAGACAAGTAGGACTTAGAGAAAGGTCAAAACTTTAAACAGCAAAATTATATGGTAAGAAAGGTCTTCTGATGGTCTTTTTTCTGGACTTTCCACATGCATAAAACATGCAGATATTATCTGTTGAAACTGCATTAGACAGAGAGGGGCTGGTGGTGCTCACCTTGGCCATGGCAAGCTTTAAAAAGTCATCTGCTTAATGTAAAAGAATTCAAAAGGAAGAAGCAAGAAAACACAATCACTAAGAAGACCCACACAGAGAGATGCAAAAATATAATCTTAAAACAACAGCTCCTGGAATAGCCAGGTTGTATTATTGGTGATTTTCTATCATCCATTTTTCTCTTTCTTCAGCTTTTGGCTCATTAAGAATATTTAAGAATGTTAAAGGCTATAATGAATGAAAACAATTTTATTGCATGCTCCCCTTGCTTGCCTTATTGCTCTATCTTGCTTTTTAGGGTATAAAGAAAAGAGGCAACATCCTTTAATTGCAGAATTCCTCTAAGCCTCCTCTTGGAGAAGTGAAGCACAGTAGCAATCAGTTGCAGGAGCAGATCATCCGGAGTCCTAGCGGTAAGTATGTTGAGTCCCCGGGCTGTGTTTCTTTCTAGGCCAGATGAGTGCTGGATAAGAAAACAAAAAAGTTGGAAAAGATGAACGAGAAGAAGAAGAAACTGCAATGAAATGAACACTTAAAACACTGTTTCTGATTTTATAATAATTTTAAACTAATATGGTGAAGAGACTGCATGTGTGGATAACCATGTACACGTGTTTACATTTTTTTTTGCTTTTTCAAAACTTTTACTTTAAATGATTGTGGTAAAAAAAGTAAAACTAAAGGTATGAGTAGTCATGTTTAAATCTTTTGTGAGAAAAAATCACATTAGTTTAAGATTTTGTTCTCTTTGTTGGAGCTTCTTTAACTTGAGCTTGACTATGTATACCTCAAAACATTGCTAAGTTTACTTTTTCAATTAATAACATTAACTAGTTCACTGCATGCCTTTTAGTAGTCTCATCTAAAGATTGTCTTTACGTCATGATTATCTTTGCCACAAAAGCATTTCATTCTATTTTGATTAGACTTTGAAAAAGTAATATGTACTGTGGTCCCCGGCCGGGACGCCCAGGAGGACCAGAGGAGGGCTTGTGCCTCTTCCAGACCGAGAGGGGGCGTCTGTCCTGGTGTTATGGCTGGCTCGTAAGTCGCAACATAAAACTGGCACAACACCACATTCTTGGGGAAAACTCCATTTATTTACCCAAAAATAAGAAAAGTTTACATAACAAAACTAGACGTCTAGGGGTGTAAAATAAAATTTTACACGCGCGAGTAATTAATAGAAAAGTTAAGAAGAGGGGAAAGAAAACACACAAGCAAACACAAAACCTGACTCCCCTCCAAAGGAAAAACACAGGTTTTTATACATCATGACCGTCCCAGAGGCTTAATTAGTGATTAATATCACCTGTTGCTCAGTCAGCGATTTCACTTCCCGCAAAACCAGCAAAGGAGCAGTACACAGGCGTAACACCTGGTTATGCTGGAGGCTTTGGGTAGAGGGCTTGGAAGCCCAGCCCTGTAGGGACCCGTGGCCACCGCCAGGGGGCCCCCCAGTGCCTGATTATCCCGGGAGCCCGGGGGGAGACGACAGGGGACACCCGGACGGCTTCCGGGTGCGCAGCCAGCACTTCCGCCACACAGGGGTGTGTCCGCGGGAGATTGCCGGGAAGCAGCTGGAGCCCATCAGGGTTCCTATAAAAGCGGCCGCCTCCCTCCAGTCATGAGCGGAAGTCGGGTGGAAGAGGACGGAGCTGGAGTGAGGACTGGAGGCGGCCAGGAGAAAGAGAGGCACAGGACTACGTCCATGTCCAAGTGTGGCCTGGACATTGGGGGAATCGGTGCTCGAAGCACTGGGGTTTGTGACTGCACTAATTTGTAAATATTGTACACATAAACGTGTGTTGGGTGGAACTATGTTGTCCGTCTGTATGTGTCCGGGCCGGCGTTCACAGTACTTAATAGTAATAGACACTTGGAATAAGGTACCAAGTAGTGTGGTAGACAGCAAGTCTTTAGAGACTTTCAAAACTTGATGTTTTTTTGGAAGAAATAAGTGGATAGGACTGGCGAGCTTTGTTGAGGTGAATGGCCTGTTCTCGTTGAGATTGTTCTAATGTTCTAAAGTACTTCAAATTGTTAATTCTCTTAAACTAAACTTAATACTTTAATTAGTACTTTTTAAGTACCATTATGGCTCACCATGCTAGTCATTAATCTTGAGTGAGGCAGTCAAACATCTTAATGTAATTAACAAATATTTAAGTTGGTTTGGAATATTTTATGATTACAAATTTATGAATGTATACTTTATATTATTATACCCACCCATTCCAATTTTATTTTTGTATCTGTACAAGGACGCTGATTCTGTACATAATGAAGCCCACTATGTAAGAAAAAGATGTAACTAAAAAAAAATGTCTTCAAGAATTATGAAGTGGAAAATCACCCTAGGCTTTTTTAGTCCATTTCATTCGCATGAGATTGGTTAATTTCTTTCTGTATTACACCTTCAGGCACCTGAATCCAAATACTACCCATGTTGCCCTGGGTGTTTTTTTCTGTTTTGCTTCCATTTATGCATGGGTGTGTATGATTTTTCCACATCTTAACACTAGAATTACCAGAGCCTAAGAAAAAACTCGTAATTCCGTCCCACCTTAAATTGCTTCTTAATCCCTTCACACCTCTCCGCCAGCGTCCTTTGTCTTCTAAATGTGCTGATAATCCATCCCCCCACCAATTTAGAACGTGCACGAACTTCTCTCAGCTCGTGCCTTGATTGAGTATCTGGGAGTGAAGTGGAGTATTAGAGTGGAAATAATAGATTGTTATTTGGAACACACGCATTTCATGTCTGTTCAGTTTCTACAGTAATCAACACAATGTGTCAACACATTGTTAAAACAGAAATGTTTTTTTATATTCTAGTAGTAGATGACAAAATGTAGGCATAAACTATATAATGTATGAAGCCTGAAGTCCAAATAGCAAAGAAACATTTTCATAAAAGGTTCAAATATAACACAACAATTGCGCTTTTATTCAAAAATATAACTGCAAGAACAAAAAGCCGCCTTAACATGCGACATTGACAGTAGCTTATTATAACTTCCTCTGTGGTGTAATAGAGTCAGTTCTCGTCTTGAAATCAAAAGGTCGCGAGTTCGATTCTGCACAACTCCGTTTTGAGAAGTAAACTGCTCTTAGTCTTACTATTTTAGAATAAAAGCATACATTTGATTTCAGTCTGTAACAGCCTTTTTTTTTATGATCCTTGCGAAGGTTAGCTTTTTTTTTTTTTTTAATTCACTTTTCATTCTCTCAGTCGCGTTCAGAATCAATCCATACAACCCCATCTGACACGGCTGTTTTCACTAAAGATGCACTATAGCTCTGCAGTGTACCACGATGTATTCTAACGCACCTCAAAAACCGGGTTCTGACACACAAACGCTTGCAAAGCTGCCTTCTTCGTATCTCACCGTCACTTGATTTTCTTTTTATTCAGTTTTATTGAGTGTTCCTGCCAGTCCCAGCATGTTGCTGTATGCTGTTTCTTTTGTACTCCAGGACATGCAGAGGAAAGAATGGTAAAGAGCAGAAACTTCAGCGCTATATGCAATAATCAGACACTCCCCATCTGCCCGTGTCGTTCAAACACAGGAACATATATTGGGGTAAAAGTATAACAAAAGTGCACTTTTATTCGAGTGCACTTTTTCCATCGCCTTTTCCTGTAAGAGGCAATGTACACACATCTCTCTATGGTGTGGTTTCTATTACACACCTGAAAGAAAGAGATAATATATGTGAAAATATCATTGCACTAATGCAATATTATTTGAAAACGAACAGCGTCAGATCGGGTGTGAATTTATGAAGGAACTGGAAATTCTCTGATGCGGGACCTTCCCCCAGGGAAGAAAGTACAGTGTCAGGTGCTCATTCAGTGTAACAGGAACCATAGCACAGAGAGATGTGTACACTGCAACAAGTACACGTGTCGTAAATGTCCTTGGGTGTGTGGGAACTGTTAATATTTGAATGTGATGATTTTATATAGCACGGAATGAAAATCAGCACTTCTTAGCATTGCACCATGCAAGCTGTCGTTTCAATCGCCTACTGTAACTTGCTTTCTTTTTCCTTCGGGAAAGATGGGGAGTGTCTGATGATTGCATATAGCGCCGAATTTAGTGCTCTTTACCAGAATACAGAAACAGAATACAGACGCGCTATAGCTCTGCAGTGTACCACGATGCATACTAACGCAAAAACCGGGTTCTGACACACAAATGCGGGCAAACCTGCCTTCTTCGTATCTCACCGTCACTTGATTTTCTTTTTATTCAGTTTAATTGAGTGTTCCTGCCAGTCCCCGCATGTTGCTGTATTCTGTTTCTTTTGTACTCCAGGACATGCAGAGGAGAGAGTGGTAAAGAGCAGTAACTTTGGTGCTATATGCAATCATCAGACACTCCCCATCTGCCCGTTGTTTTGTTATACTTTTCAATACTTTTTATACTGCTCAAACGGGCATGCTCAAAAAATACACGTGTAATGCCACGAAAAGTGCACGCAGACACTTCATTTTGCAAACAAAACAAGTGCACTTTTATTCAAAACTACCTGTATAACCGAAGAAAAAAGAAAGCAAGTTACAGTAGGCGATTGATACGACAGCTTGCATGGTGCAATGCTAAGAAGTGCTGATTTTCATTCCGTGCTATATAAAATCATCACATTCAAATATTAACAGTTCCCACACACCCAAGGACCGTCCTTCTTACATTTACGACACGTGTACTTGTTACTGCTCTTTACCATTCTTTCCTCTGCATGTCCTGGAGTACAAAAGAAACAGCATACAGCAACATGCGGGGACTGGCAGGAACACTCAATAAAACTGAATAAAAAGAAAAGCAAGTGACGGTGAGATACGAAGAAGGCAGCTTTGCCAGCGTTTGTGTGTCAGAACCCGGTTTCATGGGCGTTAGTATGCATCGTAGTACACTGCAGAGCTTTAGCGCGTCTTTATGTGAAAACAGCCATGTCAGATGGGGTTGCATGGATTGATTCTGAACGCGACTGAGAGAATGAAAAGTGAATTAAAAAAAAAAAAGCTAACCTTTACAAGATTCATAAATTGCACCGGCTGTTACAGACTGAAATCAAATGTATGCTTTTATTCTAAAGTAGTAAGACTAAGAACAGTTTACTTCTCAAAATGGAGTAGTGCAGGATCGAACTCGCGACCTTTTGATTCCCAGGCAAGAACTGATTCTATTGCACCACGGAGGCAGTTACAATAAAAAGGGTGTCAATGTCGCATGTTAAGGCGGCTTTTTGTTTTTGCAGTTATATTTTTGAATAAAAGCGCAATTGTTGTGTTATATTTGAACCTTTTATGAAAATGTTTCTTTGATATTTGGACTTCAGGTTTCATACATTATGTAGTTTATGCCTACATTTTGTCATCTACTACTAGAATATAAAAAACGTTTCTGTTTTAACAATGTGTTGACACAGATTACTGTAGAAACGGAACAGACAAGAAATGCGTGTGTTCCAAATAACGATCTATTATTTCCACTCTAAAACTCCACTTCACTCCCAGATACTCAATCAAGGCATGAGCTGGGAGAAGTTTGTGCACGTTCTAAATTGGTGGGGGGATGGAATAGCCGGCCGCTCCTAGCTTCTCTTTATCAGCACATTTAGAAGACAAAGGACGCTGGCGGAGAGGTGTGAAGGGATTTAAGAAGCAATTTAAGGTGGGACGGAATTACGAGTTTTTTCGTAGGCTCTGGTAATTCCAGTGTTAAAGACATGTTAGGCTAATCATTGATTCTAAAATGATGAGTGCAGTGGATTAGTGACCAATATCAAGTTTGTGTGTGCCATGCGCAAGATGCTGAAACAATGGACTCCTGTGGTTCTTTCATTGAAATTGTAGAGTCAATAAATGGGAACATGGGATGGATAGTGTATTTTAAAATAAATACTGTCATGTACTTTTTTTCTACAAAACAAATATTTCTATCAGTTTTGACATAAAAGAGAAACTGAGTTAACTGTGTTTTTGCTTTAACACTAGAGTTGCCATAGATGATGCCAATGGGCATAGTGTTTTTACATTTTTATTTTTTGATAAGTGTGTGTGTCAAGCTCTTATACTCCTTTGACTTGTCCTAAATAAATGCATTGTAAATGCCCATGTTGTTTTGACTCTGTTCTATTCAGAGAAGATATTTTGCTTTCTTTTTTAAAACAAAAGACCTCCGAAAATTGCCTGTAAGCAACGCTATTGAACACTGGCACCGAGATGTAAATTATTATCTCCTTCTTGTCTGGCTTGACTTGACCTTAAATGTAGTTATAAATTTTAAACTATTTCCACAAAAATAATTTCTGCTTCTTTGTTGTTTTATTTTCCCAGATGGCTGAAATGTGATATTTTGCTCTTTACAAATAAATAAAAGCAGCTTTTTACTGGGAGGAAGCACAACAATGCAAAGTTTTTTGTTTTTTTTAAGAAAATATATGCTAATATGTATTCTAAGTAAAAATATATACCAACAAAAGCAGTGTGCAATGATAATATATATTTTTATGTTTAGTCAAGTAGTTTTCTGCTATTTGCCAAGCAGATGGGTCAATAGCAAGAACAAAAGAATTCAGAAACCTCTTGAGTTAACCTTATAGTACTTAAAAAATGTGTGGTGCTTCTAGTATTAAGAAAATATTCTCATTAAATAGCTATTAAATAGTACTGCAATTAAATGTGCAGGAAATATACAGCAGATGTATGTATAGTACCCTGTATAAGACACCAGGGAATAGGTGGAGATTGCAAACAATAACAAATATTACTTTTTTAACATTTTTAAATTCTTTGCTGTAATGATGGGGTTGCAATGTAACCAATACCTTTCCTTGGCTCTAACATTGTTTTCAACTAAAATAACTCCACAGAACTACAGACCAAAAAGTTTAATAAACAAAGAAAAAAGTTCACAGCACATTTATAATTTTCAGTAGTATGCCGCTAAGACTTGGGAAGTATCCATTCTGGAGACATGGGGATTGCATTCCTACTATTTACACATTCTATTGTTTCCTTTGGCGTCATTTGATTGTGATCTCCAGTGTGCACTAAATGCTATGCAACTGAGTGGGAAATGGCTTACATGAGGATTGAATTTCATGTTGTAATTGCCTTTTATATTTTATAAAATAAAGATTGATTGAGAGCTTGAGGAAAGGATCCATGCAGCAGAACTACTGTAGACACTGCTGTGGATGGTTGAGTTGAAATGGAAACTGAGCTCTACACCTGTTAATGTATATCCCCATTGTCAAATCGTGATGATAAACTTTGAATAGTGTCAAAAATGAAGGTCTCGTGCAAGGTTGCAGAGCTTTCTCTTCATAATGTTGTGAAGGGTTTATCAATCTAACATTATGTCAGAGCAGATTTACTAAAAATAAAGTATGAACATATGTTCATAAAATGCAATATAATTTGCACCCACTTTGAAGTAGTACTTTACCTTATTGTCCCATTATGTTTTAATTTCTTTTCTGGCCACTTTGTTTCTTGCAACTGAATGACTTTAAGGACAAAACTCAATCAACTTTTTATTGCTTACAGGCAATTTGAGAAATTTGGTGGTTATTATTAATTACTGTAAATGTTTTCTGTAGCAGCTCTTGCCATAGGCTTTTGTATTTGGGAATCTACTATACAATGAAATGTTATGTGTCCAGTCCTCTGTGAGCAATCTAATTGGTCAGTTTGGCTTTGGTGATGCAGCAAAAGAGGAAAAGTGAGTCACACAAAGAGGCATCAAAGCCCCGCTGAGAGTCACCTTCAAAGACGTAAAATATAAAACCACATAGGAGGTTTGAAAGGCACCTCGAAAATAATCTGAGTAGAAGGCTTTACAGGAAAACGCTCAAGAGAGGGGGTGCCGGTGAAGAGATGTTCAGATGCACGCAAATACAAAGGAAACGCGCTGAAAGTACACTTTTTATATTTTTAAACTGTTCTATTTCCCCATCTTTGATGGGTACCATGACTAGTAGTATACAAAGCACTTCATAAATTTTTAACAAAAGTTGTAATCAATAGTACTACCATTTTAAAAACACACAAAACTACATTGAAATATATAAGATTTCAAGTAATGAAAAAGCTGTACAAACTGAATTTGTGCCTTCTTTAGTAGATTAGAGTGCCTATTTGGTACTTTTTAAAACCTGCTTCACTCCAACAAAATTCTTTTTTCAACATTCAGTTAGTATTATGCAAATAACATTTTTTATTATTTCTAAGGAGAGTTTCTCTAAGAAATTCTTTTCTTCTTATATATTTTAGACAGATGGTGTTGTTTTTGGTGAAACCATGTTCATAATGGCATTGACTTACTAACACTGGTATTCTCTCCATTATGATTATCGATCCATCCATCCATTTTCTAACCCGCTGAATCTGAATACAGGGTCACGGGGGTCTGCTGGAGCCAATCCCAGCCAACACAGGGCACAAGGCAGGAACCAATCCTGAGCAGGGTGCCAACCCACTGCAGGACACACCCAGGCCAATTTAGAATCGCCAATCCACCTAACCTGCATGTCTTTGGATTGTGGGAGGAAACCGGAGCACTCAGAGGAAACCCACGCAGACACGGGGAGAACATGCAAACTCCACGCAGGGAGGACCTGGGAAGCGAACCCGGGTCTCCCAACTGCGAGGCAGCAGCGCTACCGCTGCGCCACCATGCCGCCCTCCATTATGATTAGTAAAAGGGAATAGAAAGTACTTTACAATAACATTTTTTCTGGGAATACACAAACAACATATATTTTAGATTAGCACAGTGCATGTTTCTGTATTAAATTACTTCATCTGAATGTTTAGAGTAATGTTGCACCCCCCGACTGCTGATTCACACAGCACATCTGAATATTTACAACATAGCAGTAGAATATAAAGCTGTAAACTCCATTTGGTTAACATAACATTTCTATGTGCATATTTCAGTGGTTCGGGAGATTCTTTCCTCTGGAGCATTTAACATTAAAGTTGATGATCTGTGTTTTTTTTAAGTATGAGTCTATTAGAATGCACTCTTTCACTTGCTGTCACTTCAAATGCTGTAATGGTAAAATTTTAATATGGGATATATAGCCTATAGTGTAACATTTTCCACGTTTTAGCATTGCTTTCCAAAACAATTTTTTCGATGTGCAAAATTTTACAAATTTGAATTTATATTACATCTTTAAAGTGAATTATGCATTTTTACCAGTCCTTACAAAATGCAAAGCTTAAATATCATTTCCAACCACAAGCACTAGTTCCAGTTGTTAATTGCTATGCTTTTAAGATCATAAAGTACAAATTAATGGGAGAAGTAATTTAGTGCTGCAGTTGGAATGTCATCAGCTATAAAATGGAGATCATAAATTTATACCCGAAGGAAAACAATGGGTCTCTAGCTGCCTATACTGAGTGTAAACTCTTTTTAAATAACTGGTGACCCCAGCATTTAGAAACAGAAGGCAAAAAGATGTAGCTACATAAGTGACAAAAATGCAAATCATTCACCTAAACATTCAGTTGCAAACTACACATTGCTTATCAGATTTCAAAACATTACATGATCATATGCTGTATTAAAATAACAGAATTTGAACCAACACTGACCATAGACTGAAACAAATACTTGCTGTAAACTTTGTGACAAACTAACTACACAAAAGGCAGAAAAATTAAGTAATACTGTCTGTAAAAAAAGAAAATTGCTCTTTTTATAAGAGAAAAGTATTTCATATATAGAAGGGCTTTGGTGTTTAGTAGTAAATATGTCACCAGACAAATTGCATTTAAGGTCGGTTAACCTCTAATGCAGGGGTTTCCAACTCCGGTTCTGGTGGGCTGCAGTGGCTGCAGGTTTTCATTTAAACCATCTTCTTAATTAGTGAGCCATTTTTGCTGCTGATTAACTTATTTTGCCTTAGTTTTAATTGATGTGACTCAGACCCCTTAGTTGTTTCTTTTTTCTTAATGAGCAGCCCAAACAATAATGAGACACTAATCAAGCTTCCACATGACCAGCTAACTTGAAAATAAAGAAAGGTGAAGGTCTCAGTCATATTGGCCTGCTCACGTCACCAAAACTTCTTGATGGTGGTCTTAGGAAAAACAGAAAAAGCAGTCTGCTGTGGTAGAATAAGAGTAGCAACAAGTCATGATATTCAATAATGGCTTTACTGAACAGCAAGAATTGGCTTCTCATTAAGAAAATGGTTGGAGTGAAATTGCCTGGACTTTGACGTTCCAATTTAGCCTGTCATCTGTTGGCTCATTTCTGTTTGGCTGCCATTTAATGAAGAAACAAGTCAATTCAGAGGACTGAATCCTTAAAAACAGGGCTATTAAAATGAAGGGAAAAGGAGTTAATTAGCAGTGAAAACTGCTCGCTGATTAGGAAAAGGGTTAGAATGAAAACCTGCAGCCACTGCGGCCCACCACCTGCTCTGATGCAAATGTTGTGCACCTGATTGTGTTAAAATGTATTAGGTGTGGTAGTGTAGGACAGGTGTGAGTAATGTTGGTCCTGAAGGGCCACAGTGGCTGCAGTTTTCTTTGTTCCAACCCAGTTTCTTAATGAGACGTCAAATATTCTTGATGAAGCACTTATTGCTTAAGCAACAGTCTTTGTTTTATTTTAGTTGTCTTGCTTGTTAACACTAGAATCCCTGAAGCTTAACATGTAATCCCGGGCCACCTTAAATTCCTTTGCATGTCTCCATTAGCCTCTTTGCAAATGTGTCGATCAGCACAAGCAGTAAGCACACTACTATTCAATCCCCCCACCACCGCAGCTCAACTCAGGCAAAAAGTTGTTCCACCACAAGTCTGTTTATCTGGATGTGAGGTGCCTGGAGTTGTACAGGGTAAATAATTTATTGTTAATTGGAACACATACATTTCATTAGTGCTTGGTGTCTGCAACAATCTATATAAATAGGATGACAGGAAATGCGAGACAAGAAATGTTGAACACATACCTAAAACAGAAACTTTTCTCATGTCATCTTTTATTCAAGAGTATAACAGAAGTAAAATAAATCAGCTTAGGGTACGACGCTGAAACAACCACTTGTGTATTCCTTGGGACATATCTATACTAATAAAAGGCAAAGCCCTCACTGACTGACTCACTCACTGACTGACTCACTCACTCACTGACTCATCACTAATTCTCCAACTTCCCGTGTAGGTAGAAGACTGAAATTTGGCAGACTCATTCCTTACAGCTTACTTACAAAAGTTGGGCAGGTTTCATTTTGAAATTCTATGCGTAATGGTCATAACTGGAAGCTATTTTTCTCCATATACTGTAATGGAGTTGAGCTGGATGGCCGTGGGGGGCAGAGTTTTGTGTGACATCATCACGCCTCCCACGTAATCACGTGAACTGACTATCAATGCAGTACGTAGAAAACCAGGAAGAGCTCCAAAAAGCGCTGAAGAAAACATGCATTATATAATTGAGAAGGCAGCGAAACAATAAGAAGCGAGCGACTGACATTTACAACCATATTCATGAGTGCTGCTACTTCGGAAAGAAAGCAAGGTGTAAACTTAAAGTTTAAATTAAGTTCATAGACAGGCTGCCGCTGGTGTTTGTCATGCCCACAGGTAATGCGGGATACAAGTTTAATGAGAGGACGCAGGATATAAACGAGAGTTTTGATCACTTTGTAACTAAGTTAAAATTGCAGGTGGAGGGCTGTGCTTATGCAAATTCCGAGAGACTGTGTTTGTGGGGATTGACAGTTAAGGCAGGTGGGGGAGTCACGTCATCATCTCCCCTCCCATTCACCTCATTTCGCTCTGAGCTGAGCTCCACGGCTAACGCCGTCTTTCGAAGCAACTTCATCACACTGCCACCAAATACTCACAGAAAAATCCACAAGTTAATACACACCCTGTCTCTAGAGTTTCTCCACACTCAATGTATTCCTCGCGTCCCCTTTATACCCTCTGATCTCCCATTTCAATTCAGATGCCTCCAATTTCCAGTAAGGCTCTGCTGTGCGATGACAAGTAATAAGTCTTAGGGACAGACCCTACAAAACGATGCCATTGATTTTAGGCAAGATTGCTTTTCTCCTGGACAACTATACTTGCATTCTCAAAAGTGACCTCGCGCAGCTTCGTCATATTACAACCGGAGTGCAGCAAGAAACTTTTAAGTGCCGGGTCTTACTTAACATTAAATTAAGCCGTGGACTTCGCAACATCACACAAGAGAGCAGCTCACTTACTGAACGCAATACGAGTGATCACTTCCATGCATCAAACCTGTTCAAAAAACGCATTACACAATTGACAAGGTGATGGGTTTATATGGCGTTCGTTTATAAAGCAGCGGAGAGGCTGTGTGAAGGCAACTACACAAAAAAACAGCAGAGCGCCACACTCTGTATTCCTGGCATCACCGTTATACCCCCTGATCTCCCATTTCAATTGAAATGCCTCAAATTTCCAGTAAGGCTCTGCTTCGCCTTGACAATTAATAAGTCTCAGGGACAGACCCTACAAAAGGTTGCCATTGATTTGAGGCAACATTGCTTTCCTCCTGGACAAAACTATACGTTGCATTTTCAAAAGTTATATATATATATATATATATATATACAGTGGTACCTCGGTATACGTCTGCTTTGGAATAAGTCCAACTTGGTATACGTCCTGTTTAGAGGCGAAATATTTTGCTTGGTATACGACCTTTGTTTGAAATACGACTGGTGTGCTAGAACAACATGTGTGGTATACCGGGCACGCGCCTTCAAAAAAAAAAGTTTTAACCTGTACAGTAATCCCTCACTATATCGCGCTTCGACTTTCGCAGCTTCACTCTATCGTGGATTTTATATGAAAGCATAACTAAATATATAACGCTGATTTTTCGCTGCTTCGCGGGTTCTGTGGACAATGTGTCTTTTTACTTCCTGTACATGCTTCCTCAGTTGGTTTGCCCAGTTGATTTCATACAAGGGACGCTATTGGCAGATGACTGAGAAGCTAACCAATCAGAGCACGCAGTTAAGTTCTCCTGACTGAGAAGCTAACCAATCAGAGCACGCAGTTAAGTTCCTGCGTGCTTAATACAATGTTAACCAGGAAGTCTCGTCTCGCTCATTCAGCATCAACGTGTTTCGCTGTGTAAAGAGTTAACTTTTGTGCTCTTTTGTGTTTATCTTTGTGCATAGTCAAGCCCTTCATTATGGCTCCAAAACAATCTGCTACTGCTTTAGGGGCCGTGCCTAAGTGCAAACAGAAGATGTTAATGATTGCCTAAAAGGTAAACATTTTGGATTTGTTGAAGGCTACGATTCTTTTTATTCAAAAAGTAGGAAAGGAATATAAGATCTCTGGCCACAGTGTCCTTTTAACCAGGGTGCAAAACGAGTTGTAAGTGGATGTAATAAGGCAGTAGTCTGGATGTAATCTGCTTTAGGGATTTAGATTGAAGACTGCCAGAAGAAGAACAACAGCAGTGCTTCACATTTGCCTGAAGAGGCTCCTTTGGAAGAACTGTAACGCTCTCCTTTGTTGTGCAGTAAAATTAAACTCATTGTTATCGGACAAGTCATTTTCATTTATTTCATCGAATTGCTTTTGTATTTATGTATTTTAGTATTAAGCAGATTTTTTTTTTCATGGGAACGAATTAATAATTTTCCCATTATTTCCTTTGGGAAAAATTTGTTTGGTATAAGTCCTGTTTGGTATAAGTCCAAGGATCTGGAACGGATTAAGGGCGTATACCAAGGTACCACTGTATATATATATATATATATATATATATATATAAATATATGCACACCCGATCTACATACTGTCAAATAAATGAACCACACACCCTAGCGCAACATGAGAGGCTTCGCCTTTAGCGCTGACATCTGAGGTTCGATTTGTGAGAGTTTGTGCAGTGAGTGTGTACTGCCTGATGAGCCCATCAGGCAGTTAGATTTAGTCTTTAAATTTCTACGGTGAAGAAAAATTAATGCAATGATGATTAAATTTAACTTTCATTCCTACTAAACATATTTCTGTCGACCAAATAAAAATGACTTATATTTAAAATTTAAATAGAACTTGAACAGATACGATAGTTCATAATACCCACGCAGCACTAAGTGCACGTAAGATTAGGAGTCATCCGTTTTAACAAGCAGCGTATTTCACTGATACGAAATAGCCTGCCCATTTAATTATTTAGGAATGGATAGATAAATTAAGATTTTGTACAAATAATGTTTTTAATTTTTCTTCCTCAATGGATTCTGGCACCCCCAGCAACAGCTGCTCGCACCCCAAAGGAGATATATATACTAGCAGAATACCCGTGCTTTGCAGCGGAGAAGTAGTGTGTTAAAAAAGTAATGAAAAACAAAAGGAAATATTTTGAAAATAACATAACATGATTGTCAATGTAATTGTTTTGTCACTGTTATGAGTGTTTCTGTCATATATATATATATATATATATACACACACACACACACACATATAAACATATATATAATGTAAAAGAGATAGGAGGAGACAGCAATAAGGTTTGGGGTTTTCTGGCCCCGTGTATTGTCGGCACTCCACAATATACTCAAAATAAACAGTCAACAAAATATAAACAATACAGTTCATATACGCGACGCCTGGGAATGGGGTCGTGGCCATTTTAAAGAGGAGGAGCTGGAAGTGGAGGGATGCTGGGAAGGAGTCGTGAGAGATGATGGGATCGATGACGTCAGGAAAGATGGCGGAGGAAGGGCGGAAGTAGACGTAGTGCGGGCAAAACTCAGTCTTATGGTGGCGGAGCGTCTTTTTTTCTGAAAGGAAGCACAGGAAGAAAGTTAGTACCCGCCATTCCCTACCGCGAATGTTTTCCCATGTGTGTTAAGATCCTTCCGCGGTCTCCGACTCGCGCGTGCGTGACAATATATACATATTCATACATATATACATATAAACATATACACATATATATACACACACACATATACATACATATATATATATATATATACATACATATATACACATACATCTACATATATATATATACATATCTACATATACACACATACATATACATACACACACATATATACACACAAATACATATATATATACATACACACACACATATATATATATATATATAAACATATATACATACATATCTACATATATACATACACACACACACACATATATATATATATATTTGGGGTGCGAGCAGCTGTTGCTGGGGGTGCCAGAATCCATTGAGGAAGAAAAATGAAAAACATTATTTGTACAAAATCTTAATTTATTTATCCATTCCTAAATAATTAAATGGGCAGGCTATTTCGTATCAGTGCAATACGCTGCTTGTTAAAACGGATGACTCACGCTCTTACGTGCAAGTCTTCATGGATATTATGAACTATCGTTTCTGTTCAAGTTCTATTTAAATTTTAAATAGAAGGAATTTTTATTTAGTCAACAGAATATTATTCCGGAATAAATCAACTGAAACCTTAAATAACTTATATTTTGCTCTCCATAAAAATATATCCTGTCAAAATTATACAAATTCAAATATGAACATGCTGCATAACAAAACCTGGAAATATAAATAAAATCTGTTCTTTTCAGCAATAACAAATCAAATCATTCAGTTGTCTTTGCTCTTATGTCATTTAATCAGAGCTGGACGCCTAGTATCTTTTTTTGGCAACAAGTTCGTTTATGTTTGGTGTGAGGTTCTGTGTTGTGGAGATTGTCCGGATGGACAGCAGGTGCTCATCAGTGAGGCGACTCCTGTGTGCTGTTTTGTTAGTCTTCATGACTGAGAAGAGCTTCTCACACAGATATGTGCTACCAAACATACATAAGGTTCGAGCCGCATGTAAACGAAGCTGGTGCATTTCTGTGGGAATGGAGTGAATAAACTGCGGGCACTGCAGTATCGTACTTTGCCTTCAGTGTGGTATTACACTGCAGCTCAATGACCTCCATCTGAATCTGCACAGGTGCAGTTTCCACATCGACGGCAAATGGGTTGCGAAACAACTCAAAATTCTTTTTTGTTCTTCAAAGTCACCAAAGCGCCGTGCGAAATCAGTGCACAGTGCGGTCAGTTTATCAGCAAAGTGCGTATTTGAGAACACTGTTGTGCCGACTTGGTTCAACATTACTTGGCAACAGGGAAAGTGGGGCAAGTTGCACTGGTGTATTTGTGTCTCCCATAAAAGCAGCTTCACTTGAAATCAGTTTGTGATTTTGCACGGGTAAAAACGTCTGCTGGATTTAGGGTTGCCACCCGTCCTTTAAAATACGGAATCATCCCGTATTTGAGAATGAAATTGCGCGTCCCGTTTTGAATCAATACGGGACGGGTTTTGTTCCGTATTTTTATCATTTTTTTTAAAGCAGCGTCTCATGCAAATCATCCCACACGCATTTTATGAAGATGCCTCCTTTTCTACTTTTGATTGGGTAATACTTGATGTCATCGTTAATTTGATTGGTCTTTTTAACTGTCCAGTGAGGAGGGCGGGTCTTTTAAGTAGAGTCTGCAAAGTGTGCGTCCCTTATTTTTTGTATTAAAAGTGGTAACCCTAGCTGGATTCTTCTTTAACTCTTCTGCTTTCTATATCTTCTGCATTGCATTCAGGTCTTTCAAGTTATCGTGATGTTTTGTATCATAGTGCCGTCTTAGATTAAATTCTGTAATTACAGCCACATTAGCTCCACAAATGAGACACACGTGTTTACCGGCAATGTCAGTAAACATATACTCAGCCTCCCATCGGTTTTTAAGGGCTCTATTTTGAGAATCAACTTTTCTTTTCGGCATCGTGTGGGCTAGCTTCGCAGTAACTTGCAGCATCATAAGCTAGACTTGATTAACGTGGTAAGTGTTCGGCAAGGCAGCTGAAGCGCTGCATTATGGGATCTGTAGTTTATTGTGTTACCAGCGCTTCATATCTCCGGGCCATTAATAACAATAATATACAACTCTCGTTTATATCCTGCGTCCTCTCATTAAACTTGTATCCCGCATTACCCGTGGGCATGCACGCCAGTGGCAGCCTGTTTATGAACTTAATTTAAATTTTATGTTTACACCGTGCTTTGTTTCCGAAGTAGCAGCACTACTTATGGTTGTATATATGTCATTCGCTCGCTTCCTATTGTTTCGCTGCCTTCTTAATTATATAATGCATGTTTTCTTTAGCGCGTTTTGGAGCTCTTCCTGGTTTTCTACGTACTGCGTTAAAAGTCAGTTCACGTGATTACGTGGGAGGCGTGATGATGTCACACGAAACTCCGCCCCCACGGCTTTCGCACTCAACTCCATTACAGTAAATGGAGAAAAATCGCTTCCCGTTATGACCATTACGCGTAGAATTTCGAAATGAAACCTGCCCAACTTTTGTAAGGAAGCTGTAAGGAATGAGCCTGCCAAATTTCAGCCTTCTACCTACACGGGAAGTTGGAGAATTAGTGATGAGTCAGTGAGTGAGTGAGTGAGTGAGTGAGTCAGTCAGTCAGTCAGTCAGTCAGTCAGTCAGTGAGGGCTTTGCTTTTTATTAGTATAGATATATATAAATATATATATATATATATATATATACTGTAGATATATATATAGATATAGATATAGATATAGATATATATAGATATAGATATACATATATAGATAGATGAATATATACATATAGATAGATATACATATATAGATAGATAGATAGATAGATATATATATATAAGTGTATGTAAATGTGTGTCTGTATATCTATGTATATATATATATATATATATATATATATATGTATATGCCAGCAACACTCATGACAATGACAAAACAATTACATTGTCAATCATGTTACGTTATTATTAAAATGTTTCCTTTTCTTTTTCATTACTTCTTTAACACTGCACTGCAAAGCGCGGGTATTTTGATGTATATGTATATGTATATATGTATATGTTTATATGTGTATATATATATATGTATATGTTGTGAAGGACAGCGGGGTCCCTTGCCCGGCAGGGATGCCCCTGCTACTTATGTTCTGGGGGAGCCGCCATGGGCAGTCCAATACCTCCCCCGGGATGCTTGGTGGCAGCCTCCCTGGCTGACGGTGACTCCCCAACCGCCCTTGGGGCTCCATGGAGATGGAGTCCTCCACAGCAGTTGGGGCCCGGCGTGGCCGCTAGGGGGAGCTGCCTGCTTCCCACAGCCCGGCTGGACGAGCTTTCAGCCCCACCCCGAAGTGCAATTAGGACCAGGTGGTTAATCACCTGGAACGCTTCCGGGTGGGCTATAAAAGGGCCCAGCCACCACCAATCGGGGAGCCAGAGTTGGGAGGAAGAAGGAGACGAAGCTTGTCTGGGAGGAGTGGTGGAGCAAGGTGGAGAATTGTGGTTTGCTGTGAGTTTGTGCTTTGGGACTGTGTTTGGGCTGTGTGGCACGGAGCTGAAGAAAAAATAAAGCCTGTGTGTTTTTGTACACATGCCTCTGCGTGGTCTGTGCCGGGTTGGGCGCTATATAGCGCCTTTTACAATGTATATATATGCATATATATGTATATATATATGTGTGTGTGTGTGTGTGTATGTGTCTGTGTCTATATATATGACAGCAACACTCATATCAGTGACAAAACAATTACATTAACAATCATCTTACATTATTTTTAAAATGTTTCCTTTTTTTTTTCATAACTTCTTTAACACACTACTTCTCCGCTGCGAAGAGCGGGTATTTGGCTAGTCATTAATAAACCCAATATGAATTTATGTATTTATCTGTGTAATCAGGCCAGATGACATTTCACCTCTAGTGCCCTTAATAACTGTGCTATTGAATTAAAAGAGGGAAATAAACAAATACTATTAATTGGGACAAAGATGCTTTTAACTAAGAGGGTCTAAATACTTTTAGTTAACACACAGAATTGCCTATAGCGCCAATTTGTCTTTTAAAATGCACATGCCTATTCTGGTCACTTGGGGGACTGAAGGAGGCCTTGGAAACCTTTATAGATTACTGTATCAACTCTGCTCAGTGGAGGGTGGGCAACCAGCTGGCCTAGGTCATTCTGACTTCTTTGATGCAGTGACTGATTACCATCAGACTTAACTATTTGATTGCTCACTTCTGTCTTCTGACCATGGCTCTCCAGATGTTTATTTTTCTCCTACTGTAACTATCATAGGAGTTTTTTTATTTTCCTCTCCTCCATGTCAGCTGGTCAACTAATCACATTCAGGAATAAAGAGCTCCATCTACATCCTTAATCAACCAAAACTGTTTTGAACCATTTTATTAGCTTTTTTACTTAATGTGTTGCCATGTATACATGCCTAAGTTAAATGTTATATATATATATTGTCACACACGTGCGCATGGGAGGCAGCTAAAGGGCTTGAGTGATGGCAGTTCTGAGACAGGCCGGGCTGTGGCAGAGTGCACTGACTCTTTTTCTCACTTCCCTGTAGACCATCCCTGGGAGACTCCACCTGGCTCTCGTGACATCACTTCCGGGACCGAACCAATGGAGACAGAACCAACAGACGCCGGCCCCCCTGATGTCACGTCGGGCCTGATCCAATGAGTGACGAACACGTGCCCGATTCCCATGACCTCACTTCCTGTCTTCCCCTTTAAAAGCCTGCCCTTTTTCCCCTTACCCTCAGTCTTGTCTTGGACTCGTTTGTATGCACATCAGTGCTGTTGTTGGTGAAAGAAACGATTTTGCAGCCAGGATACCAAATATACAGGTGGCTGCCCCAAAACTTCTTCGAGTATGTCTCAGTTTTGTGACATTGGCGTAGTCGGCAGGATGGAGAAGTCCTGGAAGAGAAGGGGACAGGACCTGCAAAACGTCCAGGTGGGATCGTACCGGGGCCGAGTTTTCAGGTGGGGAGGGTGGCCCGTGTTTCGGAGTGGCCCGGTACAGGCTCTGCTCCCGGCATGCTCATATAGGCAATCTAGACAGGCCAGGGAGTGTTCGGGAGGGGCTCACAGACGTGGGCTGCCGGAAGGGGAGGCGAAGAGGGCTCTTTGTGCTCTCGGAGGAGAGTGCCTGCCTCCCTGTGAAGCCAGAGCCCGATTTCCACCTAGGGGTGCCCCAGACTGGCAGGTGAGTAACCTGAAAAACTGGAGGTTTGACCCAGAGCGCCAACCCCACAGCAAGCCTGGTCCCTATGGGAAAAAGTAGGGCAGTGGCTGCGGCCACAGAAACTTAAGCCCTCCCAAGTCATAGAGCAGGTGGCTTGCTACCTGCTTCTGGACACACTACCCGTGGTTTCACCCAGCGGTCTGGGGTAGGGAATTTATAAATATGGCAGAGCTCATAGAGCTCGTGGAGAAACAAAGGACGGCCTGCAATCTGGGGAGCTGAACCGTCCTCTAGCGAACTCAACGGGGTATGTCCCAACACCTAGCCCCCCCCTGTACAACCCAGAGCTTGTGCCGGCGTCCCCGGGGTCGCGGCGCTCAAACCACTTGGGAATGAGGCGGAATGCAGGTGGAGGGGGAGGAGGGGTTGGTGTGCTCTGATAAACCCGTTGGCGGTTCCACACACAGGCCTGGTGATCGTCAACGGGTACAAAACGTCTGCTCTGTTAGACACCGGCAGCAACACTACCATTGTTGCTCGCCGTTTGTGCTACGCGACAGTGGTTAAATTATAAGGTCGGTATAACCTGTGTCCACGGGAAACCCGCTGGTACAAGGCCGCCCGTGTGTCATCAGTTACGGGGGATCAGTCCGAAATTAACTGTGGCAATCCTTCCTGATCCTCCACACCCGGTGATACTGGGGGAACTGGCCTGAAATTAAAAGTGGTGAGACACATACCACTCCCGGGAATACTTTGAGCCTTGTTATAGCCGGGCACGAGCCGTCTTAAGTTGCCTCCACGCCGTGTAATCAGCCGGCAGAGAGAGACGGCGGCTTCCCTGAGTGGCGTGGTTACCCTCGGGCGTCGCATGCTGTACGCGTCATCCACTGAAGCCGAGGCGGAGCGGGAGGAGGCCACGCCCTTGAGGTCGACGCTGACCCTCTCTCTGTATTGCGGTTTCAATTTAAAGAGCGCCGGCTTCTTTCAGAAGGGAGCAATGGAATGGCGACTCCTGAAATTTGCAAAAATGCAGTGGTCCTTGTAAATGGCCAGCGCACTAATCAGTCTATACCACAGGGCCCTTACTTTGTATTAGACAACGACCTTCTTTATCGTGTAGCAATGCATGATGGGCAGGAGAAAGCTGCTGCTAGTTCAGCGTACCTTCCGGCGGCAGGTCTGCGAGCTAGCACACGCCCACCTCCTAGGTGGCCACTTGGGCACCGAAAAAACTCTGGAGCGGATCAAGCTCCGTTTCTACTGGCCGGGAGTCAATGAGGAGGTTCGCCGCTTTTGCGCTTCCTGCCGGAGTGTCAACTGCGACAAATTCCCAGGAGGGACCGTGCTCCTCTTGTCCCTATACCCCTGATTGATGTTCCCTTCCAAAGAATCGGGGTTGATTTGGTTGGAACCCTAGAGCCCTCAGCCGAGGACACAAGTACATTTTAGTCCTCGTGGATTACGCTACGATACCCTGAAGCTGTTCCGTTGCGCTCAGCTACATCCAAAGCTATCGCGGGAATTACTAGGGGTCTTTTGCGTGTGGGTGTTCCCAAGGAAGTCTTGACAGACCAGGGGACACCTTTCACCTCGGAGACGTTCAAGGAGACTGCCAAGTTGCTGAAAATAAAGCATTTAAAGACCGGTGTATCATCCTCAAACCGGCGGGTTAGTAGAGAGGTTTAATCAGACTCTCAAGCAAATGCTGCGTAAGGTGGTCAGCGAGGATGGAAGGAACTGGGATCAGCTCCTCCCCTCGTCCTTTTTGCCTATCGGGAAGTCCCACAAGCCTCCACGGGGTTCTCCCCTTTTGAATTACTGTATGGCGACAACCTCGGGGCATATTAGACATTCTAAAAGAAGGGTGGGAAGAAGAGGCTCTTCCCTCTACAAATATATTAGAGTATATCGCGCAGTTACGCGATAGATTTGGAAAGATTGGCCTGTCCTTAAAAGTCACATGGAAGAAGCTCAAGCAGCACAGGCCCGTTATTACAACGCGGCACGTCTCTTGGGAGTTCCACCGGAGATCGGGTCATGGTCCTAGTGCCTACCTCCCACTCTAAGCTGCTTGCCCATTGGCAAGGCCCCTCTGAAGTTAAGGAGAGGAAGGGGCTGGTCGACTATTTGGTGAGTCAACCCAATGCGTCGGCCAAAGGAGCGGAGTTTATCATGTGAACTTGCTGAAACCGTGGAAGGACAGGGACCCGATCCCTCCTCCGGCCAGCCCGCTCACTCTTCGCTCACACACACGCCTTAACCGTGCGGACTTAAGTCCCAGACAGCGGCAGGAGCTGGAAACAGTTATCCGGACCGTCCGGGAGGTAGTCAGTGAACGCCCGGAAGGACCTCTCTGGTTGAGCACAACATTGTGACAGAGCCGGGGTTGTTGTCGAGAACGCCTGTATCGTCTTCCCGAGGCAAAAAGGGCTGAAGTGGAGCTTGAGATCAAGCGCATGCTGGAGCTAGGTGTGATTGAGGAAAGTTATAGTCCCTGGTCCAGCCCCATTGTGCTCGTCGGTAAGCCTGGCGGAGTTGGAGGTTTTGCAATGACTTCCGTCGGCAATCAAGTCTCCCAATTTGATGCTTATCCTATGCCTCGTGGGCGACCTCCTCGAGAGGCTTGGACAGGCTCAATACCTGACCACACTTGACATGACAAAGGGTACTGGCAGGTTCCTTTAGCGGACACCTTGAAGGAAAAACGCGTTTAGTACCCCTAGCGGACACTGGCAGTATCGTGTCCTTCCATTTGGGTTACGGGCTCCAGCAACCTTTCAGCGTCTGGTGGACAAAGTGCTCGGCCACATAACTCATACAGTGCTGCCTACCTGGATGGCGTGGTCATCTATTCCAGCACATGGACAGAACACCTACAGCAGGTCCAAGCGGTATTGCGGACACTTGGTGAGGCGGGCTCGGATTAATCCCAAGAAATGCTTCTTTGGGTTAAGTGAAGCCAAATATTTAGGCTACCTGGTGGGTCGGGGTACCGTGAGGCCACAGTGCTCCAAAGTTGATGCCATTTTGAAATGGCCCGTCCACGAACCAAGCGGCAGGTCCAAGCCTTTCGGATTAGCGGGTACTACCGCCGGTTTGTACCCGGTTTTGGAGAAGCGGCCCTTGACTGATTTAACAAAGAAGAGGGCCCCGAACATTGTGGTATGGACTGAGAACACAGACACTGCATTTAGTGACTTGAAACAGGCCCTTACGTCTGCACCTATTTTGATGGCACCTAACTTTTCTTTGCCTTTTATCCTCCAGACGGACGCTTCGGACACAGGCCTGGGCGCCGTGCTGAGCCAAAGCGTCGATGGTGTGGAACACCCCATCATGTTCCTGAGCGGAAACTGTTGGACGGGAACCAGGTATGCAGCGGTGGAGAGGGAGGCTCTGGCGATTAAATGGGCGATTACTCAGCTGAGGTACTACCTGTTGGGCCGGGAGTTCATTCTTGTCACGGACCATGCGCCTCTACAGTGGATGGCCCTGCACAAGGAGTCGAATCCCAGGGGCACCCGGTGGTTTCTTGACCTGCAGCCGTACAAGTTTTCGCTCGTTCATCGTCGGGGTGCTCTCCATGCCAACGCTGATGCTCTTTCTCGGGTTCACGACCTCTCGGTTAGGGTCACCCGACCCGACGGGTCTGGGCTAAGGGGGGGGCCTTGTCACACACGTGCGCATGGGAGGCAGCTAAAGGGCTTGAGTGATGGCAGTTCTGAGACAGGCCGGGCTGTGGCAGAGTGCACTGACTCTTTTTCTCACTTCCCTGTAGACCATCCCTGGGAGACTCCACCTGGCTCTCGTGACATCACTTTCGGGACCGAACCAATGGAGACAGAACCAACAGACGCCGGCCCCTGATGTCACGTCGGGCCTGATCCAATGAGTGGCGAACCGTGCCCGATTCCCATGACCTCACTTCCTGTCTTCCCCTTTAAAAGCCTGCCCTTTTTCCCCTTACCCTCAGTCTTGTCTTGGACTCGTTTGTATGCACATCAGTGCTGTTGTTGGTGAAAGAAACGATTTTGCAGCCAGGATACCAAATATACGGGTGGCTGCCCCAAAACTTCTTCGAGTATGTCTCAGTTTTGTGACAATATATATACTTACTGTGGAGCCAACGTGGACACAGACAGGCGGACATGTTCTTAATCACCACCACACGTTTATTATATACAATTATTTACAATAAATGGTCACTAAGACCCAGTCCAAAAGTGCACAAGCCCCAACACACAGTCCTTGCCACACAATTGCCTCTTCTTGGGCCACCTCCACACCTCTCTTGTGCCTTGTCCTTCTTCCACCCGACTCTAGCCCTGAATGACGGCCCCTTTTATAGTCTCCCGGATGAGCTCCAGGTGGCTCCCGGCATTCCCTCGTTGGCCATGCCCCAGCGTGGCGGAAGTGCTGGCTGTTCTCCCGGCAGCTCTCCAGGTGTTCTTCCTAATCTTCCCCCCAGCACTTCCTGGTGTGGTGAACAGGTCCCCAAGGCATTGGGGTGCCTCCTGGCGGTGACCACGGCCCCCTGCAGGGTGGGGCTTCCATGCCCTTAACCCGTGGCCCCCAAAGCAACCAGGAAGGCGGCCCCTGGCATCCCTGACAGTGCCCCAGAGCCAGAGACCACTCGGGAAGAGTGACACGTCCTGCGAGGGCAGCATATCCCCGAAGTGGGTCCTACTCCAGGACCACCAAGGTCCGGCCCTGCTCTCCAAATAGGGATAGGGGCGGAGACACGGCCTGAGCACCTCCACTCGGTGCTCTCCTGTGCCTCGCACAGGTTGCGCTCCCCCCTTTTACCGGCACCCCGGGGCCCCCTCGTTTGGCACCCCCTCCGAGGCCTCTGCGCCCCTTTGTTCTGAGCCACTCGCTCCCTTGCAGCCTCCTCCAGCCGTGGTGGCACCCGCACGCCAGCAGAGAGATCCCTCAACAGATGGTCCGACATCCGAGGGCAGGTCCCCAACGAAGGGGGTCCTACTGCTTGTCCGGGTGTCCATTCCGGCAAGAAAGAGAATTACAGGGGCAGAACCGCTGCCTGGGCACCCTTCCTGTGCCACGCACTGGCAGCGTTACTCCCTCCATTCAGCACCCCGGCACTTTCCTGTTCAGCACCCTCTCCGCGGGTTCCATGCCCCTCCTGATGGTGGAACCGCCGGCACCGCCTGCACTCTCTCCACCGGCCTCAGGGATTCCCTCTGCCCCCGCAGAGGGCAGCCAGCACCCGGATGGGTGCACCCAGCACCACGTCCCATCATATTGGAGGAACCGGCACTCAGCCTGCCATTTCTCCTGTCACTCTGGGATGCCCTGATGGTTTGAGACTCCTTATTACAAAGAAAGAGCATCTTTCCAGTCTGCGTCCCTGCAGAGCGGCGCGAGACCGCAGCCGACTTGGGGTGAAGGGCGCTAGGTCCTGGGGCACTTAGCAGCCCGTGTCCATTCAGCGTCCTCATGGACTCCCCCCTCGCCGCGCGTACAGCCCGCTGCGCCTCACCTACTGTCAGAGGGCTGCTTACTTGAAACTGATCTTTAGAATCACAGCCATGTTCAGCAGACCCTCCCTCATGCTGTACAGGGACGGCGAAACCTACCTTCCCCGCCGTGCCGCTCCAGCTGGAGAATCCAGCATCGCGCCGTCGGATTGCTAATCATAGCTCCTCTATGGATGCGACTGCCTTCCTCTCCAGTAACTGCATCTCTGCCTGGAGTGCACGTAGCACCTAGAATAAACGCTGCTCCGCGGGCTGAAGGCAGGCCTCCAGCTCCAACAGAGCAGACGGCAAAGACAGGAAGTTAAACTACGGGGAGCCTACCTGTCTGTCAGCCTCCGACGCCGGCAACTTCCTGTGGGCCTCTTCCTCTGGCCCAATCGGGTCTCCCCCCTACACGTGATGGACATTCCTTGGTCCCACCTCTCTGCAAAACACACCATCCAATCGCATGCCTGTCAGGGGGAGGGTCCGCGGCCATCTTGCCTCCCTTTCTGCGGCGGCGACGACGTGCTTGCCGGCAGCCTTGCTGTTGCCGGCGCCTCTCGAGCTGCAGCGTCTCCTCCTCTGCAGCCCTCACGGCTGCCGCCGAGCTGCCGGAGACCGCAGACCGGCATGCGCCCTCCACTGACGCGGATCCAGGAAGTCCCTGCCTGTAACAGAGAAAACACGCGGCTGCCGATAGGCAGGGAACTCACTTCCCTGGACTCGTCCCACCGAGGAAACGTGCTCGGCGTGGCCTCTCTGGATGCCATGCTGTCCCGGGCACCTCCAGCAACGGCGCACTCGTCGGAGACCGCTGCACTCCTGGTATGCACGTCGCCCACCCGCATCAGGGAAAAACCCTGGTGGTTCGTGGGGTTCCTTTACCCCGCAGGGCTGTGTGCACGCAGCACTCGTGGCACGTGGGTAGGGTCCCCTGCTGTGCCGGGCCATCCACAACAATATTTGTTTTTCCAGGTCCCCGCCTTGAAACAGGCGGAGCATCCTGTCGGCTACGCCAGATGTGGAGCCGACCCGGACACAGACAGGCGGACATGTTCTTAATCACCACCACACGTTTATTATATACAATTATTTACAATAAATGGTCACTAAGACCCAGTCCAAAAGTGCACAAACCCCAACACACAGTCCTGGCCACAGAAATGCCTCTTCTCGGGCCGCCTCCACACCTCTCTCGTGCCTTGTCCTTCTTCCACCCGACTCCAGCCTTGAATGAAGGGAGACGGCCCCTTTTATAGCCTCCCGGATGAGCTCCAGGTGACTCCCGGCATTCCCTTGTTGGCCACGCCCCAGTGTGGCGGAAGTGCCGGCTGTTCTCCTGGCAGCTCTCTGGGTGTCCTTCCTAATCTTCCCCCCAGCACTTCATGGTGTGGCGGAAGTGCTGAGGGAACAGGTCCCCAAGGCATTGGGGCTCCTCCTGCCGGTGACCACGGGCCCCTGCAGGGTGGGGTTTCCATGCCCTTAACCTGTGGCCCCCAAAGCAACCAGGAAGGCGGCCCCCACGTGATCCAGGGTGGGCACAGACCCACATCCGGTCCCTCACGGTGTCCTGGCCGGGTCGTTGCCCCTGGCATCCCTGACAATACATAGTCATAGTAGGCTGGGGGGCAGACCCCGCCGGGACACCTGGAAGGATGGGTAGGTGGTTTATTCATTTCTCAGGCCAAGAGGGGGTAACCACCCTGGATAAAGAAGGGACCACGGGGATGCAGCCAGGAGGCTCAAACCCATTGGGACCTGTGGCTTCCGCCAGAGGGTGCCCGGAGCATCGATGAGCCCGGAAAACCTGCACTTACGCTTCACCTAGGCAGCTGGAAGAAGGACCTTCCAGGAATGCCCAGAGTGCTTCCGGGTGCAAGGGCAGGAAATACTGCTGGAAGCACATCAGCAAGCACCTGGAGCACATCCAAGTGGGGATAAAAGGGGCCGCCTCCCTACAATCCAGGAGCTAGAGTTGGGAGTGGGAGCAGGACAAAGCTCCCATGAAGAGAGGAAAGGCTGCCCACGGACAGACAGTGAAAGGCCTGAGGAAGGGTGTTGTGGTGCGGGAGCACTGGGCTATGTGCAGGGCTGGTGTTGGGAGACATTAGTTAATAAAAGCGTGTGTAATAATGAAGAGTTGGTGTGTCTGTGTGGTTGTGTCCAGGCTGAACACCTTACAATATATATATATATATATATAGTGGGGTACAGCCCAGACACAGACAGGCAGACATGTTGTTTCACCACACACGTGTTTATTTAAAATATTTACAATATTGGTAAAGTGCACTACCCAGTGCCGCAGCACCAATCACCCCTTAAAGTCCTGGCCGCACAACAATGCCTTGCTCAGTCCTCAGACTGCCTCCACTCCTCTCCTCCGAGCTCCGTCCACTTCCACCCAACTCTCGCTATTGACTGGAGGGAGGCGGTCCTTTTTATGCACGCCCGGATAGGCTCCAGGTGCTTCCTGAGGAGCTTCCTCCGACACACCCCGTGTGGCGGAAGCACCAACTGAAGTCCTCCGTGTGTTCTTGCTCCTCTTCCCCCCAGCACTTCCTGCTGAGTGCTGAGGTCCAGGGCTCCCAAGGCACCGGGACGCCTCCTGGCGGTGAGCATGGGCCCCTACAGGGTTGGGCTTCCAAGCCTCCAACCCATGGCCCCCAAAACAACCAGGGTGGCAGCCCCCACGTGATCCCAGATGGGCGCACGCCCACTTCCGGTCCCTCAAGGCGTCCTGGCCGGGTCATTGCCCCTGGCATCCTTGACAATATATACTGTATATATATATATATATATATATATATATATATATATATATATATATATATATATATATATATTGTGGAATATGGCCGGCCATTCATCCTGACCAATACCCCCAAACCACCAGGTGGAGCTCTCCCTGCAGTATGGAAATGCCCCGAAGACCAGCAGGGCATCATGGACATTGGAGTCTTTATGCACAGCCCTGCTGGATACCGTGGGGGCCACTAAATGACGCTACAGGGAGGAACGACGTTTATTTGCCTATCCGCTTTTGGGGAGATGATTTTATTACTCTTTTTATTTTATTTTATTGTAGAATCAACTCTTGGCAGCGTGCAGCAGGGCGTTTGTGCAACGCATGCGTATGGACGCCGTTCTCATTCCCTACCACTTTCGCAGTCACTTCACCTACCTCTTCATATCTTTAATCATTCTTGAGGCAGATTTAAGTGCCAGCTTAAGTTTCAAGTTAATGTATGCTAAGTTGCTATATAAGTAAAGTTATTATTATTATCATATTTTAAAACTTTTTTACTGCTGAAAAAAATTGGAAAATTAAGACAGTATTAAAAAAATGATTTCTCCATATATTTCTAGCAGAACTGATGCTGCAGTGCATTATTCACAGGATGTACAAATCAGTTTATGGGCATTGCAGTTAATTCAGTTAGCTTCTGGAAGAATCAGTAATAGAACTAGAAAGCACAAACACATAACTCCTGCTCACCTGTCTTTACACTGGCATCCAGTTAAGCTTAAGGCTGATTTCAAATCTCTTTCACATACATATACAGCTTTAAATGGGCAAGACCATCTTTGCTTATCTGAATTTATCATTACATACAAACTAGACTGTGCATTATGACCTCAAGATGCTGGTGTACTAAGGATGTCAAAGATATAATAACATTAGGATTTACAGAATGATAGTGAGAGTTTGAGATTTTAGCCAAAGGGCCCCCAAATTGTACAATGTTCTGCCTGCTTATATAAAAAAGGCAGCCCTTCAGTCTCAGCTTTTAAATCCAGCCTGAAAACTTACTATTTTAATCTAGCAAACTGCGATTAGAGTGGCTGATTAGCTGTGTGTATTGCATTACTGTTTTTTAGTCATTAGAGCAAAAATATTAGCATTAATAATAAAAATAATAATAATAATTGTGAACTGTTAATGATTCTCTTTTTGGTATCCCACTGTATCAGTTTGTGTCACATGTTAAGCCTCAGAATCCAAGGGTGAAATGAGTTTCCTATTTTATTAGACTGCCTTTAACAATCTTTATATATAACACGCTGCCATGGCTGTTTGTTTGTCTGTCCAGGATTTTTAATCACCTGTAGCTCGCAAACCGTTTGACCTATTGACCTGAAATTTCGTACACATATACTATGTGACGTCTACAAACCGCTTTCAGGGTTATGATTGACCTCCAAGATTATTCCTCCTTTTATTTTTATTTTATTTTATTGTAGAATCAACTCTCGGCAGCAGCCAGCAGGGCAGCCGTGCAGTGCATGCATACGGGCGCTATTCTCATCCCTACCACCTTCGTTATCACTTCCCCTACCTCTTCATATATTAATCATTCTTGAGACAGATTGAAGACTTAAGTGCCAGCTTAATTGAAAAATTAAAGAAAACATACTAAATAATAGCAGCAGAAACAATGACTTAATCAGTTTTAACGCAAAAAAATGCCAATGAGAGAAGAGAAAAACCAGGCCGCTAGGGTGAAGAAAAGAAGAGCGCATGAACCTCTGAGCAAACGAATGTTAAACATTCACAGAAAGAGTATGAAAACTATGAATGCTCAAGTCAAGTGTATGTGCAGTGCACAGTTACTGTTATCATATAATACCGAAAGAATGCCTGGTTAGCCAGTTGGCCTAGGTCTTCAGAACAGTGACTGTATCTGACTCTGTAATTGAGTTCCTCTGTTATAAATGGCTGTGGAAACTCGAGGCCTTTTTCTCTTTGGATAGTGCTGAATGAGGTCTTGTCTTCTTCTCCTGTGCTATCATTGGGACTTATACTGTATCAAAGATAATATTAATGAATAAATAATGTTGCTCATCTAAATTCACCAAAGTGTTTTTCGCAGCAGATATAATGTGTTCCCCATATTTTCCTAGAAATTCACTGTGCAGCCACCTTGGACAATATTTTTCACAGTGCTCCATGATGACATTACAGAGCTGTAGTAGCCATGCGCAGACCTTTTATGCATGTATACTGTAAGATTCCAGCCCAATCTTCTTCATGCATTTATGATGTCATAATCAGAACTAGTTGAATTTGCAACCTGCTTCTGTTTAAACAAACAAATTGGAACTATTTTCATTAGAGGGGTACTTTAGCTGTGTTAATTCAAATATTTGGAGTACTGCCGCTGGATATATAACACTGATCCCAGTGCGCCTCCTCAGTCTTTCACCCATTGCGTGCATGCATAATTAGCTATATGCCACAGCTACAAATCAAAACAAGCCTTAAAGGAGCCCTCCCACTTCCTTTATTAGAAATCACATGCAAACCCTTTGAAATTATAACAATAGATTTGTTACTATTTACATGATGTTTCCATGTTTTTTATGGAAGAAAAAAAGTATAAAGTATCTTCAATGATAGATCAAAAACAAAAAGGGCTGTGCCTACAGCTGCAATTACGAATAATGGAATGAATACATATACACACTCAATATATATATATATATATATATATATATATATATATATATATATATATATATGTGGAAGTGAAGGTCTGTGATACGGTGTGCATATTAGCAGCTGGAGATCTACAAAGGGAGAAAAAATGAATCACGTATCATAAAGTAGTTTTTATTCCTGAGCTTTCAGCTCCATCCAGGAGCCTTCATCAGAGGATAATGCTTAGACTTACAAGAATCAAAGGCAATAAAGACAAAACTAGGTAGGGGGAGGGGGGTTTGGTGGGGGGAGCTGGGTCGGGGGAGATATTGGTCAAAACATTTTTTTTATTATAAATATGTTCTTCTTAAGTTTGAATATGCTGGGTTTATGTCCAAATGTCTGTTAATGGCATTTTTGTCTGAAAGCCAAGATTCATATATTCAGTATATATATTGTGAACTTTGGCCCGGACACACACAGACGGACAACATAGTTTCACCCACACACTGTTTATTTACAAAGTCTATTTACAAAGATCACGTGCACCACAAACCCCAGTGCCTCTTGCACCGATTCCCCAAAGCCAGGCCTCACTCTTCCAGTGCCTCTCTCTCTTTGACCGCCTCCCGTCCTCTCTCCAGCTCGGTCCTCTTCCACCCGACATCTACTAATGACTGGAGGCGGCCCCTTTTATAGGAACCTGGATGGGCTCCAGCTGCTTCCCAGCAATCTCCCGCGGACACACCCCCGTGTGGCGGAAGTGCCGGCTGCGCACCCGGAAGCCGTCCGGGTGTCCCCTGTCGTCTTCCCCCCGGCACTTCCTGGTGTCCGAGGCCTCCAGCATAACCAGGAAGGACGCCCTCAGGGGCCGCAAGAGGGTGCTGCAGGGAGGACCGAAGACTCATTTGTGCCCTATGACCTGGAAGTTCGTCATAGGAAGAGCGACAGGCTTCCGGGGTAAAGAAAAGAACTTTACCTGACCTGGAAGTGATTGAGGATCACATGGACTGGGGATTGAGAACACTTCCGGGTCAGGGAATATAAAAGGACTGTGGGACCTCCCAGACGGCGAGCTGAGCTGGGTGGAAGGGTGGCAACGCGTCTGGGAGCTGGAGGATTGTTTATTGTAGTATTGTGAGTGATTTATATGAGTATAGTGGTGGAGAGTGTACTTTGTGCACTGTGGCATAAAAATAAAGTCAAAGTTTGGATTTTTACCTGGTGTCTGGAGTCATGGACAGGGGTACAAGGGAGCGAGAGCGCCCCTATCTACCACTATATATATATATATATATATATATATATATATATATATATATATATATATATATATATCTATACTAATAAAAGGCAAAGCCCTCACTCACTCACTCACTCACTCACTCACTCACTCACTCACTCAGTCACTGACCCTTCACTAATTCTCCAACTTCCCGTGTAGGTAGAAGGCTGAAATTTGGCAGGCTCATTCCTTATAGCTTTCTTACAAAAGTTGGGCAGGTTTCATTTCGAAATTCTACGCCTAATGGTCATAACTGGAAGGTATTTTTCTCCATTAACTGTAATAGAGTTGAGCTGGAAAGACGTGGGGGCGGAGTTTCGTGTGACATCATCACGCCTCCCATGTAATCCGTGAACTGACTGTCAGCGCAGTCGCGTAGAAAACCAGGAAGACCTCCAAAAGCGCTTAGAAAACATGCATTATATAATTGAGAAGGCAGCGAAACAATAAGAAGCGAGCGAGTGACATATACTACCATATTCATGAGTGCTGCTACCTCGGAAAGAAAGCAAGGTGTAAACCTAAACTTTAAATTAAGTTCATAGACAGGCTACCGCTGGCGTTTCACATGCCCACAGGTAATGCTGGATACAAGTTTAATGAGAGGACGCAGGATATAAACGAGAGTTTTGATCACTTTGTAACTAAGTTAAAATTGTAGGTGAAGGGGTGTGCTTATGCAAATTCAAGAGACTGTGTTTGTGGGGGATTGACAGTTAAGGCGGGTGGGGGAGTCACGTCATCATCTCCCCTCCCATTCATCTTATTTCACTCTGAGCTGAGCTCCGCGGCTAACGCCGTCTTCCGAAGCAACTTCGTCAGACTGCCACCAAATACTCACAGAAAAATCCACAAGTTAATACACACGCTGTCTCTAGAGTTTCTTCACACTGAATCCTCCAGGCACTACTTAAAAAAGGTCACATTGACAATCGTGTTACATTATTTTTAAAATCTTTCCTTTTCTTAGCACAAGCACAGCTGAGAAGCTTCGATGCATGTGCTCCATAACGCGTTAAAAAATAATGCATTTAATCACACTTTGCATTACAAGCAAAGGGAGCTTTTGTCAATGCATGATTTCCTGGTACACGATTACATTGATCAAGCGCATCCCGATTCATTTTACCCTCGCACCACCTTAGTTTGAGAAGAAGTATGAAAAAATATGAGGTTAACACAGAAAAACAGATCACCAATTCAAGCTTTATGAATAATCGATTCGCCGTCAATAATTGTTTTGGTAAAGCCATCCTCCTTCCATTTTATAATTTTTCCGCCACTAGCCATGATTAAATGAACGGTAAAAAAGTAAGAGCAAAGCGAGGGTGACTTATTTAGGCAGGCATATATATGACAGCAACACTCATGACAATGTCAATCATGTTACGTGATTATTAAAATGTTTCCTTTTCTTTTTCATTACTTCTTTAACACACTACTTCTCCGCTGCAAGGCACGGGTATTTTGCTATATATATATATGAATGACCTCCAAAGAGCGCTGAGACTTTTGATATCATGAACGTGTGTGCAAAAACTGGGGTCTCCTGCCCAGCAAAAGTCGAGCAGCCAGCGCACGTGCATAGCTGTGCCGGCCTTTGCGATGACTGCGCTTCCGCCTTAACACTAGAATTACCAGAGCCTACGAAAAAACTCGTAATTCCGTCCCACCTTAAATCGCTTCTTAAATCCCTTCACACCTCACTGCCAGCGTCCTTTGTCTTCTAAATGTGCTGATAAAAAGAAGCTCGGAGCAGCTGGCTATTCCATCCCCCCACCAATTTAGAACGTGCACAAACTTCTCTCAGCTCATGCCTTGATTGAGTATCTGGGAGTGAAGTGGAGTTTTAGAGTGGAAATAATAGATTGTTGTTTGGAACACACGCATTTCATGTCTGTTCCGTTTCTACAGTAATCTGTGTCAACACATTGTTAAAACAGAAACGTTTTTTTATATTCTACTAGTAGATGACAAAATGTAGGCATAAACTATATAATGTATGAAGCCTGAAGTCCAAATAGCAAAGAAACATTTTCACAAGAATAACACAATTGCACTTTTATTCAAAAATATAACTGCAGAAACAAAAAGCCGCCTAAACATGTGACATTGACACCACTTTATTGTAACTGCCTCCGTGGTTCAATAGACTCAGCCCCTGCTTGGGAATCAAAAGGTCACGAGTTTGATTCTGCGCCCCTCTGTTTTGAGAAGTAAACTGCTCTTAGTCTTACTGTTTTAGAATAAAACCATACATTTGATTTCAGTCTGTAACAGCCGGTGCAATTTATGATCCTTGTGAAGGTTAGCTTTATTTTTTTAATTCACTTTTCATTCTCTCAGTCACGTTCAGAATCAATAGCTCTGCAGTGTACCACGATGCATACTAACGCCAAACACTCCCGGGTTCAGACACACAAACGCTGGCGAAGCTGCCTTCTTAAGTATCTCACCGTCACTTGCTTTTCTTTTTATTCAGTTTTATTGAGTGTTCCTGCCAGTCCCAGCATGTTGCTGTATGCTGTTTCTTTTGTACTCCAGGACATGCAGAGGAAAGAATGGTAAAGAGCAGTAACTTCGGCGCTATATGCAATAATCAGACACTCCCCATCTGCCCGTGTCGTTCAAACACAGGAACATATATTGGGGTAAAAGTATAACAAAAGTGCACTTTTATTCAAGTGCACTTTTCCATCGCCTTTTCCTGTAAGAAGCAATGTACACACTTCTCTCTATGCTGAGGTTTCTATTACACACCTGAAAGAAAGAGACAATATATGTGAAAATATCATCGCACTAATGCAATATTATTTGAAAACGAACAGCGTCAGATCGGGTGTGAATTTATGCAGGAACTGGAAATTCTCTGATGCGGGACCTTCCCCCAGGGAAGAAAGTACAGTGTCAGGTGCTCATTCAGTGTGATAGGAACCATAGCACAGAGAGGTGTGTACACGGCAACAAGTAAATGTAGGAAGGACGGTCCTTGGGTGTGTGGGAACAGTTAATATTTGAATGTGATGATTTTATATAGCACGGAATGAAAATCTGCACTTCTTAGCATTGCACCATGCAAGCTGTCGTATCAATCGCCTACTGTAACTTGCTTTCTTTTTCTTGGTTATACAGGTAGTTTTGAATAAAAGTGCACTTGTTTTGTTTGCGAAATGAAGTGCCTGCGTGCACTTTTCGTGGCATTACACGTGTATTTTTTGAGCATGCCAGTTTGAGCAGTATAAAAAGTATTGAAAAGTATAACAAAACAACGGGCAGATGGGGAATGTCTGATGATTGCATATAGCGCCGAACTTACTGCTCTTTACCATTTTCTCCTCTGCGTGCCCTGGAGTACAAAAGAAACAGAATACAGATGCGCTATAGCTCTGCGTTGTACCACGATGCATCCTAACGCCCCCCCAACCGGTTCTGACACACAGACGCTGGCGAAGCTGCCTTCTTCGTATCTCATCGTCACTTGATTTTCTTTTTATTCAGTTTTATTGATTGTCCCTGCCAGTCCCGCATGTTGCTGTATGCTGGATATTTTCACATGTATTGTCTCTTTCTTTCAGGTGTGTAATAGAAACCACAGCATAGAGAGACATTGCTTCTTACAGGAAAAGGCGATGGAAAAAGTGCACTTGAATAAAAGTGCACTTTTGTTATACTTTTACACCAATATATGTTCCTGTGCTTGAACGACATGGGCAGATGGGGAGTGTCTGATGATTGCATATAGCGCCGAAGTTACTGGTCTTTACCATTCTTTCCTCTGCATGTCCTGGAGTACAAAAGAAACAGCATACAGCAACATGCGGGGACTGGCAGGAACACTCAATAAAACTGAATAAAAGAAAAACAAGTGACGGTGAGATCGAAGAAGGCAGCTTCGCCAGCGCTTGTGTGTCAGAACCGATGAGTTTGGCGTTAGTATGCATCGTGGTACACTGCAGAGCTATAAGCGCGTCTTTAGTGAAAATAGCCATGTCAGATGGGGTTGTATGGATTGATTCTGAGCGACTGAGAGAATGAAAAGTGAATTAAAAAAAAAAGCTAACCTTTACAAGGACCATAAATTGCACTGGCTGTTACAGACTGAAATCAAATGTATGCTTTTATTCTAAAACAGTAAGACTAAGAGCAGTTTACTTCTCAAAATGGAGGGGCGCAGAATCGAACTCATGACCTTTTGATTCCCAAGCAGGGGCTGAGTCTATTGAACCACGGAGGCAGTTACAATAAAGTGGTGTCAATGTCGCATGTTTAGGCGGCTTTTTGTTTCTGCAGTTATATTTTTTGAATAAAAGCGCAATTGTGTTATTCTTGTGAAAATGTTTCTTTGCTATTTGGACTTCAGGCTTCATACATTATATAGTTTATGCCTACATTTTGTCATCTACTAGTAGAATATAAAAACGTTTCTGTTTTAACAATGTGTTGACACAGATTACTGTAGAAACGGAACAGACATGAAATGCGTGTGTTCCAAACAACAATCTATTATTTCCACTCTAAAACTCCACTTCACTCCCAGATACTCAATCAAGGCATGAGCTGAGAGAAGTTCGTGCACGTTCTAAATTGGTGGGGGGTTGGAATAGCCGGCTGCTCCAAGCTTCTCTTTATCAGCACATTTAGAAGACAAAGGACGCTGGCGGAGAGGTGTGAAGGGATTTATGAAGCAGTTTAAGGTGGGACGGAATTACGAGTTTTTTCGTAGGCTCTGGTAATTCTAGTGTTAAGTCAAAGTGAGCACTTTTAATTTTTTTCATCCTCCCCCTGCGCTATAGCCCAGACAAGTGCAAACACGGGACCCATTTTCTACACCATGGCAAAATAATATTAAGGCGATTCACACTTTCTTTTGCACGTATACGATTATGAGGTCCTCAGCTCGTTTTATGAAGACACGCACAGGAGTGGAGGACTGACAGTGCCATCACAGCCGATTAATGGCGGGGATGTCTCACCAGTCTACACAAGACCCACCGCGACTGTCCCCAAAAGGCGATCATAGCGTGGCGAACACATCTCTCTATACTATATAAAAGAAAAAGGAAACTTTCCTTTCTTTACACCTTTTTTCCTTTTATCCCAAACCAAAGCCTTTCTCTCTTAACACTGCAGAGGACACAAAACTAATTTTCTTTAAATGCCAGTAAGGCACATTACCAGAGGCACAAATTTGAACGTTCACATAGAAAATGTAATTTCAATGTACCTGTACTTCTTAAAACGTTAATGTTTTACTGTTTAATAACTTATAGACTATAATTTATTATTTTTCCCTTGCACTCAGTGACCAAACCTATACACACACATATAGACACATACAAACATACACACAAGTATATGTATGTGTATATATATACACATACATACATACATACATACACACATATATATAACTTGTGTGTGTGTGTGTGTATGTATGTATGTGTGTATATATGATGTAGATAGGTATGTATATATATATATATATATATATGTGTGTGTATATGTAGATATGTATATAAATATGTAGATATGAAGATATGTATGTGTATATATGTATATATATATATGTATGTAGGTATGTATGTATGTATGTGTGTGTGTGTGTGTGTGTGTGTGTGTGTATATATGACAGCAGCAATCCAAGCTGTGAGAAAACAGTAAAAAGGAGGCGTGTCAGATGTCGTGGTACATTTTCTGATGCAGCTAGACGAAAATAACTTTGTGATGCTGCCACCAAATACACAAAACAATTACTTTGACAATCATGTTACATTATTTTTAAAATGTTTCCTTTTCTTTCTCTTTCCTTCTTTAACACACTACTACTCCGCTGCCAAGCGCGGGTATATATATATATATATAGATAGATAGAGATATATATATATAGATATATATGAGAACAACATATATATATATATATATATATATAGATATGAGAACAACACTCATATCAATGACAAAACAATTACATTAACAACCATGTTACGTTATTTGTAAAATTTTTCCTTTTCTTTTTCGTACCTTCTTTAACACACTACTTCTCGCTGCAAGGGAATTCTGCTAGTATACTAATAAAAGGCAAAGCCCTCACTGACTGACTGACTGACTCACTGACTCATCACTAATTCTCCAACTTCCCAGGTAGGTAGAAGGCTGAAATTTTGCAGGCTCATTCCTTACAGCTTACTTACAAAAGTTAAGCAAGTTTCATTTCGAAATTCTACGCGTAACGGTCATAACGGTCAATAATGGTCGACAACGTCCGCCATATTGAACTTTCTTATTTATGGCCCCATCTTCACGAAATTTGGTAGGCGACTTCCCTGCGCTAACCGGAACCGATGTACATACTTATTTCGATGGTATGACGCCACTGTCGGCCACCATATTGAACTTTCCAATGTCACTAATTTTCCTACTTCCCGTGTAGGTAGAAGGCTGACCCCATCTTCACGAAATTTGGTAGGTGGCTTCCCTGCGCTAACCAAAACCGATGTACGCACTTATTTTGGCCGCCATATTGAATTTTCCAAACGTCACTAATTCTTCAACTTCCCAGGTAGGTAGAAGGCTGAAATTTTGCAGGCTCATTCCTTACAGCTTACTTACAAAAGTTAAGCAAATTTCATTTCGAAATTCTACGCGTAACGGTCATAACGGTCAACAACGTCCGCCATGTTGAACTTTCTTATTCATGGCCCCATCTTCACGAAATTTGGTAGGCGGCTTCCCTGCGCTAACCGAAACCAATGTACGTACTTATTTCGGTGCTATGACGACACTGTCAGGCGCCATATTGAAATTTCCAACGTCACTAATTCTCCAACTTCCCGTGTAGGTAAAAGGCTGAAATTTTGCATGCTCATTCCTTACAGCTTACTTACAAAAGTTAATGCAAGTTTCATTTCGAAATTCTACGTGTAACGGTCATAACAGTCAACAACGTCCGCCATGTTGAACTTTCTTATTTATGGCCCCATCTTCACGAAATTTGGTAGGTGGCTTCCCTGCGCTAACCAAAACCGATGTACATACTTATTTCAGTGGTATGATGCCACTGTCGGCCGCCATATTGAACTTTCCAACGTCACTAATTCTCCAACTTCCCGTGTAGGTAGAAGGCTGAAATTTGGTACTTATTTCGGTAGTATGATGCCACTGTCGGGTGCCATATTGAAGTTTTCTACGGTCTTTGTTACTTATGGGCCCATCTTCAAGAAATTTGGTACGCAGGTTCCCAAAGCTAACTGAATCCTACTTACGTACATATATACGTCCATAGCCTGCAGCTCGGTCACCGTGTGAGGCGGCGTTGGTCCCCCATCCCAACGCCTCCCACGTTGTTGGCTGCCTGCCTATATAAGGCTGTCTGTCGCTCCAGTCTCTACATTCCCTTCCTTGCTTTGCCACGGGATTCACGTCTCCCTACTGATAATTACAGCCTTTTTATTTAATACACGGCTTCTCCGCTGTTTTATTGTTCATTTATTATGATTATAGTTATTGTGTAGGTATTTTAGACTTACTTTACATTGTTCAGGTACCCTTTTCCTTTATCATTCCAACCGTACCCGCATTAACATGTCTATCGAGATGTTCACCATCGATCAAAGAACTGTCATTTACCGAGTGGTTTCCATTCCCAGAGATTGCACCTACCTTTTCAATTCTCTTTGTTACATATTGCACGGCCATATCAGGCTCACTCTTGATATCCGGAGGAACATTGTGTCTTATGTATTGAATGACTGGGACAGGTTCAAGGTGTGTGGACTGATGACGGTGCAGGAGATAATTATACTACACAGGAGCACTATAAGAGTGAAATACTTAAGCCCTTCACCTATAGCTGGATGTGAAGTTATCGATGAAACTGGCTGTATACTTACAAAGCTTGACAGATGCCGAATGTCTCTTCAACACAAGTGCTACAAATACTGTCAGAATTGGAACAAACCATGAAACTCAAACCGATTATGACAGCAGCAATCCAAGCTGTGAGATTTGAATCAAGATTACTGTTCACATGGCCAACTGTACGTTGCATGCTTAAGAGTAAGCTCAGCTTGGTAATATTACAACCGGAGGGCTGAACTGACAATGTGGTTTACAAGGAGATCCTTAACAAATAATTATTGGTATATTTTCCCTCAGTTTAAAAAGGTTTAATTTTCTTCTTAATAAATATTTTAAGGCAGTACTTCGCCATTGCGAAGCGCGGGTATTTTGCTAGTATATATATATATATATATATATATACACAGTAGAACCTCTGGTCATGAACCTATCCGAACATGTACAAATCGGGTTACGATCAAAAAGTTTGCCAAAATTTCGCATCTGTTCATGACCACACGCTCTGGTGGCAAACAAAAACACTGGTGGCCAATTTCCCTTCCACTTTGTACGCGCCAATGATTTCCCATTCTCCGTGTTCCTGGATCACAAGGAGGAGCTGACGACGCAGGAACTCGCTGAACTCCAGCAGGAGCAGCATAAGAAGTGATGTAATAAAAGCTGTCATGGAAAAATGTAACAAGTGCCAGGATTTATTCGAGAAGAACCACCCTGACAAAATGGTTGTGATCAGAGTGATAAATATGATGAACGACCATGTCGTCTCGCATTTCCAAAATGTTTTAATGCACAGAAAAAGGCAAGTCACATTAGACTGCTATTTTGTGAAGTCTGGTCCACCAGCTAAATGGCTAAAACACCAGACACCCCTGAAATAGAAGAAAACAAAAGAGATTAAACATCTGAAGGAGAACATCCATCCGTCGTGGAGCCGGATGGTCCATCAAAACTGTAACCTCCTCTCCACCCAGCTTCCTCCTTCCTTCCTTCACGCCAGAACTCAACTCATGCAAGGTTAGTTTTCTTGGTTGTTTAGGGTTAGTTTTTGTATAAATTAAGGATTTTTCAAAATTTTATTTTTTCCTCTGTGCTTAAAACTCATAAACAAAAGTGTTTACAGCAGGCGGTTTGTAGGGGTCTTGTACGAACTTGGTCTAGTACAAACTCTTGCAATGTTAGTTTTCTCTGTTGTTCAAGGTTTTATCAGTGTTATTCAATGTTTTTACATTTACTTTACTATTACAATGTGCATTCTATGCTATACTTAACTATTTTTGTGTTTAAAAATCTTAAAAAAAAATATTGACATACAGTTTTTACAGTCTGGAATGGATTAATTGTATTTACATAATATCTTATAAGGAAATTATGTTCGGGTCGCATCCAGAGTTTTGGAATAAATTATGGTCGTGACCAGAGGTACCACTGTATATATATATACAGGGTGAGCCAAAATGAAGTACTACATTTCTCAAAGTCATTGTGCGAAGTAGAGGCAGCCAAGTGGGTCGGGGTGGGGGTCCTTTGATAGGCGATCTCTTGTAGTTTTCAGTCTGCAACATGCCTGTGCTTTCACTGTTGAAGTGTCCTTGAAAAACAACAAATCCATCATCACTATGCAACGCGCCTTCCAAATGCACTTCAGCATTCTTCCTAATGGTGAAAACAATTTTTCAGTGGGTGGCTAAATTTAGACAGTCGGGTAAAACATTGAACAGAAAATCTCCAGGCCAGCCTCAGACTGTACAAACACCTGAAACATCCAAGCTGTAAGGACATCAATTATGCAGTCTCCCAGACATTCAGCGTGCAAACATACTTCTGCCTTAGGCATTTCCAACACATCTTTGAGGAGGATTTTGCATGAGGACCTTAATTTCCATTCATTCAAAATGATGGTAGTGCAGGAACTCAATGAGAGAGACGGGGAGAGCCATACAGAGTTTTGTGCCAGCATTCTGCAAACCGTTCATCGAGATGCCATCATCATGTGCAGTGATGAGGCACATTACATTTTGAATGGTTGTGTAAATAAGCAAAACCTTCGCTATTGTGCTGAAACCAAACCTTGTGAATTTCATCAGACACTCCTGAACAGTAAGCATGTTACAGTAGTGTGCCGGTGCAGAATTTGGCATTGTAGGCCCTTACTTTGTTAAGGAGGGGAGAGCAATGGTTACTGTCACTTCAGAACATTACATTGAAATGCTAGAGAACATTTTGCAGTCTCAACTGGAAGAAATGGATGTGGTGAATGCCTGGTTTAAACAGGATGGAGCAACAGCTCATACAGAATAGATATCCCTGCAAGTTTTGTGGGAGATGTTTCCGGGGAAGCCTATCTTCTTGCATGGCGATGTATGTCAGGTGGTCTTCACAGCCACCTGATCTCACTCCGTGTGATTTCTTCTTGTGGGGCTATCTCAAGTCAAGGTTAGACCCACACCAACCTCAAAACCATGAAGCCCCCAAGGACACTATTTGCCATGAAATCGCCACAAATCATGCAAGTGTTCAGAAATCGTCTCGAAGGGTGTATCGCTAATGATGGAAACCACCTTGAAGACATAATTTTTAAAGCACAGTGAAAAAAAATCTATTTTGTATGCCCTTTCTTGTGTCTTAATTAAATTTATTTAATCTTGAAGTGTTTTTGTAGAGTAAACAGTTGAAATGTGGTACTTCTTTTTGGCTCACCCTGTAAATTTACTTATTGCTTATTTATTGCAATCTATATATATAATTCACTAAGGCAAGACACCCATGGAAAGGCAAGACACCCATGGAAAACACGCCGGAAGGGGCATGGATTCATTAAGCTGCCGACAAGTAAGACACCTATGGCGCATGCAGGGAGCAGCCACGCCCACCAACTCCAAGACCATTGGATACGACAACAACGCGCAGAGCCACGCCCACGAATTCAGACGCGACGACACAGAAAGAACAGCGTCATTTATATTCGTCTGTCGTGGAGGCCTCATGTACTTCCGAGCCACCTAGACTGTTCATAGAGGCATGTTTCTCGCGGAGGTGAGTCGCCATATGCAGCGTGTGAAACGGTTTGTGATGGGTATCCCATGGAATCCTGAAAACAATCCTTTACAACTGAGGTTAAAACACAATGAAGTAAGCAGTCTTTAAAAAACGACTTTTCGGTTACGACGCACAACCTAGGGCACCATAGCAAACTGTTTTACACGCTACATACAGCAATTCGCATCCACGACAAACATGTGTCTTCTTCACTCACGGACAATTATATGTTGCTCTCTCCAGAGTTCCATCTTTTCATTCACTTTCTATTATATCCTCAAACCCTCCCTTTCTAGACAACTGTGACTTTCCAGAAGTGTTCAACCATCAATAATTAATTATGCGGCATTTGTTATGCCAGGGGTTCACTATTGTGTTGTATTTTGCTCTCTCCAGAGTTCCATCTTTTCATTCACTTACTGTTGTATTCTCACATCAACCCGTTTTAGACAACCGTGTCTTTCCAGAAGTGTGTCTAGGCGTGGGTAAGCCGTTGAACCCCATTCGGGCTGCAAAACGTGGAATTCCCACTAAGTGCGCCTCATACGCTCCCACTGGTTTCGTCCCTACCCTTTGTACACACCCTCCTCCCACCTCGCTACTACCGTGGTTGGGTGTCTTGGTGGATTATATATAGAAAAGCAGCCAAAACCACACAGAGCAATGAAACGTCTACATGAGTCACAGGTGCTTCTGGACTGTGCAAAGACGACAATGACTCAAGTGACGAGTTGGAGGTGAGCACATGAGCGGTCAGTGCATAATGAACGAGAAATCAGCAGACTAGCATGACGGAGGGAGCTGAATGGACGTCCTTCTCTCCTCCCGTTCCACACTCTGCGACTGAGTGCCGTGCACCCCCATCCTTCCGTCTGGCAGGAGAAGGTGTGAAGGCGGTCCGCCAGTTTTCAGTCAAGGACGATTGTGTGTTGGTTTGTTCCGTGCATTGTTACAGTGTTGCTTTTCTTGCTGATTTATTACATTACAGATTTTTCAAATGTTAATTTTCTCCCTGTGCTTAAAAATCATTAAATCGGCCTGATTATGTGGCGTATGGTATGCCGCGGGTTGGCTAGTTTGTTATATTTTGTTTTTTGCTATTGTTCTGTTTGTGTCATTTGTTGCTTAGATTTTTGCCCACAATAATCGGTCTAGCTTAGTCAGCAAGCACTTCTCTAGTCCTCAGAGACACTTAAAAGATTATTACATGCACCACTATAGTTCCCTCAAAACTAGTTCAGTTTCTCCTCTCACATTAACTACAATGCATTTTGTGAAATTCTGGGGAAGTTCTTGAACATTTCCATAATCTTGGTAAAATCCAGATGAAGAGAACTCTGCAGGGTTTGCTCATCACTAATGAACACATCTTGTGAGAATCCATTAATTTTAATCAGTTTAAAATTGCATTGTTGTATTGTATGTTTAACTAAATCTTTGTTTTCATGTGTGTTACTTTATATCCATCCATCCATTAACCAAACCACTATATCCTAATTACAGGGTCACGGGGAGTCTGCTGGAGCCAATCATAGCCAACAAAGGGCGCAAGGCAGGAAACAAACCCAAGGCAGGGCGCCAGCCCACTGCAGGGCACACACACACACACCAGGGACAATTTAGGATCGCCAATGCACCTAACCTGCATGTCTTTGGACTGTGGGAGGAAACCGGAGTACCCGGAGGAAACCCACACAGACACGGGGAGAACATGCAAACTCCACGCAGGGAGGACCCGGGAAGCGAACCCTGGTCTCCTAACTGTGAGACAACAGCGCTACCCAATGTGCCACCATGTTACTTTATATATTTTGTAAATTTTGAGAATTTGTATTCCACCTGTTCATTTGTTTCAGTGTTCAGGAAAGAGTTCTATAGAGAAATAAATTGAATTGGAAGTATTGAGTATTTGTTCTCACTGTAACTGTGACCTGATGCCTTTTTTTTTAAATTCATGGAACTTGCAAAAAATATAGGAGCATCTCATTATACGCACTTGTTGAAAGTTTATTTCATCCACCCATCAATGTATTTTTGGAGCCTGCTTTTTTCCACTGTGGAATTCTGGGGGCTGAAGCCCCTAAATATTCCATCTTTATTTTTTTTTAACCAAAACATAAAATATGTTATTTAAATGTTTTTACTTTTTCAACAGTTCAGTTGTGAAGTGATAGTATTACACGTATTATCTTTGCTAAGAATGTAGTCATTTTACAATAGCAGTCTTTCAGAAACTACTGCTCAATAAAGTCTCAAGCCCTTTTAGAATGACAAAGAATTTTGAAAACTAACATTGGCAGCAGACTACAAAAATATAAATGTCATGTCAACATAATCTTTGTTTTTTTTGAGGCTTGGAACTTTTTTGTTGATTGCTTTTCTGAGTGGACATATCTATTGGATGGGAACAACACTTTATAAAAGATGTGCTGAAGCAAAGGTAAATTGCTATTTTTTTAAATAAAACATATGAAATATATTCAAGGGCTTTGGTGTTTGGTAGAAAAACATGTCCACTGAACAAGCGCATCTTCTCCCCCATCTAATGTTTCTAAAATATAACTCTGGTAACTAGATGTAAAACAGGTTTTATTTATTCTGCACATAAACAGAGAAAAGGGGACACTTGTGGTTTTTATTAAAGAGCCATCAAAATAAACACTATAAATAAGCAAAAAATCTCCAATAAATTATGTTAAAATTCAAAACAGAAGTCACTGTTATTCTTATTCTTAGCATCTCTCTCTGACATGTTCCATTACTAGCTTTGACTGTGAGGTTGAGCAAAATTGTCTGAACAGATCACAAATCCTAATTGGCCTTGTGGAGTTTTATTTAGCCTAACATTATTTGCCAGTTATTATGCATCATTAACATTTTCCAGACTGCAGTTGCTCCATATTTTTAAATACGCAGGCAGTCAGGTGTGTAATCGTCCCTGAGCATTGCTTTTATTTCATTTTTAAATGTGAATCAGTACCAAATTGTGTAAGCTTAAGGTCAATGCACTTTTTAACATAAGGCTCTTAGCATTTAATGTTGTTTATTTTGATATTAAGGGTAATACAAGGTATAATTACAGCAACAACAATAGAAAAGATGTAAGTATTATGTGACTTCATTTTGGGAATTGGCAGTTGACTGCTAAAAATATTCCTTGTATCCAATATTTTGCTCAGAATTCAAACTTTTTTTAACATTTTCAGTAAATCAGACTACATTTTTTAGACTAGGTTCATTAAATGCATATTAAATAATAAAACATATACTGAAAATTAAAAAAAAAAAGTTTTAAAACCCTTTGCAGATATTTTGTATCATTGATAAACAATGTAATCTGGAGAATTGGAACCTTGTCAATAAGTACAGTAAATCCATTTTTGAGATTTTTTTTTTTCAAATACTCATTGAGAATATGGACAACCAATTTCTTTTAAAGTAGATATCCTGTAGAATTTGAACTGCAGTAGCCCTCTTGCTGAATTTAAGAACTAAGTAAGAACATTTTTTTTTTTTTTATTTAATAGCTGAAATCATTTGTAACAAAACTGAAAGATATGTGTGGTTTTTCCATATAGAGGAGTGAATCCAATTAGGTTCTGATACTAGTTAACTCTGTGATTAGTCAGTAATGGCTTTATCAGAGGTCGCAACACCATTTTCTCTGGCAATTTTAGGGAAGCTGGAGTTCATACCTCATTACAAGTTTATTTTTTTTAGCAAAAACTAACATTATTCCATTCATGTTTTCATAATGTAATTTGGTGTTTACATTTTTCTTGATTATAGTCACAATTTTGTTGTTCTTCTTCATGCCATAATGTTTATGTCCAAATTTTTGTATTAAATTAAAAAAAACAACATTCTGTGTAAGAACTTTGGTTAAGGAGTCTGTTTATAGTTTGGGCTTTCTTGACTTCAATTTCTCTTTTACTTTTCCATTTGCTTTTTTTTTTGGCAATGACATTCATCTTCTGCTCCCATTTACCTGTCTCTAACAGTTCTGCTGGATTTTCCCATGTCATGACAAAATAATCCAACATTCAAATGTTATCTGTAGGACGGAAGTAAATGACCCATGGATCACCACTGAAAGAAATTACTCCACACAAAAAGAAAAATGCTGGCAATTATGTTTGGTGTTGAATATTTTTTTGTAGATATACCTGAAAATTTCAATGCAGACAAATGTCTGAACAATGTGATGGTCAATAGGTAAATGGGTAACAATAAAAAATGGATTCACTGGTCACAAGCTTATTGTGGTGGTCTACAATAGTTGACCTCACTGAAAATAGTTTTCATCAGTTAGACATTTGTACTTTACCATGTAGATTGTCTCAATGAAACTTCAGTACATGCATGGAAATGGGAATTAATTCATTAGGATTTTATTGAAGACTACAGGTATTTCTGGTTGTAGAGAATGCTTCTGGTAGATGTTTAGAAATTATTAATATGCAGTCCACTAAAACAGGTAAGCAAGTTTAAGAGCATCTACTGGTCTACAGTAGGAGGCTATAACTGATAATGCACCTACATTTGCAATGAGGAAAAAGCTGTTTTTTGTATCCTGTTAACAAAGAAAAAGAAAAAAAAAGAAAAATTAAATAGAAACTGTGATTCTACACAGAAAAAAATGTGGTGCATTCTGACACAACAGTGACTCTGCTATGCTGTGTTACTAGCAAAGGTTGTGGCCAGTCAATGCTGCCATTATTAGACTGCATCTCTCTTTTAGTGGTAAGTGTTTGCTGTATTTTTAACATTACTCTTTCTTTCTGTGATTTTTTTTTTCAAATAATAAAACTAGTGCCTTGTTCCGTTCTACAGTAGATAATAATACTTATTATTTTTGACTATTGAGAAAGTTTGTTTCACATTTGCTAAAATATCAATTACAGTCTGATAAGACATTTGCTTGTACAATTCTAACTTCCCTTTGACTTCACTGTTTTAAGTATAGTTTTCTTGTGCATGGTATGTCATTGTGTTGATGTTATTTACAGTAAGTCACTGACCAAAGACTTTGGATAGAAAAACAAAACAAGTTAAAAAAAAAAAAAATGTAAAATAATAGTTAAAGCTAATCACTTATTGGTAGGAATCTTTCGACATCATACAAGGGATACTTTACATTTTTCACTGATAGGCATTTACTCTTATGCGCTATCAAGTTGAGTCTGAGTACAGTGCATGCTGGGAAACACAAGTTTGAACACAAACTAGGATTCTAGAGTGTTTTTGTTACTTGACTTCAAGTCCCAGGGAAAATAACCCTAGTACTGGGTGTGGAAACAGTTGTTTTTTTGGACTTGTAACATTTTCTGGTTTCTTTTCTGTACATTCCTTTAATTTGTTTTGGTAAACTGAATCACTTTGTATGTACTGTTTTTGGTTTTGATTCAAATATATAACGTTTTTGAGTGAAAGCTAAAATGAGTGTCTTATTGGTTTGTATTGCCACAAAGCTGGATTGTTCATGTGTAATCTAGCTGTAGTCCCTTATGAGCATAAGAGGACACTGTTGTGGAGGTTGGTTTTGGTTGGTAAACTGGATAATAAAGGCCCCTAGTGTCAAATATGTAGGGTACAATATAGACAGCGGGACAGGTAAGAGGTTACAGTTGTATAGATGGTTTTTACGTTTCTTCCAATCCCCCATCTAGAACCTAATAGGATAGTTTGCACCTTTTGTGTTAGGTACATGTCACACGTAATCTAATAACTTTCTAAACTGTGATAATGTGAGAAATGAATTTATAGTGATGTTTTCATCTCCTTACAGTCTAATGTTAGTTACACTTAAATTATACAGACAAATCATGAAAGGAAATGTACTATGCAATATAGATTTCAGCTTGTCTTGTTATATAAGATAATACTCACCTTTTCATTTCAAAATGGCTAACCAAGTTTGGAGCAAGCTGAAGTACTGCGTGGTGTACTGTACATTTTACAAGTTTCCAGCTATAAAGTAAAAGGACTTCAAGTAATTGACTGAAGTCATTTAAAAAGAATAGTACACTTCCATTCCTCCAAATGTTTAATCACAGCTCTCTGTAGTTGTCATATTTTGTGCCTTGGATTTGTTATGGACACTTGAATACAGCTGAATTTAATTCTCAAGGGTCTCTTCAAACAGGCAACAGATTGTTTTATTTGACATTTGTGATTCCAGCAATCTTTAAATCACATACTTTTAGAAACAACTAGAAATTATAGTCTGAAAAGAAGAAAAGTAATGCAAAACGTCCAGCTGATGGTTTGTGACGTACTGCCGACTTTAGAGACATCCCTCCTAGAGTATTGAATAATGTCACTGATGTCTGCACGAGAAACATTAACATTCTTATTTGTGTACAGTTTATATATAATTAGGTGTTAGAGTACCAAATGCCTTGTTGCACTGTGATAGGAAGGATCAGTTAGTTCCAGTTGAACTGATTTTGCAAAATAGGATGTCAAATGTGTTGACAATGAAACAAACACTACCCGGTACTATTTATGTAGATTTTCATCAAACCTGCAATCACATTTCCTAATATGTACATAGTTAAATTATTTTACAACTATTTGACCTTTTGAGCTGTGATAATTGAAGTGGATTCTAAGATAGCAGACTGTTAAACATCTGTGCACACACACAAAAAAAAAATCACTACACACAGGACAAACACAACCATGTCAGAAGATGTATGAAATGAATAGTATAGAAGATAGGAGACAATGAGATAACAAGCAAACAAACAGAATTACATAAAGGTTGCTTAAGCACTGCACGACAAAGCTCCAGATGAATGTGCACTGCAAAGCGATTTCCTAGTAGCCAAAAGTAGAATTTCGAGATTGAAGAGTAAAAAGGTACACTAAGATGTATAGGTGCATTGCCACACTGTAAATCAGGGATAACTGAACTGTCCATTAGACACAAAGGCATTTGATTTCTTGTAATGGTCACATGGAAGTGAGGTGGCCTGGGTTAGATGGATACAGAGAATCAGCAGCTCAACTGAAGGAATCCTTGTTGTAAACCATCTCTTTTACGTACTAAATTTATTCAATTCTATGGCCTAATGGATACCTTAACTGGAGTCAGGGTTTCAGATCTACCTGAAAAAAAGAGAAACAATTGGGATTGTTTATTTGTTGTAAGGCTCAAATTGTCATGTGGCATATTGACAGCAAAAGTCTCCCATGAAAATGGCAGCATTTTTAATACAAAGAATATCTGAAAACCTTCTTTTTTGTTATTTGAATCTATTCTCAAAAAACTAAATAAATGTGAAATTCCTTTTGAAAGAAGAAGAGAGCACTGAAGAAAACAAAAAGATACAAAAATAAAGAAATACATCATGGAAGCACAATAATTTCTGTGTTCAACTCTTTAACTTTTCTTGTTTCTGAAAATCTTCACGTTATTTAATCAATTGTACCTTTGATTGTGCGTGTTCATTGCTGAAACTTGTGTGTCTGAGCTCGCTTCTTATTATTGTTTTTTGACAGTCTCCATATCTATATCATTGATGGTTTTCTTTTGCTGTATTCCTTTTTCATTTTATTAATGGAAATTTGATAAATAAATTGTCATAAATGTTGCCGTTGTGTACTCTGGGTTACCACTTGTGGCATTTCATTTTCCCACTTTGTTGTATTCACATGATTTCTTGTTGAGCATTTTGAGAGAAATGTGAAATTACTGTTGACTAGTGATGTATGAACTAAATTTGCACAAACACTATGTTTATGAAAAATGATTCATGCAAATTGCATTTGTAGAATGATTTTATGTTTCACTTTGCAAAAAAAATAATAAATCATGAAGTAAATTGTGTTTTGCTTGTATTGAAATTTGTGTCTTTCACACAAGAAGTACGCTATTTAATTCATGTTTAGAAGCATTTTCATGTACAAATTAGTCTGCATGTCAGTTAATATTTAAATAAAGATCTCTAGTGAAAAAAAATCACTGTAAGTGTGTGAATCCTTAGCTTGGACAAGGCGGTTGCTTGGTAATGGCAGAAAGTGGGGTTTTATTGGCTGCAACTTTTTGTGTACTGAGTTTTCAAATGGAGAAAACTTAGTAATGTGCAGGATGATGTGTTTTAGTGCATGAAAAATATCCAAGATGTACTGCACTCATTTGTAGTGATGTAAACGAGAGCCATAAATGGAATTGATTTTACCAGTGTTTTATGGATTAAATACTTTACTAAGCTGTAGAAAATAACATCAGTAAACAGTAGAAGTATGAAGGAGGCTTTAGAGAGCAATACTTTGAAGGGCATGTTGTTAATGGTGATAGCTATTTAGAAATGCTGCAAAATGACTTTATTCCTCAACTTGAACAATTAGGACTGATAGAGAATACAGTGTTTAAACAAGATGGTGCTCCTTGTCACTTTGCTTTGCATGTTAGACAGTTTCTACATGAGAAATTCCCTAACAGATGGATTGTAAGAGGTGGATCATTTTCTTGGCCTCCACGTTCACCAAATTTGACTCCATTGGATTTCTTTTTATGGGGACACGTGAAAACTAAGGTTTATTCAACCAAACCTTGAACTTTAGAAGACTTGCAAGCTGGGATAACTGATGTGATTTCTGCTATTACTGAAAATCAGCTTGAAAATGCTTTCTGAGAACTACAGTAGTCAGACCTAGACCCACACATACTAAATAATTATAGGCCTATTTCAAAGTTACCATTTCTCTCTAAAATACTAGAAAAAGTAGTCGCCAGTCAGCTTCAGTCACACCTTGCGCATTACAATTTATTTGAGAAATTCCAGTCTGGTTTTCGCACTGGTCATAGTACAGAAATTACACTAATATGGGTTGTAAATGACATTCTGATATCCTCTGATGAAGTTAACTCCACTGTAATTATGTTGTTGGACTTAAGTGCAGCATTTGACACCATTGACCATTCTATTTTACTGCACAGGCTAGAAAACGATGTTGGGCTTACAGGACCCGTGCTCGCTTGGTTCAGTTCTTATTTATCAAATCGATTCCAATATGTACAGAAATGTGCTGACAATACTCCATCATTATACACAGAAGTTCAATATGGTGTCCCGCAGGGCTCAGTACTGGGACCTTTACTGTTTTCACTTTACATGCTTCCACTAGGATCTCTCATTAGGAAACATAATGTTAATTTTCACTCGTATGCAGATGACACCCAGTTATACCTTTCTTTTAAATCAAGTGAAGTTTCTCCGATGTTGTCTTTAATTAGTTGTGTTAGTGAATTAAAGGAATGGATGAATGAGAACTACTTGTCTTTAAATACAGATAAAACAGAGATGTTAATTGTTGGAGGGAATGACGCTGATCACAGCAATATTTTGTTGTCATTTAACTCAGTTGGAATCCCAATTAATTTTACTGAATCAGCCCGCAATTTAGGAGTTATCTTTAATTCTAGCATGTCATTTAAAGCACATATTACAAAGTTGTCCAAAACATGTTTCTTCCATCTTAAAAATGTTAGGAAATTAAGGCACTTTCTAAATAAACAGGATTCGGAGAAATTAATTCATGCATTTATCTCTAGTAGGATTGACTACTGCAATGCGGTGTTCACTGGCTGTTCAAACTGTTCTTTATACAGCCTCCAGTTAATCCAGAATGCAGCTGCAAGAATTATTACAAGAACAAGAAAATATGAACACATAACTCCAGTTCTTAAATCCTTACACTGACTCCCGGTTAAGTTTAGGGCTGATTTCAAAATCCTCCTTTTACCATAATAAAGCATTAAATGGCCAAGGTCGGGCTTACTTGTCTGAACTTATCATGACTTACAAACCTGAGCGCACATTAAGATCTCAAGATGCCGGTCTACTTAGGATTCCAAGGATTAATAAAATAACAGTGGGAGGTCGAACTTTTAGTTACAGGACTCCTAAACTGTGGAATGGTCTTCCTGCTTCTATAAGAGATGCCCCTTCGGTCTCAGCCTTTAAATCCCGGCTGAAGACTCACTACTTCAGTTTAGCATATCCTGACTAGAGCTGCTGATTAACTGTACATACTGCATCTCTGTTGTTAGTTGTTAGCACTAAAACATAAGTAACATGATAGTTAGAATTGAGTACTAACCCTCACCTATTCTGTTTCTGTACTCGGTACCCAAATGTGGCAATTGGTGCCACGGCCCACCTGCCAAGTTGTTTGCCTGCCTATGGTAAAGTCATCCCTGATGGAGGATCACAGGAATCATGGGAAAGAGGGGTCCTTTCATCGGAGCAACGTTTCAGCCGTGGAATGGCCAAATGGGGAGGCAGCTTGATGGATGAGGTCCCCGGAACTCTAAAAATATCCAAATCTTATTATGTGATATCATCTACTGTTAAATTCTGCTCCGTACTTATAAAATTTTTATTGTTATGCTGTATTAAGGATTTGTTCTGTTCTGTGTATTGTGTTGTATTGACCCCCTTCTTTTGACACCCACTGCACGCCCAACCTACCTGGAAAGGGGTCTCTCTTTGAACTGCCTTTCCCAAGGTTTCTCCCATTTTTCCCTACAAGGTCTTTTTGGGAGTTTTTCCTTGTCTTCTCAGAGAGTCAAGGCTGGGGGGCTGTCAAGAGGCAGGGCCTGTTAAAGCCCATTGCGGCACTTCCTGTGTGATTTTGGGCTATACAAAAATAAACTGTATTGTATTGTATTGTATTGTATATTACCCTTTGTATTAATAATGATGGTGGACATGTTGATAATTACCAAGAACAATAAAAAATGTAAGTGTTTCTTCTTTTTAGTCCTTTTTTACAGATTCTTTCTATCACATATACTTACAAAGTTACAACTATTTTAAATTGCACACAGACTTTATGGACACCCTGTATATATGAAAATAATAAATGCTTTTCAGTGAAAGAACATTTATGTAGATACAAGTCTGTGATTAAACTGCTGAAGATGGTGACACTTCCAGTTAATTAAATACAGGCCAGGCAGGTCTATGTGGTGGAACATCGAAAGTGACATCTGAGGTAGTAAGAAAATAGGCCTTAGTATACAACGCCAGCCCGCAAATTGGTAAGGAATTACAACCACCACAACCTTTAGGCTGTCCCCAAGGTGCACATGTGTGACAATACATTGTTTTTTAATTTAGTTGTCTAGGCAATGACTGATGTATGGGTAACCACTGAAAAATGATCATATCCAAGACAAGGAACTTCTACCTGGCAAGTTTATTTATGTAGATAAGGAAAGCAAAAGTATGGTCTCATGGATAGAGCATTTCCACATAGCAGACATTAGACCAGAGCCCCTACTTTAGTCAGTCCTGTCCAGAGTCTGGGTAGCACCTTAAAAGAAATTTAGGTGTTGCATCAACAAACCAGAATTGTTCAGATTAACATGATATTTTAAAGTATCTTCACAAAGTAACTGTCTTGATTCTAACTTAATTAACTACTTTATTAGTTTCACTTCACCATACAGATTTTTTTTTTTTTGATTAATTACATATTCCATCAGTTGTACTGAAAGAAAAAGAGTTAAAACTTTTTGTACAGTGTCACATCAAATACCAATGTTCTGCAGTAACTCCAAAGTTGTGGATTGTTACACTTGTAATCAGTTGGTACTATTTCAGAAAAGACAACATAATTTTTCCCATTTCTCAGATGATTTCACATTTGTCTGGGATTCTTCTTCGGATGTTCACAGGAATCAGTCTAATTGCTATAAAAACAATTGGTGTGCTTGCCCATTTGTAACATTAAAAATGAGTTAATATGTTAAGTTACAGTTATCCACTTATCCATTCTCTGATACTGCACTACCATGTTCAGAATCTCAAGGAGAGCCAGGTATTATCTAAGCAGCATTAGTTGCGATGCAACCCTGGATTGGACGCAAGTTCATTATAGGATACACTCAAGTCACATTCTCTCATTTTCCAGAACTGGGACAATTTAGAGAAGCAAAACAACCTAACTTTGACAACCACATTGCACAGAGCAAATCCACAAAGACACAGAGAGAACATTTAAACTCAACAAAAATTGTGGCCTGATTGGGTCTTCATCCAAGAACTCTAAAGATGAATGAATGTAGTTTTAACTGTGCCAGTCTTCTTCAATTGCACAGTAGTCTGAGACTGATAAGTAAAATTACTTATTACATTTACTTGTACTCTTATAAACTGTTTTGATATCTTAATTCCTCTATGTTTTTATGTTACTGTAGTACCTAGTTAGAAAATTCTCAAAAAAACCTTGACAGCACAAAGATATTAGAATGTTTGAAGAAGTCAAATTCTGATCAAGCCACCTTTTCTTATTACTGAATTAAGATTCAGCCTCCAGGCAAAGAAAAACTGCTCTTTGATCACCAATCCTAGTGTGTCACTTCTTGCTTCTTCGATACGCACTAAACATTTTTGAGTTGCACTTTTTTCGTAACTTCATGTTTGTCTTTTGTTCTTTCTCTTCTTGTCAGCAGTTCTAAAGTAGTTTTTGTTAGCAGCATCACAATAAAAGAGCTGCTTTATAATCTCACTGGGATAAAATCCCTCAGCTCCACTGGGGACTTCTTTTTAAGAGATAATGTTGTTTAAAATACTTTACTAAGACAAGTAATAGTTGTTTGAATCAAACTGGGAAATGTCCTACTTTTGGCTCAGTTGTCATATCAATAGCATAATCTGCACTAAGATAAAGTAGCACATCAAAGACAGAAAGCTAAAGCGGTACAATCAAAAGAAAAAAATATCTTTTTTGTCTTTTGAAAAAGACTGCATCATTTTTTATCTAATTGTCTTTCAGTCTGGTATGATATGTCTTTTTAAAAATTTAACTACTAATCTGCACGTTAGTGTCTTCTGTTTTCTGTGAGGTGTGTCACCAGGGGACATCCAGCCAGTCTCTATTGTAGAAGATAGATATTTTAGTGCATTTCTCAAAACACTTAAACTATGCTACAAAATTCTTGGCTGCAAACCCTGGATGAACGTAAACAAGGAAACATTAAAAGTATTTGTATTGATATTAGTATTGAGATACTATATTTGGTATTACTTGATATCAGATTAAAAACAAATACAGTTGTATCACCCATCCCTAATTCTAGGTATGCAGGAAGTGGTTGGAATCTCAGAGGACTGCCATATCATTACATTTGCTCTGGGGTAATTATTATGTCCTTCTAATCAATTATCAATTATTTTAACCCAGTCATGCAAGGCAGGATTGTAGGGCAGCTGGTGCATGTCCCAGAAAGCATTGGGTGCAAGGCTTGAGCACCACCTGGACAGGTTGTGAGTCCATTGCAGGGGAAATATACATACTCACATTAGAGTCAGTTTGGACAGCGCCAATCAACTTAACATACCACCTGTCTTTGGACTGTTGGAGGAAACCGGAGTACTAAGAGAAAAACACCAGATAACATACATGAACATACAATTTTCACACAGAGAACACCCAGGATGTGAATACTTATCTTCTTTTTGCCACCTACTTATCAAAATTACCTGTTGTATAATGCTGTAACTCTCACTTTCTTCAAGAGGAGGCATATTTGCAGAACATATTTCCTCTGCTCTCCTTTTCAAGATCACAGGAGCAGATTGATGAAGTTGTCAGCCTTGGGTTCATGAACATATGTGCAGTAAGATATCAGTGACCAGTTTGCAGATACATAATCACTACCTGCTGCAGTCGGTCATGGAGATAGAATGCATCCCATTTGATCTGTCATCTTTCACAAAGGAATTTTTTTTCATCAGAGAATCTAACATTGTTTCACTTTCTTTATCTTGCACCAAAATTGGTAAGTTGGTCTTCAGCTTTTTTGGAATTCCAAAGTGGAATGGTGTGCTTGTTTCTGTTTGTCTACCTCATGGAGTTTCTGCAGGAGTGACACATTTTTGTCTTGTATGAGGGCTTCCAGTGCAGTAGTTGCATCAGAGAGGAAGACAACTTGAGAATGTTTGGTCAATGAGTCTAAAATCATCATTGCTGCTTCCATGAGATCCAGAATGCCTGCATTGTAGTGGGAAGTGTACTATCCTGTGGGTGTTCCAGCTGTAATTACGTTCCCCTCAGGAGATCTAATATGTACTCCCACTCCTACATTTTTCTGTAATGTTTGTTGCTAATTGTCAGTATGCATCTGAGTCCGTGGTTTTTCACGGGACCATTTTGCAATTATGGCCAATGTCAGTGTGCATTTAGTATAGTCATTATGGGAATCTCCTAAAGCAACTTGAGAATCTGTTGTGAGGCTGTGGAGATTCTTATTAGTCGTCATTTCATAGTCATTCCATAGACCCTGGTAGGTCTCTTGCTTTTAGAAAAGAAACTACTGCACTTCACACAATTATTTGTCAGGTTTATCATTATGTTGTTCAGAAAGGCTTTTAAATTCCACTACTTGGACTATGACTTGCATATCTCTCCTCTGGCTTGGGGTTTGTATTGCAGTAATCTCTTGCATGATCTTGGTTGGAGGGAATGACATTAATCCAATGATGATCCAAGGGAATTTGATTTTGGACCTTGATCAAAAACTTCTGATGGGTATTTACATTATAGTCCAGGCTAAGTAGCCATACTCAGGTTGGGGCCAGGTAGAACCAACAGACTCACTTGAGTATTTCCTCATTTCTTCTAGCTAGTTCCAGGTAATTTCCCAAGATGACCAAGGGGCTTCATTTATAAATCTTTGCAGGAAAATACATATGTCAAAAAAATCCTGATTTTTAAAACCTGGTGTAAGTAAAATTCTTCACAATTTACCTTAATAAATAACAGTCATCTTGTAAATGTATGGGAATGCCACACATGTCCAGAACCCCTGTGCCAGCTGCTTTGTCCACCCTGATCTCAACAGTCTGAGTAGCGGCCACTGTGATTCGAGGATCAGGCCTGGGAAACCTTTCTGATAAATTAAACATTAATGCTGAGGCAAGTGCTACCGGGCTGTCATCATCTATTTCAGAGAGCCCTTCACACTGTGTTCCTTTATTATGAACTATACAGTAATTGCTTACCTATATAGCCAAATCCAGTGCTGACAGCCAACCCATTCCCTTTTGCCATAAATGCCTGCCCACCGTTTCTATTATTGCTCATGCCATACTCTCGATTCCCTTTAGGGTTGTGTCCAAGGTATTTAAAATTGAAAGCAGGTCCTGTACTGGTTGAAACAATGTATTTAGTTCAGACAGATTGAGTGGGTATTCAGCCCGGTTCGGCAGTTGTCTGACGGATATATCAGACATTTCCATCATTCTTCAGTGGATCAGCTAGCACATACTTCTTTAACGTATGCTCAGTGAGGATCATGGAGGCACGATGGGAGGTGGAGTTCAGATGGTCAGCAGTGTGACCAGTTTGTCCTATCTCCAACAATTTTCTTACAGAATTTAAACACATACTACGTACCACACCATAATCCCTAAAGGAAATAGAAGATTCACTCAACCCACACTTTTCCCTTGGTGATTCCATGGTAGTGTCTTCTGAGGAACTAGTGGCATGTCTTTGCGGTTCTGGGCTTTGGGATCCTGGAGCACAACTAATTTAGAGGCTGAAAAACTGAAAGATGGCCAAAAAATGGCTTTGCTGTTCTTGCGGTTGGCACCATTGTGATGGAATAAATACTTTCCCTGTGTTTTAGGCCTTTTGAATGAAAATACCTCATTTCTGTCAGTGTCAAGGTGAGTTTCTTAACAGCTGAACAGCATCTCTCCAGTGAAGTGTGCTACTGGTCTATGGGAGTCCGTTTCCAATGCATGGAACAGTGGCCCACTGCCTTCACTTGGTTCATAATAGTCTCCGATTAACCCAGTATCTGAAAGATGCCTACCGCCTCCTGCCTTGGTGCTTCTTTTGGCCAACTCTTTCCCTATTTTTATAAGGTGAACTGCTTAGTTTGTGTTGGTGTTTGTTGGTCTAGTTTTTAGCCACAACAGTATTTATTGATACAGGTCCCTGGCATTCAACAGCCAGGAAATCCTGCACACTGCGCCAGGTGTGGTCACCAGGTGGTATCATAGATCTCCAAACACCAAATACAACTCAACCAAGCACAATGTTTAGTATAGTAAAGGGTAGTTTAATGTACAGTGATTTCTTAACCAGGTTCAATCACTCCAGCACAAAAATAACACAAAATTGGTTATTTTTTTAAAAAGACCCAGGAGTACTTCTGGTGCTACAACACTGCGTGTCAGAAGCACTTCTGGGCAGGAAGAACCTCCCAAAGTAGCTGTAGTATTCCCCTGAAGTTCCCATTGGCAGCACCCAAATACTCTTAACTGCGCTGCCCATCAGGACAACAGCTTTTAATATGCCCTGTTGGGATACAAAAGGAGGTTGCACCAGAGGAATGCTGCCACCATGTGCATAGGAGGAACACATTGTCTCAGGAAGCAATTTCCTTTTGTCCTTCCATTATGGCCTGCCAGCCATGAAAGGCACCAATCTAGCTGGGATTTGTGTCCATCCATATCTTTCCATTGCGAAATCCTGTCCACTCAAGGAATTGTCATTCATCTCCGTTGGAATGCCAGTGCCTCTGTTATGGCATTTACACACATCAATGCACATTATAATAATGGCTTGATGATATGTTATACATGTGGGTCGTTATTTAACTGGTTTGGATGCATTCTCCTACTTGGTCAAGGGTGTCGTTATTTCTCCAATTTCTCTGAAATGTTGCATAATGATGGTTCATAGTTGCCATAAATATGCACAAGTTTCCCCAACAAGCTTTCTTTTATATATCCCAACTTTTGTGTGGAAAGTTGCGCATGAATGTTTTGGGCCTCTTTTTTGTGTGTATCCATCCATCCATTATCCAACCTGCTATATCCTAACCACATGGTCACGGGGGTCTGCTGGAGCCAATCCCAGCCAACACTGGGCGGAAGGCAGGAAACAAACCCCAGGCAGGGCACCAGCCCACCGCAGCTTTTTGTGTGCATGCCAAGCTTTATTAATCTGTTCCCCAGGTCATTCCTATTCTTTTGAATATGTAGATGCTATGTTTACTTCTTGTGAAGAATAAAATCACAGCATGTTCACTTCTCAAGGAGTGTCTTGTCATCACATTTAATGGTTCAGATTTGATGCTTGTTTGACAAGATAAAGAGTGACTTTTCCTTGGTGATGTCAGTGCACAGTCTCCCCATACAAAAATTGTATCTGCTGCCTCCTGTATATAACTGTAACAGTGTAATTCCCCATGCTCCACATCACCAGCACATTTGTATAAAGTGCAAGCACTGACCAAATTTGCTCCCACACTTAGCTAATCTGAGCTAAACAATGGCCATCACTGCACCACTGTCACTGTTTAGATTTACAAATTTGGCTGACAGCAATGCTACACTGTATAACATCCTTACTATAGTTGCACTTTTTTTATTTTTTTGACGTAATCTTGTGCTGTTTATATGCTGTATACATTAAGGTTAGTGATAAAGACTACATCTGGAATATATGTTCTCAGTGTTTAAGTGTGGATAAAATTGTCAACCCTTCAAAAAACTTGTAGGTGTGATTCTAGTTTGAGATACATCCTCATTTTAACATGCACTTCCTTGCAGAGTTCAATTTTACACATTTTGACAGCACAATGTTTAGTTTATTGATGATGCTGATTTGAATAAATATTTGTGTGCCTGATCTGTAAAACTTTAATGTATGCCCCCTTCCCTGTGCCAATTTCTGCAAAGATATGCTCCTTCTACATATAGCTCCAAATGGATTGTGCTGGATTAGAAAATGAACAGATGGTTGGTAAAGTTTTTTTTCTTGAAAACACAGTAAATTGTATTGTTTAAAAAGTTTAATTTCTTAGTGTAATGGAAATTCTGATCACCAGATGGAAGCAATTCAAAATTGAAACCTTCATTTTAACTTAAGCTGGTTTAACACTAGAATTACCAAACCCTATGAAAAAACTTGTAGATCGGTCCCACCTTAAATCTCTTCGCACCTCTCCATCAACATCTTTTGTCCTGTAAATGTGTTGATAAGCAGCAAGCAGCCTACTATCACATCCCCCCACCGCCGCACAGTTTTCTCAGATCAAGTCTGTTTACCTGCATGTCAGTTGCTTAGAGTTGTATAGAGTGAGAAGTCAAGCAAAATGACACCTTTTGTAAATGCTATATAGTTATTTGGAACACATGCATTTCACGTGTGTACCGGGTCTACAACAATCTATGTAAACACTTCGTTAAAACAGAAACGTTTTTCATGTTTTAGTAATAATTGACAAAATGTAGATATGAAATGTATAATGTGTGAAGCCTGAAGTCCAAATATCAAATAAACACTTTCTGAAAAGGTACAAATATAACAGAACAAGTGTGCTTCTATTCAAGAATATAACTGCAGAAAAATGACCCGTATTAGGGTGCGACATTGACACCCCTTTGATATGACCGCTTCGGTGGCACAACGGTATCATCTGTTGAATGGTAATGAAAACTTCACGGGTTTGACCCTGGACAAGTCCGTTTTGAGAAGTGAGCTGCTCTTATTCTTACTATTTTAGAATAAAAACATACATTTGATTTCAGTCTGTAACAGCCGGTGTAAATTTATGATACTTGAAAAGGTTAGCCTTGTTTTTTTTTTTTTATTCAGTTTTATTCTCTCAGTCGCATTTACGATCCCACCCCCTGATCTGACACTGCTGATATCCCACAAAGACGCACTATAACAGAGGTGAACTCTGAGGATGACAACAGTTCTACATTGGAGAAAAAATGCACATCGCTCTTTTGTCGTCGCTGTACTTTGTATATGTACACGGGAAGCTCTGCAGTCTACTTGCGACTTTACGCTGTAGGAAGTAAGTAAATAAATCAAGGTAAATAAGTAAATAACATTCAATCTGGCTCTTATATACAACATACAGCGATGGCAGCTTCCACCTGCAGCTACAGCCTCTTCAGTACGCGAGCAACTCTCCACACTATTGTTTAGATCTGGACGGTGCATGTGCCCAAAACATTAACATTTATATGTTACTTACATAAAAGCCAGATCAAATGTTATTTACCTTGATTTATTTACTTACTTTTTACAGCCTAAAGTCACAAGTAGACTGCAGAGATTCCTGTGTTTGATCGACACAGGCATGCTCAAAAAATACATGTGTAATACCATGAAAAGTGCATGCTGACACTTCAGTATACGAGCAATGGTGCGGGAATGCAGTCAGACTTCTTTTTTGGGCACATGCAACGTACAGATCTAAACATTACTGTGGAGAGTCGCTCGCGTACTGAAGAGGCTATAGCTACAGGTAGAAGCTACCGTCGCTGTACTTTGTATATAAGAGCCAGATTGAATGTTATTTACTTATTTACCTTGATTAATTTAGATAGATAGATAGATAGATAGATAGATAGATAGATAGATAGATAGATAGATAGATAGATAGATAGATAGATAGATAGATAGATACTTTCTTAATCCCTGAGAGGAAATTCACATACTCCAGCAGCAGCATACTGATAAAAACAATAAAAACAATATTAATTAAAGAGTGATTAAAAATGCAGTACAAGTTAAACAGTGCAAGGTGGAGAGTGTGAGGCAAGTGTAACAGTCTATAATCTTGTGTAGTGTTAATGTTTACACGGGGGTGGAATTGAAGAGTCGCATAGTGTGGGGGAGGAACGATCTCCTCAGTCTGTCAGTGGAACAGGACAGTGACAGCAGTCTGTCGCTGAAGCTGCTCCTCTGTCTGGAAACAACAACATTTATTTATATAGCACATTTTCATACAAACAGTAGCTCAAAGTGCTTATGATGCTGTTCAGTGGATGCAGTGGATTCTACATGATTGACAGGAGCCTGCTCAGTGCCCATCTCTCTGCCACGGATGTTAAACTGTCCAATACAGCCTGCCTTCCTCACCAGTTTGTCTAGGCGTGAGGCGTCCCTCTTCTTTATGCTGCCTCCCCAGCACACCACCGCATAGAAAAGGGCACTCGCCACAAGCGTCTGATAGAACATCTGTAGCATCTTATAGTCGGCTCTGTCCTCTCTTGCACAGAGCATCAGTATTGGCAGTCCAGACCAATTTATTATCCAGCTGCACTCCCAGGGATTTATAGGTCTGTACCCTCTGCACACAGTCACCTCTGATAATCACAGGGTCCGGGAGGGGCCTGGGTCTGCTAAAATCCACCACCAGCTCCTTGGTTTAGCTGGTGTTCAGATGTAGGTGGTTTGAGTCACACTATTTAACAAAGTCCTTGATTAGGTTACTATGCTCCTCCTCCTGCCCACTCCTGATGCAGCCCACGATAGCAGTGTCGTCAGCGAACTTTTGCACGTAGCAGGACTCCGAGTTGTATTGGATGTCTGATGTACTGTATATAGGCTGAACAGGACCGGAGAAAGCACAGTCCCCTGTGGCGGTCCTGTGCTGCTGACCACAATGTCAGACCTGCAGCTCCCGAGATGCACATACTAAGGTTTGTTTGTAAGATAGTCCACAAAAAAATTGCTTATTTACTTACTTTATGTGAAAACAGCAGCGTCAGATCAGGGGGTGGGAATGTGAATGCGACTGAGAGAATAAAACTGAATAAAAAAAAACAAGGCTAACCTTTACAAATATCATAAATTTACACCAACTGTTACAGACTGAAATCGAATGTATGTTTTTATTCTAAAATAATACTTTGTAAGAATAAGAGCAGCTCACTTCTCAAAACGGACTTGTCCGGGGTCGAACCCGCAAAGTTTTGATTACCAGTCAACAGCTGATACCGTTGTGCCACCAAAGCAGTCGTATCATAGGGGTGCCAATGTCACACCCTAACGCGGGTTCTTTTTCTGCAATTATATTCTTGAATAGAAGCACATTTGTTCCGTTATATTTGTACCTTTTGTGAAAGTGCTTATTTGATATTTGGACTTCAGGCTTCACACATTATACACTTCATGTCTACATTTTGTCAATTATTACTAAAACATGAAAAATGTTTCTGTTTTAACGATGTGTTTACATAGATTGTTGTAGACACGGAACACACATGAATTGCATGTGTTCCAAATAATGATACAGTATTTATAAAAGGTGTAATTTTGCTTGACCTCTCACTCTATACAACTCTAAGCAACTGACACGCAGGTAAACAGACTTGAGCTGAGAAAACTGTGCGGCGGTGGGGGGATGTGATAGTAGACTGCTTGCTGCATATCGACACAGTTACAGGACAAAATACACTGCCGGAGAGGTGCGAAGGGATTTAAGGTGGGATGAATCTACGAGTTTTTTCGTAGGCTTTGATAATTCTATTGTTAAAAACTTGAGAAGGCAAGTAAAATATACTTTATTATATACAGTATTTTACATCCATTGTGGACGAAGGTTTCAGACCAGACAGCAGGTGCGGTTATAAAGCAGCTTTATTTTCAGAGTTACGGTGAGAAGAGTTTCAGAAAAGCAGACAATCAAATATACATGACAGCGTCAGGGCTCTTCTGAACCCCGTCTGTTGGGTGGGGTCCAGTTTTATACCCCTAGAATGCGTGATTTAATATCATTATAAAATGCAACAGTCAACACATTTATTATACACAAACCTTGAGCCCCTTTAATGTCCCTTGTAAAACTTGATTTCTTGGCCCCTGTTGTTATGGCGTTCAGATGTAAGCTAAGGGAAAACGTGATAAGGCAGACTCATGTGTGGAATGCTCAGACCTTGAGTCCTTTGCACAAACATTTTTCTGTTTGCTAAAACAAAGCATGCTGTTACTTGGTTTCGTAAAGCTTACTTCTCAGACATGAATTAGTACAAGGGAACGAAGAGAACATTCATCTTCCACATTCCCCTCTTTTTTAGCAAACAAAAAATATTTGATCAGGGAGAGATGAGTAGGAAAGGGTAGGAGAGGGGGATGGAGTGGAGTGGGTGGAGGAATGTGGGGTGGTTGTGCTGATCTGAAGCATTTTTTCTTTGTGTAAAAAGTAAGCGGCAGTAAAATACTTGGAAACAATGTATCTTATCAAAGGAACAATACAGCAAGCTACAAGCAGGAGAACAATTAAAGCAACCGTAAGAGAGATGAAAACTGATTTAAGCCATTGGCCCCAGGACCCAAAAGTGGACATAAACCATTTGTCCCAAGGATTAGAAATGCCAGAATTAGTAGCTAGTTCATGTCAAATCAGCTAAAGCACGGGTGATTGATCCATCAGGAGCTGTATTATTAGGGATATAGGTACAGCATGCATCACCAAACATAGCACAAACGCCTCCTTTCTCAGCCAAGAGCATATCTAAAGCCAATCGATTTTGCCAGGTCATGAGGGATGTTTTATCAAGTTGCTCATGGATACCTTCAACAGCTTCTTAGTAAAATTTAAGAATCTTTGTTGATTGTAATAGAGATAATTAATCCAATCTACATTTTTGTTTATAGTAACCTGAGGAAAAATAGACTCAAATTCGGCAGCAACTTGGTCCCTTGCCTTGAACTTATCAGGGACTCCACGAGGGACTCGAATGGAATCAAAATACACCCCAGGGCCATGTAGGGAAAACTGGGAAGGGTCCACAGAATGGGGTTGACGATGTCGGCCAAACATGGTCGACACATGGAAGGCAGTTAAAGGGAAAAGTCGGAAAGGCATAACAAATTGTATTAAAGCAGAAGTGCCAGTCCAGTCAGGTGGAAGGATGTCAAGCAATTTAGACCTATGGCACATCCACCAAATATCAGTATTCTGAGTAATCAGAAAAATTGATAATTTGGAAGCTAAAGAGGAAGAATTAATCGGAAAAGTTTGGAAACAAAAAGAGGATGGGATATTACCAACATTTGTGCCACGAGAGGAAGTGAGGTTTCTAAAAAAACAGGTATAAATACCTTCATCAGGCTGGAATATCGGGGAGTCATGGGAAGAGTAGGGGAAAAGAAGGGAAAGTGTAATGTAATTAGAGTCGATTGGAATAGAGGAAGAGATAAAAAGGGCAAGTAGGCAAGGAAGGCCAGTAGGATCAGATATGTTAGAAAGAGGAAAAGGGACAGTGGCCAAATGTGGCCTAGCTATAGCACATGCATAGCAATCAGATTGATTCACTTGTCTAGCGAATATAATACCCATTGCAGCCAACGGTTCTGATCCCCATACCCAATTTCAATCGAAAAGTGGAAGAAGAGGTGGAAATATTCATGACCTTGACAGGGGGCAAGTTTGGACCAGGGGTAGGAGAGAGAGGTGTGTGTGTGGGGAAATGGGAGGTGTTAGTAACAGGGTTCTCAACCTTAATTTGAAATCTCCCTAGAGGATCTATTCCAGATACACATGCCCCTAAAATATAGGTTCCTGAATCATGTAAAGAAGGGTTCTTCAGAGTAATGATCAAAGTGTTACAATGGTATTCGGCACATTCATGAGGGGCATGTCCTTTTATAATAGAAAAGCGATATTTCAGACCATACTTCTGGGCCTTATAGGGTTGATAAACCCCAGTCATCAGTACCAGTATTAGCCAAAACCCAGTCCCACATGTCACAATTACTTCGAATCCAGAGTTTGTAACAGTTACACACACATATTTGTCAGACCAGTTCCACTGGATTTGTCGATCAGTCCCACAGTCAATAATAGAACAGAAATCCACCTGAACTGATGTGGTGATTCCGAAAGGAAAAGTCAAGGTGACCAGAGCAGTCGACAAGGGGATGGAAAGACATAGTAGGACCACAATCAAGGGTGCCATCTTTTGCAATGTGAGATGTGAATCCAAGCAGGCAGTCCCTCAACTTTAACAGCGTGTGGTGTTCACAGCAGAACTTGGAACGGTCCTCTCCACCGAGGGTGATGCCAATGTTTCCTTCGAGTATCTCTAGCCAGAATCCAGGTTCCTAATGGAATCGGGGAGTCCTTTGATGGAGGACTAGTTCTCCAGGCCTGATTCACCTGCTCGTGGACTTCCTTCAGAGAAGCTCGGAGACCTGTAAGACTGGAAAGAAGATCATTGTCCACAGTATGCAGTGTAACATTACCTATGACCATGCCGACTGGCATGGGCCGTCCGGTCAGAATTTCGAATGGCGACAGCCCTAACTGCCGATGTGTTCTTCCCCTTAATCCCATCAAGGCCAGAGGCAGAGCATCAGGCCAAGTTAAATTTGTTTGCTCACAGATTTTAGCCAATTTAGATTGCAAGGTACCATTGCATCGTTCCACAATACCTCCACTCTGGGGTGGTATTTGCAATAATGATGCACATTTATCTGGAGCCAGGTGGTTCAAATGTGTGCCATTATCAGTTTGTAATTTCTGCGGTATGCCCCATCTTGGAATGATTGCCTTTATCAAAGCTTTTGCCACAGGTTTGGCATCTGCATGTTTGGAAGGGAAAGCTTCCACCCATCGGAGAACACATCAACAATTACTAAACAGTATCGGTACCCCTTTGATGGTGTTAATTCAATGAAGTCCATTTGAAGGTGTTCGAATGGACCCATTGGGTTAGGTGTAACGCGGGACTTACCTGGGTGCCCTTTCCTACATTAAACTTTTGACATAATGCACAGCACCTGCAGAACTGCTCTGCATATGTAGAGAAACCTACAGCTTCCCAATGTTTTTCAACATCTTGAACCATGGTGTTCTTTCCAGCATGGTCTAAGCCATGGGCGATTTTTTCCATACCTGGGAAAGAAGCCTTTGGGAGGAAAGGTTTGTTAGTTTGCTTATGGGTCCAGACTCCATCAGAGAGGGACCCTTCTTTGGACCATTTTCTCTTTCTGTGTCCGTGGCTGCACTCTGTAAAGAAATAATTTGATTATCAGTGTCCTGGTCATTTCTCTGTTGGAATAAAGAGATTGGTGTGTTATTATACGCAGCCCGTTTAGCAAAATGATCAGCTAATCGTTTCCTTTGCTGACAGAATCCTGTTTTCCTGTGTGAGCTTGACATTTTAATGATCGCTAGCTTTGATGGTTTCGTTATGGCCTCTAAGAGGGATTCTTTTAGTTTTTGATGCTGAATGGGCTTGCCAGTACTGGTCTTGAATCCCCTGAGTTTCCATAATGCCCCATGATCATGGCAGACTCCAAAAGCATATCTAGAATCAGTATAGATAGTTACAATTTTTCCCTCTGACAACTGACAAGCTCAGGTAAGAGCTATCAACTCAGCTGCCGCGCTTAAACTTGAAGAAATTTGGTTGTTTCCTGTAGGTCTGGTCTAGGTTTTATAACCTTAGTTATTTCATCATGACAGTTGGTAGAAAAGTAGCTGGATTTAAGGTGGAGCACCTTTCTATGGTAACATTTGACAACGTACAGAGTACATTTTGATAGTGTATTGCCCTAGCAGTAGTGAGATGTGAAGTTTTAGCCTGTACTAAAATGGAGTGTACGGCGTGAGGCACTTTTACCACTAGGGGGCTCATGAGCACTATATCTGTACTGGCTAGCACGGCCTCTGTTGTGGCTGCTACAGCTCTGAGACAGGTTGGAAACCCCACAGCCACTGGATCCAATTTTTTCGAAAAATAGGCTAAGCCTTTGTTTTTCTCCATGGAATTGTGTAAGAACTGCATTCATATATCCCCTTTTCGTCCACGAACAGAGTGAATGGACGAGATAGTCAACAGTCCCAACGCATGCGCAAAACAGTAGGGCACTTTTTTTTTTTAAGTCACATAGAGCTTGATCATTGCATGCCACCTGACCAGAAAGGGGGAGAGCAGGGGTGATCGCTAAAGTTTGCAAAAGCTGTGCTCTTGCAGTGAAGTTTAAAATCCATTGCCGCAGTATCCTAGAATGCCTAATACAGACACAACCTGTTGCTTTGTAACAGGTCTAGGAAGATTTTGAATGGTGTTTATACGATCGCTAGAGAGAGAGAGCTCTTGTTTCACAAGAAATGTCATGACCTGAATATTTCACAGTTGTTTGAATGAACTGCAGTTTTGTTTTAGAAACTTTATGGCCATTTGCTGCTAAAACTAATAATTTCTGAGTATCACGTGCACAATCTTCTTTTGTAGTACTACACATTATATCATTTACATACTGTATCAATACACTGTCTTTATCTAGCCTTTTAAATTTTGAGCAAGAGCTTATCCAATACACAAGGGCTACAATATATCCCTGAGGCATAACGGTCCATGTCCAACGGCGGTTTTGGAAAGTAAAGGCAAACCAGAATTGAGAGTCGGGTGCAAAGGAATACAACAATAAGCGTTAGCAAGTCAATAACAGAGAAATAACAGGCGGACGAGGGTATCGTAGAAAGAATAGTGGAAGGATTAGTAACAATAGGTGCCCTAGGAAAAACTGCAGAATTAACGTGTCGAAGATCTTGAACAAAAACGCCATGAACCGTCAGCCTTTTAAACAGGTAAAACGGGGGAGTTGACTGGAGAGTGTTTAATTTGAATGATTGCTCCACGTTTCACGAGATCGGAATGTACGGCGGAGATGCCAGCCTCTGCTGCTGGAGACAGAGGATACTGGGCGATGCGGGCGGAAGGATGATTTTTGGGTAAATCACCAGTGGCTCACAGTGTGCTATCCTTCCATAATCATTTTTCCCCTGGGACCACAGTGCATCGGGAAGTGAGGAAAGCCAAGAGGGAGAGGTGGTTTGCAATGAAAAAGCAGAAAGGGAAGGACGGCACAATGCACGATATACTAAAAATCATTTTGAAGCACAACTTTAGTTATCAAATGATCTGAGGTATCAAAAATACCCAGAACAACGTGCAGCCAGTCCGTCCTATCGAAACATTGTTCCACCCAATCCCCAATTTCAACTCAGTGAACGGTGCTAGAATTGGCTAAAGAAAACATGGGGAACCGAACCTCCGAAATAGAAATCGCTTTGGGAATATGTGAAGTGCACTGACAGCAGCAGCTGTGTTTGCATGAGAAAAAAATGCAAGGGATATGAAGGGTCTCTGGGCTATTACCTGAAGAGAGAAAAGATTCTAACCAAGGTGTGTCCACTTCAGCAGGGAAGTACTGGGCAGTGCAGTGGAGGGTGTTGGGGACTTGTAAGTGGGGAAAAAGACATGAAGGAAAAGAGTGTAGGGCTTTAAGGAGAATGGTGTGTGAGGAGATGTTCAGGGTCCAAGCTGCAAGAGGGCTTAGTGTGGGGAGGTTTGGCACAGGAAATTTAGGAATAGAATAGTAAAACCCTTGTTCGGTTAGAGAAATAGAGAGGGAGAGCTTAGTCATCAGATCCCTTCCTAACAGATTAACAGGGCAGAGCTGATTTAATAAAAAAAACGGTGCATCAAAGTGGAACCACTGAAATGAAGCTGAACCCGAAGAGGTTTAGACACCAGCAAAACATGTGGTTGTCCAGAAGCAGTAAGTACAGTCAGTGTATCGTTCGAGGCAGACTAGAAAAGCAGTTTCAGTGCCATTCACCAGCAAAGTCAATAAAGGATCTGTGTCCGCATGGCGAGTGAGCAAAGGCAACTGAAGAGAGTGGCTGGGGGTCCCTGTTAAAGGAATATCCTCAGGTTCAGGTAAGGTGGGGGAGGAAGCTGATGTGGGCAATTGCGGCAGAAGTGTCCCATCGTAACAGGCAAGATGTGTAGGTGCTTGATCTGAGGGGAGAGGCGGCTGAGCAGATGAAGAATTCGGATTAGGAAGTAAAAATCCACGACCTCTCCCCCGGCCTCGCCCCTGTTCTCGGAAAATCCACGTCCTTCACGTCCTCGCCCCTGCCTGAGGCAGCTCCACCTGCATAATAATTCATTTGTGCGCGATTAACTTGGTCTGAGTGTCTGACTCTTTTGTTTAGTCTGTCGTTCAGCATGCTCCGCGTGTCTTTTAACTTCATCAAAAGTGGCACTTTCCCATCCAAATACAGGACGTGCGTACTTTATTTTGAATATCACTTCTGAGTCCTGACAGAAAAGGAGGAACTCCTGCCTTGGCACGGTTGTCTGGGCTGTCTAAGCCAGAATGGTTTGTCAACAAGTCCTGAATGCGGTGTGCCCATTCATCTACCGTCTCATCTTTCTTTTGTTTGGCAGCTGAAATAAGGTATCAGTCGGTGCCCTTTTATATTTTGCAGCTATTGCAGTTTTCACGGTTCCCATTGGGCAAGGAAAGGACCCTCATTATTTTGTCCACGAGGCAATGCCTCATTCCACTGCCACTGTTCTCCATTATGCTGCCCATGATTGACAGTAGCCCAATTGGTGCCCATCTTTCTGCGTAGCACCTGGGTCCACTCGGCCGCACTGGGTTATATATGTTGTCTAGTTGCTGCACCTGTTCCACAAACTTCAACCCACCGATTACCTTAAGATCAGGCAATTCGGACACTACGTCTTTCAGCTCTTGAATATCTCAGTTACGATGTATCATTACAGTAGTGGGGTTAGCATTTCCTAGGGGCAGTGTGGGATCGTGTCGGGGGTTAGGAACATCAATTAAAGGGCATGAAGATATGGGTGCTAAAGGTTTAGGGGACTTAAACGGGGTAAGGTTTTCAGGGGACTTATCTCTGAGGGTTTTGCTTCTAGCATGTTGTGAAATGGAGGGCTTTTGTGTGAGTTAGAAGAGCCTCCCATAGCCCCTAACAAGTGGCCGTCAGTCTCATCATCAGGATGTGTAAGTGAGGAGGGGTGCACTGATATTGTTCATCAAAGAAATCATCAGTAACTTGGGCATCGGTAACCACAGGAGCCGTTGGGGCAATGATTGAATGTGGCGTGGTAGGGTTGTGGGTAAAGTGTTGGGAAGAGAGCTGGATATAAAAGTTTTTTTTTTATCACTCCTCCTCCTTCCTTCAGACTGGGGTCCCGTATCAGCCTACACTTTCTGTAAAGCTATAAGCAGCTCTTCTTTTTCCTTTCTATTCTTAAGTTCAGCAACTTAAAGCTCATTCCGTTTCTGTGCCGCTTCCAACGTACGGTCTTTAATAACCAATTCCCATCTGTCATAAATATCCATCCGATAAGGACCTCCATTACAACAACCCTGTGTATTTCTGCACAGTGTTTTTCTAATGTCCTGTATCTCATTCATATCTCCGATCCTTCCACTACACCATCTACCTGCACTGTCCTTATTCTACTTTCTACATGCATTTTTTTTTTTTATCTAATCCTGTCTTCTTTTCAATGAGCTTTCTAGGAGACCCGCCTTTCGATCCCGACAGCGCACTAGGAGCCTAGCGATTCCCCGAAAATAATCCTTCTAACGTTAAGTTTTTAGGACTCTTGGGGGACTGTTTGACTGGCTTGCTAATTGTTTTTCCCATAGTAAGCGGCAGGATCTCAGCAGAAAATGACTCAGCCCTCGATAAACCCCGTTCCACCCGCCGTCCGCTCCTATCCCCGGATTACAGCTTCAGGTGACTTCGTCCGCTTATTCGCATCAGCAGAATCCTACATCAATACGCCCGTGGAGTCCAGGATATGGAGGTTTTACCCGATCCCTTCACCAGACGGTTTGTATTCGTCAATCTGCCAGGGTATTGTCTCCGTCACCTTAGCAACCCGTTGAAACAAGAGTATGACCAGACAGCAGATGAAAAACTCGACCTCCCGTTTATTTAGACACACATTCTCTAAATACGCCCTTTCACCCCCACTCCTCAAATTATAGAAGCGTGCCACTAGCCTCTTTCTAATCCACTTCACAGGGATGACTAGCTAACATTCACACTGTGCGTTTTCCGTAGGGTCCCAAGTCACCTTCCGTGAGTCCTTAGAACCCTCCTATGGGTCTGATACAGTATGCTCTCTTATTCTTTATTTTGCATATGCTTTTATTCTTTTCTTCTATATTCGTATTACTTCTAGCACACCAGTCAAACCCAAATAACAGGAATCCCCCGATCTGCTCACCGTGACTCCATCCACCTGCATGGAAATGCCCGTCAAGTCGTGCCTCGTATCGGCTAGGAGGAGGTCAGGGACTCCCCACGCAGGAAACGCCAAGGCAGGCCAATCCTACATTTACCGAAGCTGGACCCGATCCGGCCGGAATCGGCTCCACCACGGTCCTCTGGACGATCCTGCACGTCTGCCGTCTCCTGCCCCACGTTTGGGCGCCAAAACTGTGGACGAAGGTTTCAGACCAGACAGCAGGTGCGGTTATAAAGCAGCTTTATTTTCAGAGTTACGGTGAGAAGAGTTTCAGAAAAGCAGACAACCAAATATACATGACAGCGTCAGGGCTCTTCTGAACCCCGTCTGTTGGGTGGGGTCCAGTTTTATACCCCTAGAATGCGTGATTTAATATCATTATAAAATGTAACAGTCAACACATTTATTATACACAAACCTTGAGCCCCTTTAATGTCCCTTGTAAAACTTGATTTCTTGGCCCTTTTGTTATGGCGCTCAGATGTAAGCTAAGGAAAAACGTGATAAGGCAGACTCATGTGTGGAATGCTCAGACCTTGAGTCCTTTGCACAAACATTTTTCTGTTTGCTAAAACAAAGCATGCTGTTACTTGGTTTCGTAAAGCTTACTACTCAGACATGAATTAGTACAAGGGAACGAAGAGAACATTCGTCTTCCACACCATCCATCCATTATCCAGTTTGCTATATCCTAATTATATATATTATATTATTATATATATATTATTATATATTATATATATATAATTATATATATAATATTATATATATTAGATCACAAGGGTCCATCCAACCATCCATTTTCTAACCCGCTGAATCTGAATACAGGGTCATGGGGGTCTGCTCGAGCTAATCCCAGCCAACACAGGGTGCAAGGCAGGAAACAAACCCCGGGCAGTGCGCCAGCCCACCGCAGAGTATTTTAAATAAATAAATAAAACATTTCTTTTCAATATGTGGACATTTCACACAATACTCAAGAGTATAAAAATAATTAATTAACTTTGTTTGTGATGCCAGTGTATTGTCATAATTGCCATCCTATTCATAGTCACACAATAGAAATACAGACAGATAAGGACTGGCATGATGGATCGGCCTGTAGTAGTGACACGAGTTAGACCGATTATTTTTATTTTGTAGGTTATACTAAAACTGTAACTTATGTGAAACTTAAGTGTGCTGAAATTTTAGATACACTCCTTTTAGAAAAAGCCATTTAACTGAAATGGCAACAAGTATCACTTGTTCACATATGGTAGTATTTATCTTAATTTACAAAAGTTCACTTAGAAATAGATTTCAGGGTTAAAAAATGAAAAAGTGAAAATGGATAGCTCTTGAAAGCTATAAATCAGTGCCACCTTGAACATGTTAACCTTACTTTTTGGCTATTTCTGTAATCTTCCACTCTTTCTAGGGCAGGTATGATGAGGACTCTTGAGATTTCAAGTGCTATGAATAGGAAAGATACATTTTATGAAGTTACAGAAGAGCCAATTAAAATGTTTAGACTGTAGATCCTCATGAATAGCTTGCCTTATAAATCAAAAGGCACTTTCTGTTGTTCAGCTCAGTCTACACATCACTGGGTAGAAGAGGTTTGAGGCATCAAGGGCTAAGTACTCGTAACAGAAAACATGTGAGGTAGTTTAAATTTCTACATGGATTATACTAATAAAAAGCCCTGCCACCATATTTAGATTTAGGTGAACAGTTTACCTACTGGAAGTTTCACACATTCGCATTGTGTATGAAAGACTGCTAGCACCACTGCTTCTCTCCAAGGAGGGCACTAATAAAAGTGTATAATCCCCATCTGCTGCCGGTGCCCCAGCTATAGGCTCTTTCCATGAGTTTCATACCTCATTGCTTCACAGTGCATAGCTGAGATAAAAGTCTGAATCACTTACCAAGTACATTATTTTTCTAATGTTAAAGTAATGAGAATAATATTCTTTAGGAATATAAAGATGTTGTAAGAGTTGAGTCGCTTGTTTAGGTAATGGGCCATCTTTGCAGTTCTTTGTGACATTAAAGCTAAATGGATTGTAAATTCTTTATAATCTAAGATGCCTTTTTCCTGGGAGTTCCCTTTGAAGACAAGTTACAAAAAATGACATTAAAGAGAACCCAGCAGCCGTGCAGTAAAAAGCAAATACTGCAGTAGGGAAATTTATTAAAGGAGGTAAAAGAAAAAGCAGAAAGATACCCAGACAGCAAATGGACACCGTTCCAGATATGGCCCGGATATACTATAACATCAGGACCAGATCTGGCATACAGACCTGGTCCAGTGTCTTTTTGCACAACGGCCCAATACTGGCACAGATCAGGATTTTTTTACCTGGACCAGATTTAAACCAGAGCTGGACCAGCATCAAAGAATTCTGTTAAAATCCGGGCCTTTTCTGGCACACATTCATTACAGCCCCAGACTGACTCTGTGCCAGATCTGGCCCTTGTAGAGCCAAGTTCTTAAAATTACCTCAGCTTCTAATCTGGTAAGGCAAGTAGGGCTAACTTTTGGTGAAATATTGAAAGAATGTAGATGAAATTATGATCTTGCCTTAACGAATGAGTAACACAGGGTCATCCTCCTAATATTTAATTATACCTAATTATGCCATGGTCTATAAGAACAGCCTCGAGAAATCAAGGAATGGACTAATTAAGGTCTCAAAATGATTCTACAGAGATGCTAGCTTACTTCAACTCCAGTTGAGTTGGCAGTGTATACCTTTGTTGGTGGCACTTTCCAAACACAACATGAAAAGAAAAAAAAAACACAAGAAAAAAAACCTGCAACTCATGACATAATTTATAGCAATATCACCTAAAGGCCCTGTTGAGTTATAGTATTTTCTACATAGAATTTAAGTGTCTAGTATTGAAAGTTAAGAGAAAAATAACTCAATGACAACTTTGATTATATAACTGGTTTATTTATTGTCTTGTTATGTAAACTCAGTGCAGTTGCATGGATCAAAAGCTGTAACTACAATTACAAACAAACATATTAATACAGTATATTAAGTATTTAACAGTTCAAATATCCAGTAACATGGTTAAAATATTAAAATATATAATGAACACATTTGCACAAAAGTGTAGGATGCAAGTACAAAAATAACGTAATCTACCCAAAATAGTAAAAACAACAATAAACTTGACTACTAAAGTGTATTTATATCAGTCCTGATTCAGAAGGCACTGCTGCCTGCACTCTCCTGCAGCGCTCCTTGCGACCACCACCACGGCCAGATGCCAAATTGAACCATCTAATATGCAAATTTATTAATTTCCACATCTGTAGCTTTGGCTGCCACATGACTCTGGCGGACTGCACCTACAGGCAAACACATAAAAATAATTATCAGAAACATTAAATGGCAAACAGTTGCTTTAAGGCAGGGGTTCTCAACGTCGGTCCTGGAGGACCCCCGTCGCTGCAGGTTTTTGTTCCAACCAGCTTCTGTTTTTAATTGAACTCCTGGGCTAATTAAGTGAACTGATATTTCCCAAGTTCTGTGTTTAAGGAACAATACATTGATTAGAAAACTAAGTTTGCTAAAAAAAACAATATATATATATTAAAATGTACCAAGCAGTTATATAGGAATAATGTATTTTTTTTTCTTTTTAACAGTATTTTCCATGTTGATTTTCATTCTTGGTGTTCTAATTGTTTAATTAATCCATTTATTAATTAGTGGGTCTGACTCTAAAATAGCTGCAGCCTTTGATTATTCATTGTTGTTTGCCAGCGTGTCTGCTCTGCTCGTTTTAAGTTGTCATTAATAAGATACAATGAAGGGGGAAAAACTGCACAGAGAAAGGACAAAGTATAATGAAATCAACAAAAGAGAGTTAAGCATTTAAATCTATAGCAAAAGTAGAAATATTTATAAATGTCTTATAAATGTAAAAATCATGCTGCTATGCTTTTCTGAATGTCGAATAAAAGAAAAAAAACAGCTAATTAAATGTGATCAGTGCTATCAGGTGTTGTCACCGATTAAGAATCTGGTTGGAACAAAAACCTGCAGCCACAGGGGGTCCCCAGGACCGACGTTCAGAACCCCTGCTTTAAGGCATTTTCCACTAATAGAAATGGTGAAATAAGGGTTGGCACTTGCACTACTGTAGCGTTTCTCAACCTTTAAGTATTTGCAACCCAAGTTTTCATAACAGTTTTTAATCGTGCCCCCCTAATGTTTTTTTGAAAGGAGCCCACCAATACCAATTTGTTCTTTTTTTAATTAATGATATATCATAGATGCATATTTTATTATACCTACTTAACTGATCGACATTTATCTAACTCTATATTTATTGTTCTAGCATCAGAATGTAGTTTAAGTTCATTTGTTTTGGTTTCAATAGATGTATTTTTCATATTTTCAATTCGTTTTCTTTTTTCACATCTTTGTGTCCCCCATTTTGTTACTTTGCACCGCCCTAGGGGGGCCCGCCTCACAGTTTGAAACCCACTGCACTACTGCATAATGAACACACAGCAACATGTTTTGAATACAGGAGAAGCAAGTTTGACAAATGATATGAAATCATCTATGCTTGATTTTAGTGAACTTATTTTTAATACTGATCAATGAAGGCTGTGTACAGATTGTGGACTGACTTTTTTTGTAGAGCTAGTGTAAAATATTCAATATGGAAATATTGACAACAATTCAATTGTAAGGTTGAATTAAGATTGCAGTTTTTCTCTAATTCTTTACTTATTATTTGTGGTTTAAATATATGATTCTTTGTTATAAATGCATAAAAACCTGAAACCCACTCCTAATGCTCTTTCTTGATGTACAGGAAACTCCAAGTACTCCTAAGAATGTGGCAGGAGTTTTAGAAGGAGCAGAAAGCGTTAGATAGACACCTGTAAAAATATTTTATTTAATAATTGCTATTTTCTAGAAATCTGAAATACTTGGGCTATATCTTAAAATGTCATTTTCTAATCTGTTTAATTCAGACCAGGGTCATGGGGGGGCTGGAGGCTTACCAGCTAGCTTTGGGACACATTCAGGAACAAACCCTGGACAGGAAACCCGTCTATCGCAGGGTGAGCACACACAAAGGCCATTTTACAATACACTGAACCTATATGCCTTTGAACAGTGGGTGGAAACTAGAGCAGACACAGGGAGAACATGCAAACTCCAGACAGAGAGGACCCAGGAGGCAAACCCTGGTCTCCTTACTACAAGTCAGCAGCATTATCACTGAGCCACCAAAGGCATAAAATGTAATATCTTACTACAATTAGACTAATCTCATAGTTGGATTTCTTGATACTTACGCATAATAAGAGTTTTGGTTGCCATTTGACTGAAGGCCCGTTTTTCATTCACTCCCTTCCAGTTTATCTTTTTTGCAACATCATCTCCAAAAATATGTGAAAGAATATTCCAAGTGACACGCTTGGTATCTTGTCCTCCGATAGATGCCAGTACAGAAATCTACAAGGACAAAAGATAATATACAGGCAGTGACTTTAGAATTAAAATACTAATATATATGCATAAACAGCATTAATGGTCACTCTGAAGCATGTCTTTTGACTTTGATGTTATGATTGGCATTCTGACAAATATTGCTAAAAAGTTTACAATATCCGAAGTAAAAAGAAAAACAGCTGAATATTCGCTTCAACTTTAACTGTAATTCAATCCAGTAGACATTAATTTTGTAATAATAATAGTACTGTATATAACAAAGGAAGCGCAAAATTCATGGATTGTAATGTTCAGAAAGCTCAAATGACATCATTTATATTTGCAACTCTTGTTATTGTAAAAGGAATTTTTTCTTGTAACTGTAGGACACTGTAGAGCTATTAAATATTTTCCTAAACATAGTCCCTTACACAATAAACATCCTGTAACAGATAACCCACCTAACAGTTAAAACAACTATATTAGTGCAAATATGGGATGAAACTTATGTAAATATTACATCCCCATGCACAAATAATTGTAAAGTCATATGGGTATTGTGTGTAAAAACATACAGTACTTACCCATGATAAATAATTACTAAAGAAAAAAAAAATGCAGACAGACTTATTTCAGACATTATACCCATATCATGCCATACCTTATAAATAATTTAGAAACATAAAATATTTTCCATTGAGAAATAACTGATTCTACAGTTTCTTATGTTGCCTATGATTAGCATATAATGTGTAGATTTGGTCTTGTCCTATTATGTACAAAAAAATTAGTAATTGTTTAAAAGTATGACAAAATCCAAGTGAATATTTTAAAATTAAACAAAACCAGAAAGAGAACAAAGTCTAGCTTTGCAATCCATACCATGTTCTTTTTCTTCAAAGCATTGGTTGGTTGTTTCAACCAGGCCTCAAAGTCATCCACTTCCTCCAATGATTGTAAAGGAAACTGGACCTCTTCTGGCATATCAGGTGAGCATTCAATGTTTAGCCGCCCAGATAGTGAACTGATCATGACAGCCAATTGTGACAGCTGGTGCTTCACATGTTCGAGCAATGTAAGGATATGAAGATCTGCAGCTGAAAAATAAATACCAACAAAATATAAAAAGGATACTATTCATTTGAATACTTTGAAAAGGCAATGAATCCTAACTCTCATACAGGATATGTTAAAACAACATCCTTTGGAACATAAAATTCAACATCTTAAAAACCAAAAAACACTAAAAATCAAGGAATATACTGGCACAAAATGAACAGGACAACAAATACCACTACATAACTAATAACTTGTTGAATTATGCTCTGATAACGTTAAACGTTTGTTGAATATGTGAAACAAGTACAGTCAATGTTCTGATCATAACTTACCAGTACAAGGTATTGGTTCTGTTCCACATTGACCCACTCTGTAAGTAGGCTTGAAGAGTTCAGAAGTATTTTTCATTTTTGGAAGGCTCGTGGAAATTTGTTGGGATGTATTTTCAGAGAGCGATAGTGACTGGTAAGGAGGTGGCACCTGAAGCAAAGAATGTGGTGGTGAGCGACAGGGTGGCACAGATGGTAAAGGTGGTGATGGTACCTGAGGTGCAGAATGTGGGGAGAACATGCAAGGTCCAGTTGACTGTTGAGGTTTTGAAAATCTTGTCAAGGGAACTTTTGTTTTATTAGCCAAGTCTTCATGTTCACTTTCATAGTCAGTGTCACCATAGTAGTGGCTGTGTACAGAAGATTAAATGTGCATATATTACTCAAAACAAAAGTTTCATACATTCAATAAAACAAAGGTGAAGTTGAATCAAACTTACATTGGTTTAGGTGCTCTTTTCACCCTGCCTATATCCTCCTGATCATCTGAATCCAATTCTGAAGTCTGACACGTCAAAGACTTCTTCATCCCTTGCCATGCAGACATGTAGTCTCCTAAAAGCATTTCAAAAAGTTAATATCAGGTAATGTAAGCAATGTGCAATATAACATTATCACTTCTGTGATCTTTTAAATCACTACAACCTAGGCCCCATTTACACCTCGCATTCACATATTTTCTTTTTTTGTAATTGCATCACAGTTTGATAGCATTTTACCACCAAAGTGAAACTAGGAAAAATTGTAAGAGACCTACGTTAGAAAGTAAGATTAGATTTCAATTTGGATAAATGTAATCACTAGAGGGCGGCACGGTGGCGCAGTGGGTAGCACTGCTGCATCATTGTTAGGAGTCCCGGGTTCGCTTCTCAGGTCCTCCCTGCGTGGAGTTTGCATGTTCTCCCCGTGTCTGTGTGGGTTTCCTCCCACATTCCAAAGACATGCAGGTTAGGTGCATTGGCGATTCTGAATTGTCCCTAGTGTGTGGATATGTGCGTGTGCCCTGTGGTGGGCTGGCGACCTGCCCAGGGTTTGTTTTCTGCCTTGCGGCCGGTGTTGACTGGGATTGGCTCCAGCAGACCCCCGTGACCCTGTAGTTAGGATATAGCAGGTTGGATGATGGATGGATAATCACTAGAGTTGCATGTTAATGAAAGGTGTGAACTAGGCCCTGATTTCTCATGAACACTAGTATGAACGTATAAAGGTTGTTGGAAATGAGGCTTGGAGACAGTGAAAAATCACATGACTGCAACATGGAAATAAGGCCTTAGACAAATATTTGTTGCTTTTCTATTAAAAAAAATTAACATAGCAAGAAACCAATATTTTACAGCAATATTTCTCTGGTGAAAGGGATTAAGTCAGGGACATATGACTCGTATCTTGAACATTTCAATTACCGTAGGACTTTAGTACTCTAACGTCATGCTTGGTCCAGTCAGGGCCTGGTTCCTCAGCATATCTTGCTGCTTTGTTGAGTCTTTGATCGCTCTTATAATTTGGCCAAAAGGTTGTGCCATCACTGTACCAAGACTGTGGTATAACAGACACAGCTTTTTGTTCATCTAAAAACTGAACTACCAGAAACATCCTGCAAAAGAAAAAAAAGACAATGCTTAAAATAAACATAATATTTACATGTTGCACACAAAATGCATTATCCAAACAGCAGGTGATACCACCTAGCACATCCTCATCCCTCATTTTAATAAAACCAAGAATGCTTTTTTGGCTATGGATTAAAGATAAGCTTTGTATAGTAGTTTGCAATGTGCAGCAAGTTTACCCATTAGCCATAGAAAAAAATTGTTTATACACAAATAAAAATGATATATAACAAAGTACAGTGTGACGTGTATAAATACATCAACAGTACAGTACTTACAAAATGTAAACGTGATTCCATTTGTGCTGACTGATGAACAAGTAGAACAATCAAAAATGCTATTTACATACAATAACTGTCGGATTTAATATTTTTGAGAATGAAGTAAAGGTATCGCTACAGAACCTCCTCTGTGGGGCAGAACTATGCACTTTTGACTGATGGCTGACACATTTGGATACTTGATTGTTTCGGATATCTGAGAGATGCAATATATATTTAGGAAATCTGACTTAAATGGATAGGTAAAAAAGACAGACTTCTTCAAAAACACCTTGTACACAACATAGACTTGTTCACTGGATTCAAGAATATTGTATATCATGCATACATCATCGCCTATAATGAACACATTATCTGCTGCTGAAACTTTAATAACCCATTGTTCACAACGCATTTGCCGGTACTGTCGAAGTACAGAAAGTCCATCTGGAACTGGTCCAACATAATGTGGTTTTTCCAAAGACTTTGATACCAGACCAGTGGGTGTGTAGCAGTTCGCTCAGACAGTCTTCGACAATCTGAGCAAGTGGACGTTCAGGCTTTCTCACAAGTTTCTTAAGTCTTTGGAGGTGGTTTTCATAAGGGAAAGATGAAAAGCAGTCTAAGGAGCCATGCCGCTGTACATCCAGAGGAAGATGGACTAAACAATGTATATTGTATACAAGCTGATCTTTGCCATAAATTTCACCAAAATGGTTCACAAATGTTTGAAGCAATGTTTGAGCATACTGACAGTAGAATGAAGAAAGCACGGGACTGACTAAAATTGAGATGGCAGAGAACAACAGCATGAAGTTGCTATACATCCTGTTATCCAGGAATGAACACAGAACAACAGGGCCTGTGTAAAGTAGAAACAATCTAAATTCTGTTGCTTTCCAGCGGTCAATTTCTTTCAGTGTCCTGGGTTTCCGGGCAAATTCCATTGGTATACAAGGTCGCAAGTCATTTAAACGGTCAGATAATCTAGTAATAATGTTTGCAGGTAATCGAACATTTAGAGGACCTCTGAGCCAAATATTTAACAATTTCCTGACAACCCCCAAACAAACCAAATGCATGTAATCAACTGGAAACTGTGATACCATGCCAATGCTTGTTCCTTGAAAAGCATGCAAGCCGAACTGATGATGTTCTTCATCAAGTTTTTGTGAAAAAGATTCATCTGTTCTGAGTGTGTATTCAGTTAAAGGAAAAGTCATCCTGTTGTTGACATACTGCCCTCGCTGTGCACATTTGTCACATCCATGATATCCATTATGTGCTTTTGTGTTCTTTAAAAAAGCCCTGGCAGGTGTGTCACACACAACAGAATCTACTTTCAGAAAGAGCAATTTGCCATTAAAAGAAAACCCATTTTCTAATTCCCTTAACTCGGTAACAAAATCTTTCATAAACTCCTCAGATGACTTTGGTTTGTTTTGTCCACAAAATAGTCCAATAACAACCGGCACTTTCATAGGAAGGTTGAGGAGAAGTCCCAAAATAGGCCAAAGCTGAATGCTAGCGCTTTTAAATAAGGGCAACCCATCCACATTGATCTGCAACTTCAGGGTAAAGCCTTCTGTGACTGAACTTATGGTATCTGACAGAATTTTACCGATTGAAGCAAGGATACCAAAATAGTAATATTGGCCACCAACCTTATTCTGAATAGAATACCCACTTTTAGTATTGAGGAGAGTTCTTGCATTTTTGGGAGTTCAGGATGATAAAGTCTCAACAGCCCTAAAAGTGCTGTTAGAGCAACAAGAGATATTCCAAAGGTTAAAGCCCAGTTACAAATACTGTCACTGAGGCTACATGGCTCTTCTAAATGCTCATCAGAATGCAGATCCAAATCAGACTCATCTTCAGAAAAGTCTGCTGACTGAGGACATGCAAATATGTCTGCTGTGTTGTCTATATAAATACCCTCATTCTGAACATCCTCATTCTCCACTTCACTTCCATTTTCAAAGTCATTTTGCTCCACTCTCTCCTCATTTCCAAGATCACCTTCCTCCATCCTTTCCCCATTCCTAATTCTGAATGCAAAGTTAAATCTGCAATTCTCCCTCATTTGCTGAAGTCTCCTATCAACATCTCTGCGTGCTCTCCGTCTGAGGGTTGAACCCGATACCACAGAATCAGCCATTTCTCACTGCTGATCACCACGATGCATGAACTGCAGGTCATAAATATACACAGAAATAAATAGTAAAAAGTATGTTTAACATGTTATTGTAAAATATTGTGTGTGTAACTTTGTGTACACACTGCTTACTGGTAAGGAAATATGTAAATAATGTTTGAGCTAGCTAAAAAAGCAGCTTACATTATTTAATTCAAATATAAACCAGCAACAGTATTTTTTTGTTAAATTTAAGCTTGGGCTGCACACCAAACCCACTGAATAGCATGCTACAAAATATACGTCTTAAAAACAAAGGATGATTTTTACTGTCAATTTGATAAAAATAAAAAACATTCAAGTGATGTTTCCAGATCTGCACTAGAATTCCACATTTTAATTTATACCAAAAAAAAAAAATTATATATATATATATATATATATATATATATATATACTGCTCAAAAAAATTAAAAGAACACTTTTTAATCGGAGTATAGCATAAAGTCAATGAAACTTATGGGATATTAATCTGGTCAGTTAAGTAGCAGAGGGGTTGTTAATCAGTTTCAGCTGCTGTGGTGTTAATGAAATTAACAACAGATGCACTAGAGGGGCAACAATGAGATGACCCCAAAACAGGAATGGTTTAACAGGTGGAGGCCACTGACATTTTTCCCTCCTCATCTTTTCTGACTGTTTCTTCACTAGTTTTGCATTTGGCTACAGTCAGTGTCACTACTGGTAGCACGAGGCGATACCTGGACCCTACAGAGGTTGCACAGGTAGTCCAACTTCTCCAGGATGGCACATCAATACGTGTCATTGCCAGAAGGTTTGCTGTGTCTCCCTGCACAGTCTCAAGGGCATGGAGGAGATTCTAGGAGACAAGCAGTTACTCTAGGAGAGCTGGAGAGGGCCATAGAAGGTCCATAACCCATCAGCAGGACCAGTATCTGCTCCTTTGGGCAAGGAGGAACAGGATGAGCACTGCCAGAGCCCTACAAAATGACCTCCAGCAGGCCACTGGTGTGAATGTCTCTGACCAAACAACCAGAAAGACTTCATGAGGGTGACCCAAGGGCCCCATGTCCTCTAATGGGCCAAGAGCTCACTGCCCAGCAGCATGCAGCTCGATTGGCATTCGCCATAGAATACCAGAATTGGCAGATGCACCACTGGTGCCCTGTGGTTTTTACAGATGAGAGCAGGTTCACCCTGAGCACGTGACAGAAGTGAAAGGGTCTGGAGAAGCCATGGAGAACATTATGCTGCCTGTAACATCATTCAGAATGAGCAGTTTGGTGGTGGGTTAATGATTGTCTGGGGAGGCATATCCATGGAGGGTCACACAGACCGCTACAGGCTTGACAAAGGCACCTTGGCTGCCATTAGGTATCAGGATGAAATCCTTGGACCCATTGTCAGACCCTATGCTGGTACAGTGGCTCCTGGTGCACGACAATTCCTGGCTTCATGTGGTGAGAGTATGCAGGCAGTTCCTGGAGGATGAAGGAATTGATACCATTGACTGGCCACCACACTTTCCTGACCTAAATCCAATAGAACACCTCTGGGACATTATGTTTTGATCTATCCAATGCCACCAGGTTGCACCTCAGACTGTCCAGGAGCTCAGTGATGCCCTGGTCCAGATCTGGGAGGAGATCCCCCACAACACCATCTGTCATCTCATTAGAAGCATGCACCGATGTTGTCAGGCATGTATACAAGAACACAGGGGCCATACAAAGTGCTGCGTACAATTTTGAGTTGCTGCAATTAAATTTTGGCAAAATGGACTAGCCTGCCACATCATTTTTCACTCTGATTTTTGGGCGTCTTTGAATTCAGGGCTCTGTAGGTTGATCATTTTCATTTCCATCAAACGATGTGGCATCCTTTCGTTCCTAACACATTACCCAGTCTATATCAGTATAGATATCCAGGAGGATTTCTTTTTCCCATTGAGATCTGATGTGTTTTCAAAGTGTTCCTTTAATTGTTTTGAGCAGTTTATATATATATATATATATATATATATATATATATATATATATATATATATATATATATATATATATATATATATATATATATATATATATATATATATATATATATATATATATATACACATATATACACACACACATACACATACACAAACATTAAATGCTGTTATCTTTACTGCAGACATTAAAACAAAAATAGCCTTGGTGCCCTGTCCTGGATTTGTTCCTGCCTTTGGCCCAATGCTAATTGGAATGGGATCCAGCAGCTCATGCAACCCTGGTTTCCATTAAGTAAATAAGAAAATGACAAAAATAGCTACTACCTATCAGGAATAATGCAAGAGGTAATGAAATAAGGACTACTACTGCAGGCGATCCTTGCTTAAATAAAGCAGATATACAAACACATTTAATTAATAGCTTTTTAAATGTGTACCAGGATTAGACAAAAGCCACCACAAATAATAAATGAAATCATTACTGACAGGTAAATGTCTCCATATCAGTTAAATTGTCAGTCAGTCATTTTCTAACATGATGAGCAGTGTTGTGGGAGTTGCTGGAGCCTATCTCAGCTAGTATAGGGTGCAAAGCAGGAACAAACCCTGGATAGGGTGCCAGTGCATTGCAGGGTGAACAAACACACAAACCATACTCTAGTGACAATTTATTTTATCCACCTAATCTGCATGTCTGTGGACTGTGGGAGAAAACTGGAGCACCCAGTGGAAACCCATGTAGACATGGGGAGAACATGCAAAGTTCACAAAGAGAGGACCTGGGATGTGAACCCTGGTCTCTTTACTGCGAGGCAGCACTCCTGCAATGCCGCCCTCACTTAAATTGTAACCTATATCACTTAAATTGCAATATGACAAAAAAGATACTAATTAATTTACAAGGATTTTTTTTTATTACTTAGCAGAAGCCAGCAAGATACCATATATGTGAATATATATTTACCAGTCTAATTTGAATTAATTAATTTTAAAAGGACAGAGAAAAATACATGTAATGTACAGATTATGCTTGACAAATGTTGCTAGTTAAAGTATATATCCCCATCAGGATTGTGCAAAAACATTTTAAATAAAAAGACATTAACGTTACTACTTTTTGTATCTAAATTAAATAAAACGTTTATATATTTTTATCATGTAATTTTGTACAAATATTAGGAGTGCAACCTGAATCCTAGCACTTTATTAAAGCGAAGAACTCAGAAAAAGACTAAACTGTGTAACCTTTCATGAACTAAACCGACACTGAAAAAGTTTAAAACAAACTACCACAGGCGTAGGTCCGTTGAATTAAAAGTGTTTTGTGACCGGCGATTCGCCTAAACCACATTTCCCCATATTGGCTGGACGAACACCCAACCCTCTTTTCCCAGCTCTGACTGACGGTCGCACTCGATTCACTAGTAGGTCTTCTGACATGCCCCCCGCTTAGATGATTCACAAACGTAACCCTCTCCAGCGGTCGCGAAGCCACTTACATGGGAAAAACAAAAAGGTTAGAAAACAATGTCTTAAATCAGTTTTTGCTTTCCTCTAGCGTATCTGAAATAAGCCCACGTTCAACACAAAACGTTTAATAAATAATTTTGAACACAGCGCCTACTAACCCTTATTTGGTGGTGCCTAAAATATTCAGCACATGAATTTAACATCGTGGCCTAAATATGTACAAATACTAAAAATGATTATAGTGACATGTTAACATTTCACCTTAACCTGCTATGATAGCGACACATTAAAAATAATTAGCAAAGCTAACTATATGTAAAAAGCTTCTGAACTTCTCACAACTTTTAAAAATTAATTTTTGACTCACTTCCTCCCAAAACAATTCCGTTGTCTGTAAATGTTTTCAGACTGCTCGTTGTGGCGCGCAAATTTGAGCGCGAACTCAAAACATAAGCGTGTTACGCTCACGTTAACTTAAGCTCTCGCGGAAATAGAGTGAACTGTCAATTAATGTACATGACGAAATGTGGGCGGATCAATTTGTCCCTCCCACAAAAGCACGAACTGAGCTTGCCGGAATACAGACGGATCTGTTACGGAGTCAAAAAGAGAATGTGACTGCTGTACGACTTTGCCATGTTGTGGCCGGATCTGTTCCTGAGTCAGCTGCTGTCGGGGTACATAACTTTGCCTGTCTGGGCCAAGTAAATTTATTTTAACATCACTGTTACGTATGTTTCTGTTATTCATTACCCTTTTTTTATTAATTATTGTTCCAAATCTTGTCTGTCCTCTATCATTGTTCTTGTATTCATTAACTAGTAGGGCTATGGGTTAATCATGTTTGAAATAAAAATTTCAATAGGAACGTATAAAATTGTGTATTTTATTTTAACACTTGCTTAATTGTACAGAAGTCTGGGATACGCATTATAGTACTTTATTACACAATCATACAATACAGACATTCATAAGTGTGTAGCATAACTTGACAGCTTTATTACATTATTAAAGGATGGTGCTGAGCCCCCCGCATAATATAAGATAGATCAGAATAACCCATGATACAACTAACAAAGTTATGATACTTGTGCGGTGTCGCAGTATTCTATCATTTTTACTTCCATAAGATTTGTATGTGTTCAACTAACTTTGATGAAATATTTGCATTTTTTTTTAAAGTGCTTTAATAACTGTTAAAATGCCTTGTGTGGTTTTTGGTAGTAATTCTAATCCCAAAACCAAGAATAAATAATTTATTCTTATTTAATTATTTTTTTATGTAAAGAAACGATTAAATATGTTTTAATTTTTAAAAATCTCATAAACAAGGACACCGATGAAGCCAATCTGCACGAGATGAACATATTTCCGTCTGACAAATATTATATCGCTGTTAGTTGTATCACGAAAATTTGGCAATATTGGCTACGCTGCCAATGTGGTGCAGTCGCGTGCATTATCACCTGATCTACTGTTACCTGAATGTTCGCGACAGATACCGATACATCTTGAATTTTCTGGATTGAAAATACGTGACTGTAAAAGCAGCAGCAGCAGCGCCGCTCGTCATAGAAACAAACTTGAAATAGAAAAGGAGCTCAGAGTGTCTATCTCGAATATCAAACCAATCCTGGACGGGCTGTGTACTTTAAAGTAGGCACATATTAGTCATTAGATCTATGCCTTAGAAATGTATTATTTTAATTTTAGTTATAATGCATTCATTGTGATTATATGCTTGCAAATTTAAATTTTAAATAAAAACGTAAAAAATTTATTTTGATGTCTTGTTCATTTATTCGACGCCCCCCCTTGTACAGCTTCAGCGACCCCCCAGGGGGCGACGCCCCACAGTTTGAGAACTGCTGCCTCAAACAATGGCACCTCCAATTATTGGCAAAGGTTGGCCATGGCCACCATATAAAAAACACTGGCCACCGTACTAGCCACCCTGCTTGTCACTACATTTTGCACAGTTTAAAAAATTCGGCTAGTTTTAAAACTGGATAAAAATAAAGATTTGACAGCGTGTGTTTTATCTTGGGTCTACCGGCAAATGATGCTCTAAAACAGGGGCTCCCAAACTTTTCAGCTCACAACCCCCAAAATAACTATGCCAGTGACTCGTGACCCCCACTATCCTCGGAAGTGGGTAAAATATACAAATGTTGTGCGCAACGGTGCACATGCGCCAATAGGCCTATCCAAACATTAGCATGACAACACGAAAGAACACAATGGTCTAACAACCATATAATTTTTTTTTAATAGTAATTTACTTATTTTTTTAATTTCAACAAAATATCCTATCTTATCCTATCGGTGTCTTTCCATACCTGAGGACGATGGGCTTTCTGATGGTGGTGCTTCTCCGCTTTCCTCCACTGGCCTATCTGCGTTGTCATTGGTCGATATTAACCAACGTTTCATTTTAACAAAAATAATATCCTAAGCATAAAGAAATGAAAATTACCTACACGTAACGTGCACATGTCGGAATGTTTAACATGGTGCTGTAAATTGATCTGCTGCAGCTGACGCCATGGATGTGTCGTTAAACTGTCGTAATCACCTCAGGGGTTGCAATCGAACGGAAAGAAATTTGAAAGGCTGATGGCTTTTTAATTTGCATGTTTTTTTAAATGTAACTATTAACTAATAGTTTTTATCTTTTGTTAGTTATGGATAAAATGTTATTTCTAAAAAATTAAATGATTTAATTTCTAAAAATCGCACCCCCCCCCAATGTCTCACGACCCCCCAGAGGGTCGCAACCCCTACTTTGAGAACCACTGCTCTAAACCGCCCTCTCCAATCCCAAAAGATGAATAACCTTGCAGGTCAATCATCACCCCGAAAGTGGATAGTAGACATCATGTACAGTAGTATATGTGTACCAAATTTCAGGTGAATAGGTCAAAATGAGCTACATATGATTTAAAATCCTGGACAGACAAACGGACAGCCACGGTAGCATATTCAATAAGAAGAGAGGAAAAATACATTATCCATTGGACTGCCATCTAGCACCGTTATTATTGAGCTTTAATTGTACTGGGAATTTTTGTAGGACACAGCAGCTCTAGCTGTGAGAACTTCTGCTGGAAACGCTAAACATTTATTCTATGAGGACAGTTGTGCTGAAGTGATTTTACTTGTATGGTGGCTACTCACGAGGCTAACTGCAGTTCCACAAGAGACACAGTAAAAAATGTAAAGTTAACTTGGCTAATTAGCCAACTTTAGCTAGGCAGTTAATGTAACTGTCACGCTAAATTCAGCTACACTATACAGTGTGTGTGTGTGTGCAAATGTTTGTTAATGGGTAACTACTACACTGACAGATCTGTACACTGAGAAGTAGGTAGCAAGGCATCCAGACAGAGTGAAAACACAGGTCTATTTATGGATTTCTTTGACTTAAACAACAATATAATAAGGATATTTTCTTTAACAATCAGTATTTTAGGATAGAGGTTATCTGTAGATATATATTGACAACTATCAAGTGGATTTTTTGTCTATTATTTTGGACTGTCAGGGAAATGCATAGAGATCATAAATATGTGCATGTATAATTTTAATATTTATATAAAATTTTAAAAAGTGTCTTTTCACCTGATGCATTCAAAAAGAGTGTAAAAGGCAGGAGGTGGGGGTTGGAAAAGAGCGAATGAGTAATGGTAGAAATGCACTTTTTTAAACTAAGATTTGTTATCTAGTTATTGCAATACTAACTAAATGTATCTGTGTTACTGCCAAAGGAGATACAGTAAGTTACATCATCCTGGTTAATCTTAATTAACTTAGGAAGAGAAATGATTCACAAATGTTACTAATATTCTAATGAATGAATCATTCTGACCCTAGAATGCTGTTAGATTTGTGGACACAACAAGCTGGATTTGTTCCATTCCAATATTAATGCCTTTATATGTAAATCTGTGGTACAACTGAGCAGATCTGACCACAACTTACTGCTACCTACACACCTGTGATTGACAGCAGCTGTTCTCTTATTCAAGCCAGAAGTTCTTATGTGTGTTTGGGTTGGTCATCTATCTATCTATCTATCTAGGCAATATGGTTGAATATTAGTACACTCCAGTTACTCCTGTGTAAATGTTTGATATGTTTTTACTGTGTTAAGTTCACTGTGGAATAAATTGAAAACAAAATCTAGCTTGTGGGGCCTGTTATTTACACCATACCATTAAAATTTTTCAGTTCTCCTAACTATATATAGAATACTCCTGTTGGTATTAAATTATAATTATTAGGTACAATATTCAACAGCAGTAGGCTACTGCAGATGATTCCTTTAAACTGGAATTTGATATGTTGGTATTTAATAATTTATTTATTTATTTAATATTGCTATTACATAATCACACTGTTAGTTCAATAACTGCTTTACCTTGTAGTTTGCCTATGATAGACTTTAAATGTGCCACCCCATGATATTAACTAGCCCAATCTGGCCATCCCACTAAAAATATTCTGGAGACACCCATGCATACAAACATATTGCTTTACCCATTCATCTTGCTAAACTCATTTCTGATAATTTCCCATTTTTTTGAAGACTCATAAGTTCATAATGATGTGATATAGTCTTCTCAACCCATTACTACTTTCTTGGGTATCTTATCCTCCAGGTGGAGGTATCTGATACAAGGCCAGAACCATTTAGATGAGGCAAACTCTCAAGATGTCACACCTGAGGTGCAAGGTTCCTGGTCACATTATTTTCTCATTTTGTGTCTTTTATTTATTTTCAATAGCACATTTTCATTAGAAAGCATGTAGTTCAAAGGGCTTTACAAGTAGTTAAAAGAAAATTAAATACATACAAAAGATAAAAAATAAATACAAGCTTAAATAATATGGATAAACAAGTAAGTAATAGAAGAGGCCAGAGTCATTAAGTATGGATTAAGTTACTAAACTTGTTTTTTAAGTTTTTAATGATTGCAGCTATTTATAAATTCTTATGCTATGGTCTGAGGGCCAAGGGAGACAGGGAAAAAAAAACTCCAGCTTATGGGATACTGGAGAAAATAAACCAAAGCCAAAAGACCACCCAGGCCCAACGGCCATTCTGTCAAACATATATATGGTAAAGTATTTTCTTATTGTTTTCATGCATTGCTCTAGAAGATTAGATTCAGTGGGTCTCATCCAAAGGTGGAGTGTCCACTTTCCTTCTGATGTTATAGGTGGCTGCAGTACTTTGATGAAATGGTAGTAGTGCAAGACACCATTGAATAAAACCATAATGGAAAACAGAGAATAACAGAGGTTACTAATGATTCCAAACATATAAAGATATTACAATACCTATTTTAATCACAGAAAACTATGAAAAAGTCAGATTAAAAAAGTGGCTTTTTAGGAGCTTTTTTTAAATGTTTCATGGCATAAGTCTGGCATAATTCTTTTTGTAAAACAGGAAAAGGCTACCTCACCGCTTCTTTTATACTTAGCTCTTAGAATAATAAGTAAACCAGTAAGAAGAATCAAGATTAGACTGGGAATAGAAAAAGACAGGTACTCCAAAATATAAGGAGGGACAGGATTATTCATAGTTTTATTTATGATTAAAAGTATTTTAAAATCAGTTGTAAAGGACACAAATAACCAATGTAATGATGCCAAGACTGGTTAAATTTGTTCAGCTTAAGATTCTTACTGTTGCATTCTGAACTAGCTGCAGTTGATTTATGTCTTTTTTTAGGTAGGCCTATTAGAGGTACTTGACTGATAATTTTCCAACACTGTAGTTTATGATGTCACAAGGATGTGGTCAAATGACATTTTGGTTGTGGTTAGTGTGAGCCATCACACAAGGAGGACCACTTTTAGGCACATTTAATTAAAAAAAGTCTTATTTCTTTTGTTTTTTGCATATTTGTCACTGGGTAGCATAGTGGCACAGTTGGTAGTACTGCTGCCTCGCAGTCAAGAGACCTGGGTTCGCTTCCTGGGTCCTCCCTGCATGGAGTTTGCATGTTCTCCTCGTGTCTGCGTGAGTTTCCTCCCACAGTCCAAAGACATGCCGGTTAGGCGCACTGGTGATTCTAAATTATCCCTAGTGTGTGCTTGGTGTGTGTGTGTGTGTGTGCACACCCTGCGGTGGGCTGGCTCCCTGTCCGGGATTTGTTTCCTGCCTTGTGCCCTGTGTTGGCTGGGATTGGCTCCAGCAGAACCCCATGACCCTGCAGTTAGGATATAGCGGGTTGGATGATGGATGGATATTTCTCACTGTCATGGTTTATACTTGTTAACAGCTAGTTAATACTGACAGATGCACTTGCTGATTATTCAGGACCACTGCAATTAACTCTCTTTTTTATATTACAGATAAGGTCTATCAGAGCTTTCTTTGTGGTCTTCATTCTGTCACTAACAAATTAAAAAACAGCAAGCACACAAAAGGTTAAACCAGAAAAAAATGTACTATAAGAAAATCTAATGAGCACACCTCCCAAAAACATGACTTGACTGGAGTGCTCACCGTCACTGGCAACTTTTCATCTAATGCTGCAACTTTTTTAGAGGTAAACACGGTTCCTAAGTTTTGCCTGAGATGCATTTGTCTACTTGACAGACTAAAATATTTGAGAAATATTAATCCTGACATATTTCTGGTCATCCTGAAGCAGTATGCAGGCAGGTTACATTAGTGAATGCCTGAGGAACTAGAAGATAATGTTGCAATCAGAGCTGTTTTATTCAATCAACAGGCCACCAGCTTCTGCATATAGTGTAATGTATGTGGAGCTTTTTTGATTATTGTGATAGAGAAAAATGGCACTGTAACATTTCTCCAAACTTTTCCTTTTTCCAAGTAGAGCACTGCAGAATGTGATAATGAAAAAAATCTTTGGGCTTCTATAATAACATATGTAAGAAAGCAAAAATGTTAAACTTACTTTTCAGGTAATTCAAAAAGAAGAAAAACCATGAATAGTTTAGGTTGTGGTGCTGATTCTAACACATCAAACATTAACAGATACTTTCTGTTTATGAGAAATTGAATACTTGAATTACTCTTTATACATACTTGAACTATTGTTTATAATATTTCACAGTGCATTTCTCTGTTTTTACAACATGATTTCCTCAAGCTGAAGCATAACCAGGCACCAATGGAGCAGCGCCCAGTCTTGGATTGGATACTAACATTGCCAGTTTTACTTTCCAAGTCCAAATGCAGAAGGTCTTATGGTGGATATCTGCAAGCCACCATCAGTACTTGGTGTCAATCCTTTATGGAAAAGCTTATTAATTGCTTGCCTCAGTAGCTCACACCTGAGAATTTTCCGCTTTTTACGGGGTCCAGAAATCTTGTGGGACATGGTTGTCATAAAACAACCGACTATCACAGAAACACATCATGCTGTGTATGTTCAGTACTCACTCTCTCCTAAAGGTCAACCAGCTAAACCTAAACCTACTGATGGATCAACTTGAATTTATCAAGTACAGCATTGTCTGCTTACCTGACAGCTGAAGTAGAAGACTGGTATGCTTGTCATTGTAGGCAGTCCAGAGACTAATAAGGCTGTCAGAGAAGTTGGCTTTGTCCTCCCTAAGGAAATCCCCATGTTTGCCCATGATTTCAAGACTTCCTCTGTAAACATGTACAATACCAAAACATCCAAACTCCAGCCTTTGATGTCTCCACAGATGAGAGGGACAAAAAAAGTTGGGACACTGTATAACATAGAAAATATAACAAATTTTTAAAATGAGAAAATGTACCATTTTAAGAAAAGAATAAGGTCATTTTGAATTTGATGGCAGCAACACATCTCAAAAAAGTTAAGGGCAGGGCCATAGTTACCACTGTGTAGCATCCCCTCTTCTTTTAACAACAGTCTGTAAACATCTGGGAACTGAGTAGACCAGTTGATGGACTTTTGGGAGATGTTGTCCCATTCTGGTCTAATATAAGATTCTAGTTGCTCAATAGTCCTGGGTCTTCTTTGTCGTATTTTTTGTTTCATGTTTTTAATTGGTGAAAGGTCTGGATTGCAGGCAGGCCAGTTCAGCATGTGGATTCTTGTACTACGAAGCCATGCTGTTCTAATAGATTCAGTATGCGGTTTAGCATTGTCTTGCTGAAAAGGCCTTCCCTGAAAAACATGTTTTCTGGATGGGAGCATATGTTGCTCTAAAACCTGTATATACCTTTCAGCATTGCTGGTGGCTTTCCAGTTGTCCAAGCTGCCCATTCCATTGGCACTAATGCAGCCCCATACTGACAGAGATGCAGGCCTTTGAAATGAGCTCTGATAACAAGCCGTATGGTCCTTCTACTCTTTAGCACAGAGAATGCAGGATCCATGTTTTACAAAAAGAATGTCAAATTTTGATTCTTCTGACCACAGAACAATTTTCCACTTTGCTTCAGACCATTTTAAATTAGTTTTGGGCCAGAGCTAATCATAGAGCTTTAACCTGCATTTGTGGATGGCATGGCAAATTGTGTTCATAGACAATACTTTCGTGAAGTGCCCATGCAGTGATTTCCATGACAGAATCATGCCTGTTTTTAATGCTGTACAGCCTGAGGGTCTGAAGATTACGGGCATTCAATATTGATGTTCGTCTTGTGCAGACAGAGATTTCTCCAGATTCTTGAATCTTTTGATTATATTATGTACTGTAGAAAATGAGATATTCAAAATCTTTGTAATATTAAATTGAGGAATGTTATTCTGAAATTGTTCCACAATCTGGAGACACAGTTTTTTGCAGATAGGTGACCTTCTGCCTATCTTTACTTCTGAGAGATTCTGCCTCTTTAAGATACTCTTTTTATACACGATCATGTTGCCAATTAACCAGGTTAGTTGCAAAATGTTCTTCCAGCTGTTTCATTTTAGTATCACTTACTTTTATAGCCTTTTGTTGCCTCTGTTCCAACTTTTTTGAGAGGTGTTGCTGCTATTAAATTCAAAATGAGCTAATATTTTTGAAATAGAATGTCTCACATTCAATATTCCATGTGCTTTCTGTTCTATTGTGAATAAAATATTAGTTTATGAGATTTTAAAATCATTGCATTCTGTTTGTATTTACATTTTACACAGCATCCCATATTTTTATTTACATTTTACATAGCGTCCCAACTTTTTTGGAATTGGGGTTGAGAATGTCTCCACAGCCATTAAATAAACCAAGGCCTTTTAAAATTTCATTGTGGGAATGAGAGAGGACAGTTATAACCTAGTCAACAATCATGAATATGAATCATGCAACAACAAAAGCCACTGGGTAATCGAGATTTGCCACACTAAATGTCTAAGCTACATGATTCCTACTTCAAGAAGAAAGATGAGTGAAACTGGACATGGAAGGCACCATACAGAAACAAGCTTGCAGAGATGATCATCGTAAGATGAAAAACTGGTTTTATATTTGGATTACTAGATGATCTAAACCACTAGATGGATGCATACTTATTGAAAATTCATCCAGAAAAACATTAAAAGAAATGAATGAAGACCACCAATCATAACATGAAAAATTCTACACTACACATGAATTCTGCAAGGACTGAAGAACGAGAAGTACTGCCAATCCTACAGTCAGAGGTTATGAGTACTACTGCAACAATGAATAGTAAAAAGGCACCAGAACTGTACAAAATCACTATTGACATCCTCAAGATCGGTGACTCCATGCTGTTGGCAGGCCTATTTATCCAGTGCATCAGTACAGTGGAGATTGAGAATCAGATGCGGAACTTGATCACCATGCTCATTTTAAGAAGGGTTAACTCAACAACTACCATCCCATTTGCCTCTTTCCAGTTATCTCCAAGATCTTTACGACTGTAATCCTCAAACCAGTATACAAGAAGAACAACCTGTTGAACAACCAAGATTTCACAAATGGTCACAGACTGATGGAGACCAACTTTGAGTACCAATTTTAACTGGTACTAGAGTTAAATAATTTTTTGAAAGCTTTTGATTTAGCTGAGCTTGAAGCAATCATTCAAGCACTCCAAAGGCAAAGAGTAAAAGTCCCTACTGTATATCCATCTCCGGTTAAAGTGTTACTGTGACACCAGCACCGTCATCCAGCTGTTCAAGCAACCTGTGACAGTACCCATCAAGAAGGGAGTAGGCTGGTGGATACCATCAGCTCATAACTCTTCTCAGCATGCCTGAAAGACAAAACTGGGAGAGGAACAAGTATACCTTTGAAGTCCACATCAACAGGCAGAAGCGGAACCATCTACACTTTGCCAATAACTTCATCTTCATCACTAGCACATCTAAAGAAGCCTCGACAAAGACTTAGCCAGGCAAGCTGGATTCGAGGACTCTACATTGATCACTCCAAAAAACAAATGATGATGAACTGCTTCACCAATACCTTTCCAAGGACACTGGATGACAACAACATTGCAGACATTGAGGACTACGTCTTCCTCAGATGGTCGCTCATGATGCTCAATTACTGTATCTTAATGGAGAGTTCAAGAGGTGTGCATGGGGTGGCTTGGGCATCCTTAACTAACTTTGGTAAAAGGTCACTGCCTTGATTGTAAAGTAATTTACTTTCTGCCAGTATTTTTTTTTTTGCTTTTGTTATACAAAATAAATGTTTCATATTGCATTATTTTAAAGGAGGTGTGTTTTTTAGAAGTAAATGCATCAATGGAATTCTCCTTAATAGGTTTAAACAATATACTTCATTTTTTTTTGTAGCATTGCTTTTACTTTTTTCAAGACTTGATCTTTTATCCAAAAGACATTATAAATATTGTCAAAAGAATGAGTCAGAGACAACATAAAATGTTGGGGCAGCCACCCGTATATTATTTTCTCGGCTGCAATAGTCGTTTTTTATAGTAGATCGATGTGCCTACAACAGAGTCCAAAACAGAACTGCCTGTACTGAGGTAAGATGGCAGTTTTAAAGGCCTGGAGGGGAAATGACATCATTGGTGCAGGAACTGGGAGTGGCATCCTCGTGCCCGGAAGTGACATCATCATCGGGGGTGGAAACAGGCAGGCTTTCCCAGGAAAGGTCTGCAAGGGACTGAGAGAGTTAGTCAGTACACTCTGCCATCCCCTGGCCTGGCGTAGAATTACTATTGTTTAGGCCCTTCAGTTTTTTTCGAAGCACATACGTGTGACAATATATAATGAAATAAGTGAAGCAGAAGTTGTAATGTTGTAATGTTGTACTTATTATATAATAGATAGTCCACAGCCATGTCATCATTTTATCTTCTGAGGACACCAAAGATATTAGCTGTGCCCAAATACCAATCATGCTGATGCTGACTCTTTATATCCTACCTAATGAAAGGGTGTTCTAATTCAGGGATGTCTCTAGCTATTACACTTAGTCCCAGCTCCCTGGCAAACCCCTTGGAGTTTCAGGATTGTTGATGCCCAGGGGTGCCCCTCCTAGAGCTTCTGTATATGCCACTGTACTTTTAGCAGCCTTTATCAGAATGGTATACAGGTGAAACAAGGGCTAGCATATAAGAGACCAGGGGCTATAGGAGGATGTGCATTGAACGTGTGTGGAGGAGGCCTCTCAACAATCATGCGTTACAAAACATGGAAACTCCCACTATAAAATGACACTACTGCACAGGAAAGCTAACTCACCAGAAATGGCACTTCAATATGCAATTCGGTTGGACCAGTATGACTAGGGAATGCCCATTCACCCAGCCAAAGAGAATGTAGTAATGCTTTTCTATACCTTGTTGAAATAAATCTTGTTCCACCAAATGTTGCAAACAGAAGAGGACTTCATTGACAATACTCAGTCAAGGAGACACAGACACTTGCGAGCCAATGCCCTTTGACATACCATGCCTGCTATTGCTTGGCTTTGAGCTGGTTATATACAGACAGACTCACTTAGAGCCCTTGTGACCTTCACACAAAAGACTTGTGAACAATTGATGCTTAAGTTACACTTTTAGCCTTGACTTTTACTTAGCAATATTTAATAAATGCACCTAGCAGGTTTTAAACAAAAAATAGGGAAGTTTTAATTGCTATATTTCTTGACAGACTTTTGTTTTTGCTGTTTGCTAGTTCTACTTTTCAGGTTCTATTTGACATGAAAATAAATCATAAATAACATAAGTATTTGGAAGTTAATTCACTGCTGCTTTAGTCTTATAATTAATATGCTTTTAGCAATGTGCTTTACTGAAATGTGCTCTATTAGTACAAAACCAATGCAAAATAATAAGACAAAATCCATGACCCCTTGTTGTTGACACTTCCATAATTGCAACAGTCGTCACTGCATGCTGAACACTTCACAGCATACTGTATATGAGATGCATGGTGAGGCCTATGAAGAAACAACTGAAGCAGCAGCTCCTTATTATGTCAGAATGACAATGGGAGTGCCACAGGATTACACATTGCTGTTCAGAATGAGATATGCCCTGATAAAAAAATGTTTCAAACACAATGTACAGTCACATTCTAGTGCAGGGATGGGTAATCTTATCAGTAGAGGACTGGTATGTGCATATATAAGTTTTTATGTCCAAAGATAAGCAGTTAATATACATAGTCAAGTAATAAGGGATTTACAACAAAACTAGGAGGATTTCCAAATACTTTTCTACAATGAGCATAGGCTTCGGATATTTTCCATTGTAGGAAGGAATTGTATATCATATGTTGGTACATTTTTGTGTATATTAAAATCACATTTGAATTCTAATATTGTTTTAACAACCTGCACAAGCACATTGCATAGTCACCTCACAATGTTTAGTAAAGACATTTCCATAAAAGCTATCCGAACATTGAGCATTCTATATCTATTAAGCAGACTGATGTTAAAAGAATAACCGTGAACAATAAAGATAAAAAAGCATTTCGTACATCATCTTCCTCTTTAAAAATTAATTAATATTAAACTTCTCTTTTGAAGAACATTTTGAAGAAAGTAATTTGCAGATAAATGAATGTACTGATATTTGAAATAAAATCAGATTCAAACAAGCCAGGGAAGTTTATTAGAGCAACATCAACAACAACAACAAAATTTATTTATATAGCACATTTTCGTGCAAAAAATGTAGCTCAAAGTGCTTTATATAATGAAGAATAGAAAAATAAAAGACACAGTAAGAAAATAAAATAAGTCAACATTAATTAACATAGAATAAGAGTAAGGTCCAATCGCCAGGGAGGACGGAAAAAACAAAAAAAAAAAAAAAAACTCCAAATGGCTGGAGAAAAAAATTTAATCTGCAAGGATTCCAGACCATGAGACCGCCCAGTCCCCTCTGGGCATCAGACAACATCAGACAACTAACCAATCTTACCCAGGTACACCATTACTTGAGAACCTGTTTTAATTAAAAAGCTAAAGAAAATATTAATTACAATCATCTGCCTGATTTGGGCAATCTTTGAAAAAAAAATGGTACCTGATTATTGGCTGATGACTGTGTGGTTGAAACACAGTAGAAAGGGTAAAAAGTTAAAAAATAAATGGAGCTGGGTTAAAGGGTAATGTCTGAGCCAGGTCATGCAAGAAAGATGGTGGAACCGATTGGATATTGTTTATAAAGGTGCCAGGTGGAACTGGTCTAAAAATATGGTAAGTGCAACTAAAGTACAGTTTTAACCCCTGATCTCTTGTGTGATATCATTTGTGATTCACTTGGGGCAATGATCTTTATGTCCATTTTCATTTGCATGAGTGCATCTTGCTTTAATACTGCCTTACGTGGAGTCCTGGGAAAATGTATAAATCTGCATATTACCTCAAGCATTGTAAGGGCGTTTAAATTTTGATTGTAAAATTTGAAAAATGCTAGGTTTTAACATATTTAAATCAAAAGCTGAATTTTACACATAATGTTACTCTTTTAATTTGACTGAGAATGCATGGCTTCTCCACATAGATGAAGTGATCATATATTATTAATATTAATAGAAAATGATTATTATTTCATCTCTGTGATATCGATATCTTTTTCCAAATTCATTATTGTCCAGATTTTCCAGATCAGTCAGCCTGTCCCGGGATGTGTGTGCTAATCTCTGTCTAATCAGCATCTCCAGGGAGCTCCTAGTGAGATAGGATAGCTCATGAGCTCTCCTAAATCCTGGTGAAGTTCTTTCCTAAATTAGGAAAATTGATAAAATTCTTTTACTTCTGCTCCTAAGAGTAGGACCAAATTTCTGTCCCTCTGAGAGTTCTGAGTCAGTTAGAACTGTTTTCCTACTTTGAAATGCTTGACAAATATGAGCACAGGTTTGTATCAGACAAGTATGAGTAAAAAAATTAGAATTCAGCTGAAATGTGAAGGTAGTCTTAGTGAATCATAACAAAATGGTATCATTTCCAGTGAAAGTCACAAACCAAATCAATAAAAGAAAGCTTAATTGTTTATGTGTTACTAAAAATGACAGAAAATAACCAATAGCAAAAAATGTGTTTAAAAGTTTTCATGTAAGAATCTTCAAAGTAAAATAGTTAAGTTTACTAATCATGGTGATGTGTTGAGCATTGATTAACTCATGCAAGTAAGAATATCACTTTACTCTGTACATGTGATAATAATGATCCAATAAACCTACGGGTAGAAAGAAATTAGTATTAATTTGTATGTCCCTCAAAAACAATAACTGACACATTGGGAACTCTTTTGAGACACAAGCTGCCCACTATTGTGTTACTTTATGTCGTAAAATGAGTTTATGATCATTTACAAATTCTTTGACTTAGACAATATATGATTCCGTAACTTGGTACACCTCAAAGTCTTTTGGAGACTGCAAACATGCTTAATTAGTGTGCAGTATTATCACCAAATAATTTAAAAGAAATCTGGAGTAGGGGCAGCAGACTGATAAAACATCCTCATAAAAGCTGTGTCCTTTTGTCCTTTTATTGCAAATGTTATGAGCTGATATTTCATATCACCATGTTGTGTTAAAGATATAATGCACTGAAGTAAAATTTGTAAAGCAATCTGAATTACTTCTTTTGATTGTCCCATTTATTCATTTTCCCCAGCAGGACTAATGATCAGTCTGAAGTTCAAAATATCTTTGGTAGAACCTGTACAGCTGCATAATAAATGAAGACTATGCAATAAGACCGATTAGCATTTCAGCAAACAGCGGTCAGACTAAACAGGAAAGGACAAAGTGAACTTCAAAGAATTAGAAAATGCTTGGTAATAGAGAACCTTTGTGATATCTTTTTAAAATTCTGTATAGGCAAAAATACCTAAAATTTAGCTTTTGCAATGTCAAAAAGTATAAATTATGAAACTAATAAATGTAACAGTAATGCTTGTAATTTACTTTGATTAATGGCTCTTCAGTTCCCTAAATATTTTCTTCAAAAAAAAATCTTATTTCAGTATTATTGGCTGTCAATGACTCATTTTATGACAGCGCACTCAACTAGTTCCTGGATGCCCAGTTTATTGGTTTGCTAGTCTAGTTTTTCACTTAGCAGTCCTGTTGAAAAAGGCTGTTCACCTCACAAAGACTAAAAGAGAACATTTGATATGAAAGGTTCAAGTTATATTTAATTGAAATATGTGTACTAAACCCTATCTCCAGCACTACACTTCACACAAAACATCATGTGAAGCAATCTGTATAGTTGGGGCATCAAACTCAGAACCTGGAATGGCACAGTTGTGTCAGGGCTTTGTTTTAATCATTTTCTTAACTAGTAACTAATTTATTGCTGCTGTTGTATCTGCCTTCTACTGCATCTTTGTGTCTCATTATTATTATTTGGCTGCCGGTTAAGGAAAAATCAATTAAGGTGTTTAAGTCTTAAAAAGTAGGTCTAGCTTTAAAGGCAAAAGAAGTATGTTTTATTAGATGCAGTAATTAGTTATTTTTGATTACGAAAGTCCAATGAATGAAAGTTTCAGTATGAAAACTATAAACAAAATATTGGGTTCACGGTTTATTTTGGTTAAGGCATTACAGTATGAACCAGTTATTCACAGTCTATAAACATTTTATTAAAAGAATATTCCAACCAAAAATGATTTATATATGTTACTTACCCTGTGTGTTTTGTAACAGTGACAAAAAAATGTTAATGTCATGTTTTCATGGCAAGGAGATAAAAACTTTTATTATAGAATAGGCATCTATTGTGACCAATGCTGCACAACACCAATCAGTATTAACATCCTGAAAGAAAATCTCATGTTATTCATGTGGTCAAATCCACATGTCAGTTATCTAGTTGTATACTCACCACATGTATGTCATTTTTCTAAAATATTGTTAAATAAATTAATCTAGAAAAATCAACACAGAACATAGGCAGGAAACATATTCCCATGAGACTGAGCTTTTGAACTGAAGATCCACACCTCCAACCAATTCACTGGTCAACTGAATTGAAGATCCCCCCCTCCCCCCACCTAATTTATTAATTGGTCAAGTGTCCTGTCTTTAATTGAAAGCTTAATCTCATAGGATTTTTCCAGAACTGTTTATTTAACAATATTTTACCAAAAAATACATACGTTTTGCACGTTGTGACCATCCAACTGGATAACTGACACACGGATTATGTGACATGAGTAAGGAGAGATTTTTTTTCCCTTTGATGTTTCTCATGTCGTGTGCTTTTGCACATTGGTCACAATGCCTATTTTATCATACATTTTTTTTATTCTTGTTTTCCATGAAATCATGACATAAACATTTTTTTCTCAATCATCTCTACAAAACACATAGGAGAAGTAACACAAAAAAATAAAATTTTTGGGTGGAATATTGTTTTAATGGTACTATTAACAATAATATATTAATACTAAAAACAATAAACATCACACTACCAACTTACTTTACTTTGTATCATGCTAAAAAGGCTTCTAATATGTTTTATAACATTTAGATACACAATAGAAGTTTAAGATGGGTGAATAAACTAAAGTGTTGCTAGTATTTGTTACTGTGGCTGTTATGTATGAATTTAAAAAATGAAACAAATCAGCTCCCATTTAAGTGTGAAAATGTTATAATTTATTTGTCCTTTCAGGGCAATATTAACTAAAGTAAAGCCTCAATTATCCATCAGGGGTTGGGACAGATGCTGTGATGGATATGAGAAGATGGATAACAGAACAGCTACTTTAAAAATGATATACAGTAGATTCGTTTAGTAAATAAACTTATTTATTTGCAAAGCAAAACTATATTAACAAAATGTAATATAATATTAACAAATTTATTTTAATAATATAATATTGTAACAACCAGCGTAATAAGCAAATAAAACTCGGAGGTACTGGAGCTTTCTCCATTTTATTTGGAGTGTTTATTCTGTTTTTGTTATCTGGGTTACGGTGCACACATCTGAAACAATAAAAGAAAGCTTTCCCTACCAATCAGTTTATCTCCTGCTCCTTACATTCTTTTTTTCTTTATATCACAAACACTCCTGCTTATTGTCTCCTGACTCCCTACTTAAAACTTCCTTCCGATGCATCTTCCTTTTTTCTCCTAACTTCTCCTATCACTCATCTCTTGAGAGGCGTGTCCACCCTTTAAAGAACAGAAGCCCTTCACCCAGACCCATCACTTACTGTACAGCATTCATTCCACCCTTTCTGCTCCCACACACAGCGCATCACAAGCTGCCTACAGTTCACAATATATTAACAAAACATAATATAACAGAGTTTAAAAAGAAGATGACAATGCAGAAGAATATTAACATTAATACAGAATAACATTACCATCTGTGGTTTCCATTTTGATATGTTTTTTCAGTGTTATCGGCATCACGCTTTATATTGTTCACTGTTGCTTTTCCTACTCTGTAAATTGATGCAATACTGGAAGCACTTTCGCCATTTCGGTAATGTTACATAATTTCATTTTTTTGTGACAATTCCAATACCACATGCATATGTTTATTGGCCATACCAAAGTATAGTAGAATTATTATAACAAAAGAGAAAAGCTACAAAATGCTATTAAAACTGAAGGTGTATAACTGATACTGTTGTGCTGGGGAAGAACAATACATGCTAGCACAAGGGAGAGTTATTCCAAAGTGCACAGCTCACAGCCTACCACATGGCAGTAGTAGTACAGTAATCGGGTTGCACTGACAATTAACGGAGACTTGACAACTAATGGAGTGACAAGTACCTTATTTCCCCATTACATTAGTTTTACAAACCTGCGTACTGGGTGCAGCTTGCTTAAATAGGGCGGCCCATCCAAAAAACATTTCAGTTGCCATTCCTCGTACCTTCATTTTGATGGCTATTGTTGAAACTATCCGATTGTCCTCAAACTGCATTAGAATCCATTCTTTAAGTCGCTTCTCCAAGTTTGGCCAATTTGCTTTACTTGTACGTTTTGCACGCCTACTGTATGTGGCAGAAGCACGTGCAAAGCTTCTTCATCTTTCCGCCAATTTCTCACTTGTTTTTCATCTACTTCAAAGTGGCATCCACCTGAACAATTGCCATTTTCTTTCACAATAGTAACAACCTGGAGCTTAAATTCTGCAGCGTAGGACTTGCTTTGTGGCATCATATCGGTAAGTGCAAAATTTTACCAATTTAATTGTTTACGCTCAACTATAATGTCACTATAGAGTTGCAAAGGACTACAGGGGCGTGCCAAATTAGATGCTTTCACTTCAGATTGGTAAATTCAGTAATGCAGCGGCTAATAATATGGGGCGGCTTATCTTAGAGTTTTAAAACATAAATGTTCATTTTCTGCGGCTTATAGAATGGGGCGGCCCATAATGTGGGGCGGCTTATCGTTGGGAAAATACGGTAATTGAGGCTTTACTGTAATTAATTGTGTCTCAACTACATGTATACTGTATGTTTTGTAACAGTAAACCATCCTTTCATCGATCTATCCATAATTTGTCCTTTAATCTAAATAGGGGGAAGCATATGGAGTTGGATAAGGAGGATCAGATTATGAATGAGGCAGCAACTCATTGCAGGGCACATTCAAGTACATACACAGACACACACAAACACACACACACACACACACGTAGGCCAATTCTGAGATGTCAGTTATCCTAGTATGATTCTTTGGGGTGTGGGTGAAAAACACATTTTAATGGATAACATGCAAATTCCACACAATGATAAGTCTGGGGTTCAAACTCATTTGCAGCTAAAATGCTGCTGCAGCAACAGCAATTACCACTTTGCCACTGTTCTACCCTATAACTGCCATAACACATGCACACGACTGTATGTAAATTAATAAGCTTGTTTTACATTCTGTGTAATGTGTCAAAAGCTTTAAAAAAAATAAATTCTTTCCACTTTCAAAAAACCGCTAGGTGATTTTTTTTAGAAGTCTTGATCTTCAATATTAAAATTTTGTTGATTGCATAAATTGAGTCTTCAACAATTTTTCAATTCTTTACCTATGTTGCACCTGCATGGAAAATTTAATTTAAAGAAAATTGAAAGACATTAGAAATAAACAAAGACATAAAAAATGTAATCAAAAGTTAAAATAAATACTTAACCTTGCTGACAGCTACTTCTTTTGAATAAAACAGTTTGCAGTGGAAAAAACACTGACATCATATTTGAAAATTCATTCCTTGAGAGGATTTGACATGACAATATATTACAATGCTAGTATAAAATAATCTAACTAATTGCATTTACAATGCCACTGTTGCCTAATTACTATCTGTACAATTACATAAAATTGCCTAGCGATTAATTAAACCTACATTTCATGTTCTGTGAGTCATAAGTCTGTGTACGTGGGTTACAGTTTCACTTATGACTTTAAAACAAACAATGTATTTTTCCACTTTCTAATCATGTGTGTGAAATTTACAGTTAAAGTACTCCTGGCAAGCTGAAATTTCTTAAGTTTCTAATATGATTTTAGCTACTTTTGTAAAACATGTTCTCTCTCATAAAGTACCAACTAAGTAATTTTATTTGGGCGCTGTCAATATACGAGTGGAAAAGCAGTTTGTGCTGCTTAAGGTTAGATTTAATGCTTAGTCATTGTGCGTGGATTTTTCCACCACATACAGCCCAAACTGACCAGCTCTTTGAATTGATTGTGAGTAAGTGTGTGTGTGTGTGTGTGTGGGTGTGTGTATGCTTGTGTGTGTGTGTGTGTTCATGGGTATCCTGCTTTGTGTCTCATTCAGTCTAAATGGGTATTTGCTTCCCATAACTTCGTATTGAAAAATGTGCATTCAGAAAATGGATTGATAGCTAGAAAGATTCTTTGAAAGACAACAGAGTACTTACAGAAATATTTTATCAAGTTTGTCACATTTTCCTGGAACAAGATCTGAGCTATATTGTGTCAAGAGTCGGAAGGAGAGGTCAAGTTTTAAGAGAGACAGGGAAAGATATAGAAACAGAAGTTAAAAGGAGGAGTGCTTTGGTGTGATACATACGAAGTGAGCAAGTGCATGAGCCATCCAAAGTGAAGGACAAGAGTGAGAAAGACTGAGGTAGGGGCACCCAGTGGGATTAAATAGGTTTTCTTACCATTTTCCAATTTAACTTTGCATAATCCTCAATTATGGGTTTTAGTATTTTTTAATTAATGCAGCCATTTTGGAAATATTCTGTCTTGACATTATTTAGGAACAAAACAGGCACCAAGATTAAGTTTAACTTTTGCAACTGCCAATTTTTTTCTACCTTTCCTATTTTAATGAATGTGCAATTAATATAAATAAATATGAGGTGGTAAATCTACCTCTGTATGATAAAAATCGTATTTGGCATCAGGTCAGACAATGTTATAGTGGTTATGGATGTCATCTCATTGTTCTTAGACCTGGGTTTCACCTGTTCCTGCAGGTGCATGTTTTACCTGAATATTTTGGGTTCCTCCTATATAGTTTAATTGGAAATTCAAATCTAGCAGTCCAGTTTGTTATAAGTGAGATTTAGTTTGTGTACAACTTTATCCTGTATCTCACTGATGTCCACTTTATGGTCTCACTTTGCCTTTTTTCCAACGTCACCAGAATGATCTTCACTCTCCTGCAGTGTAATGTAAAAAGTAGGTCTGGAAGATGCCTGAATGAATATTTTGCAGACTAGTAGTCTAATCTCATAGCTGATGATCTTACTTAATCAGTGTAATCAGTTTTGAGATTCTAAAATGTTGATGAATGCTCTGGCAAATCCATTCTATTACAAATTCTTTGCATGAGATGATGATAAGAATTTACATGGTACAGTATGCAAGTGTTTTACATTTGAAATATGTTCAAAATTATACTAATTTAAACAAAAATCAAATGTTGTTTATCAAGTGAAAAGTGATAATCAAGCAGAGGAATTTGTTACAAGTGTCTATCAAAACCTTACTACACTCTTGAAACCAGAAAAGTGTATATATTTAATTTTTGAACCAGACATTCAGATCTAATAGACAGGAATAAAACATGTTGTTTATGTAGGTAAAATGATTATTATGCAAAGATTTATATAATACACAATCTGTCAAAATCTAATAAACATTAATAAATCATCATTAAAGTGCATATGCAGTTGACAAAACAGTATTATTTTTTTTCTATTAGACATTTTTCTCTCTTTGCAGTCACAAAGACACTGTGGAATATAATTAGTTGACAAACGTACTTGCCTGTCTATGAAAAAATTGTGTTTCTTATTTAAACTGCTGATCTTTTAGATCTACCATGGTGAGACTAAACAGTATGAAAACTACAGTAATGTGACACTTTGATCCATTTTACCCTTTGATCCTGTCAGATGTTGCCCCTGCAGCCTTCATAGTCTGTCGATCTATATGGCTTAGATATCAAGGGGGTACAGATAAAAGTTTCTGAATGCTGAATGAATTTGATTCTTATTTTTAATGCTTCAGTCTGATCCTGTTCCATTTTTAAACTGCAGGAGTCAATGTTATACTTTGATCAGCTTCCCAGGTAGTAGGCCTCTAAGATCTCTTTCATACTATTGTTTCAAACTGCCCTTAAATCTGCTCAGAGATGCCATTTCCCACACATGGATTGTTAAATGTAAAGGCATCTCTGTTTCAAAAAATATTCACTTTGCAATTTTGGAATGATAAAACTCCAATAAATGTATTTTGAATGCCCTACCATTTCCGAGTGACCGACTGGCCATCACTCACTAAACTAGCCTGCACAAGAATAATCTCCCTCAGGAACAAAAGGAGGATGTAAACAAATACTCTAAATGAATGTGTACAAGCAGTTAGCTTTAAGTCCAGCTTGGCTCCCTTAACTGCCACAGCAATTGCATCTATCATTTATATATTCTAAAAACAAATCTAGCAGGAAAAGAAATGAATAACCAATTGTGATTTTGTGAATTTTTTGACAGAATTACTAAGCACACCCAATGAGTGGAGGGGGCTCCAGTTCAGTGGCCTTAGGTTAATGTCTCTGCATTTTAAGGATGATATGGTGTTATTGGCTTCTTTGGGCATTGACCTTAGACATGCATTGGAATAGTTTGCAGCTGAATGTGAATCTGAATGAGGATCACCACCTTCAAAAATATGAAGTCATGCTTCTCAGTTGGAAAAGAGTAGACTACCCACTCTGGGTTGGGCATAGGGTGCTGCCACATGTAGAGGCATTTAAGTATCTCAGGATCTTGTTCACAAGGACAAGAGGGACAAAGGGAGCAGGAGATAACAGACAGATCATAGCCACGTCTGCAGTTGTACCACTCAGTCATCGTGTAGATTTACTGGTTGATATACACTCCTATCCTCACTTATGGTCACAAGCTTTGGGTAGTGATTTAAAGAACTAGATCACAGATACTAGTGGCTGAAATATGTTTCCTTTGCAGGTTGTCCGGGCTCTGCCTTAGAGATATGGTGAGAAGTGTAGACATTTGGGAGGAGCTCAAAATAGAGTTGCTGCTTCTCCAATTTGTAAAGAGCAGGTTGATGTGGTTCAGGCACCTGATTAGGATACCCCCAGGACACATCCCTGGGGAGGTACTTTGGACTTTTCCAACTGGGAGGAAATTTTGGGGCAGAACCAGGATACAATCGAGAGATTATACCACTTGGCTGGGCTGGGAATGCATTGGCATTCCCCTGAAGGAGTTGTAGGAGGTGGGAGGGAAAAAGGATGTCTGGGAAACATTGCTTAGACTACTGTCCTTGCAACCCAGACTCAGATAAGCAGCAGAAAATGAATGGATGGAAAATAAAGTTCACTCAATGCTCGTAATTGACATAAAATATAAATGTTGTCACAGGCGGCTGGGGGTGGAGCCCAGCTGGGACGCCCGAGGGGACCGGAGGAGGGCTGGTGCCTCCTCCCGACCACAAGGAGACGACCGCCTTGGTTTTGTTAGTGGCCTCAGGTAAGGGGCTTGGAAGCCCAACCCTGTAGGGGCCCGTGGCCACCGCCAAGCGGAGCCCAGCACTTCCGCCACACCAGGAAGTGGTGTGGGAAAGAAGACAGGGGACACCCGGAGGGCTTCCGGGTGCACAGCCGCCACTTCCGTCACACTGGGGCGTGTCTGCAGAGGTATGCTGGGAAGCAGCTGGAGTCCATCCGGGGTGTGATAAAAGGGGCCGCCTCCCTGCATTCAAGAGCGGAAGTCGGATGGAAGAGGACAGAGCTGGAGAGAGGACTGGAGGCGGCCTGAAGGAAGGAAAGCAGGCCTAAAAGAGATTGTGAAAGGCCTGGACTTTGGGGTATCGGTGCTGGAGGCACTGGGTTCGTGCACGGACTTTTATAAATATTGTAGATAATAAACGTGTGTGTGGTGGAAGAAACGATGTCCGTCTGTCTGTGTCCGGGTCCCGTTCACAATGTATATATTTATATATCAGGGCAGCAACAGGGATTGGTTACTATTGAAATGCTGGCACACGGGACCAGTCGTGTGCACTAATGTCTTATTCCTCCTTCCTTGCAGGAGCAAATAAGAATTACACTTCCCTTTTTCGATAGTAGACCACCCCTTAGATGATGTAATTTCCCGAGGATGATCCTCCTCTTCCTCCCTCTCAAGCATATAATCCCAACAACCCTGTTGTTCCTCAGTCACTTATATGACTCAATCCGGAGAGATCACTCTCTTGCTAACAAACAATCTCTTTATTTGCAGCAAGCTTAACAATATACAGGGTAGATCTCCTTTATTTTGTGTTTTGTATATATATATATATATATATATATATATATATCTATGTACTGTATATATATATACTAGCAGAATAACAGCAGCATGAGAAGTAGTGTGTTAAAGAAGGTACGAAAAAGAAAAGGAAAAATTTGAAAAACAACGTAACTTGATTGTTAATGTAATTGTTTTGTCATTGATATGAGTGTTGTTCTCATATCTATCTATCTATATATATATATATCTCTATCTATCTATCTATCTATATATATATATGTTGTTCTCATATCTATCTATATATATATATCTCTATCTATCTATATATCTATCTATATATATATACACCCGCGCTTGGCAGCGGAGAAGTAGTGTGTTAAAGAAGGAAAGAGAAAGAAAAGGAAACATTTTGAAAATAACGTAACATGATTGTCAATGTAATTGTTTTGTCACTGTTATGAGTGTCGCTGTGATATATATATATATAGCAAAATACCAGCACATGCGATGTCATGTGTTAAAGAAGTTATGAAAAGAAAAGGAAACATTTTAAAAATAATGTAACATGATTGTCAAAGTAATTGTTTTGTGTATTTGGCAGCGTCACAAAGTTTTTTTCGTCTAGCTGCATCAGAAAATGTACCACAACGTCTGACACGCCTCCTTTTTAGTGTTTTCTCACAGCTTGGATTGCTGCTGTCATATATATACACACACACACACACAAACACACACACACACACATACATACATATATATACACATACATATCTTCATATCTGCATATCTATATACATATCTACATATACACATATATATACTGCTCAAAAGAATTAAAGGAACACTTTTTAATCAGAGTGTAGCATAAAGTCAATTAAACTTATGGGATATTAATCTGGTCAGTTAAGTAGCAGAGGGGGTTGTTAATCAGTTTCAGCTGCTGTGGTGTTCATGAAATTAACAACAGATGCACTAGAGGGGCAACAATGAGATGACCCCCAAAACAGGAATGGTTTAACAGGTGGAGGCCACTGACATTTTTCCCTCCTCATCTTTTCTGACTGTTTCTTCACTAGTTTCATATTTGGCTACAGTCAGTGTCACTAATGGTAGCATGAGGCGATACCTGGACCCTACAGAGGTTGCACAGGTAGTCCAACTTCTCCAGGATGGCACATCAATACGTGTCATTGCCAGAAGGTTTGCTGTGTCTCCCTGCACAGTCTCAAGGGCATGGAGGAGATTCTAGGAGACAAGCAGTTACTCTAGGAGAGCTGGAGAGGGCCATAGAAGGTCCATACCCATCAGCAGGACCAGTATCTGCTCCTTTGGGCAAGGAGGAACAGGATGAGCACTGCCAGAGCCCTACAAAATGACCTCCAGCAGGCCACTGGTGTGAATGTCTCTGACCAAACAACCAGAAAGACTTCATGAGGGTGACCCAAGGGCCCCATGTCCTCTAATGGGCCCTGAGCTCACTGCCCAGCAGCATGCAGCTCGATTGGCATTCGCCATAGAATACCAGAATTGGCAGATGCACCACTGGTGCCCTGTGGTTTTTACAGATGAGAGCAGGTTCACCCTGAGCACGTGACAGAAGTGAAAGGGTCTGGAGAAGCCATGGAGAACATTATGCTGCCTGTAACATCATTCTGCATGAGCAGTTTGGTGGTGGGTTAATGATTGTCTGGGGAGGCATATCCATGGAGGGTCACACAGACCGCTACAGGCTTGACAAAGGCACCTTGGCTGCCATTAGGTATCAGGATGAAATCCTTGGACCCATTGTCAGACCCTATGCTGGTACAGTGGCTCCTGGTGCACGACAATTCCTGGCCTCATGTGGTGAGAGTATGCAGGCAGTTCCTGTAGGATGAAGGAATTGATACCATTGACTGGCCACCACACTTTCCTGACCTAAATCCAATAGAACACCTCTGGGACATTATGTTTTGGTCCATCCAATGCCACCAGGTTGCACCTCAGACTGTCCAGGAGCTCAGTGATGCCCTGGTCCAGATCTGGGAGGAGATCCCCCACAACACCATCTGTCATCTCATTAGAAGTATGCACCGATGTTGTCAGGCATGTATACAAGAACACAGGGGCCATACAAAGTGCTGCGTACAATTTGGAGTTGCTGCAATTCAATTTTGGCAAAATGGACTAGCCTGCCACATCATTTTTCACTCTGATTTTTGGGGCGTCTTTGAATTCAGGGCTCTGTAGGTTGATCATTTTCATTTCCATCAAGCGATGTGGCATCCTTTCGTTCCTAACACATTACCCAGTCTATATCAGTATAGATATCCAGGAGGATTTCTTTTTCCCATTGAGATCTGATGTGCTTTCAAAGTGTTCCTTTAATTTTTTTGAGCAGTTTATATATATATACATACCTATCTACATCATATATACACATACATACATACATACACACACACAAATTATATATATGTGTGTATGTATGTGTGTGTGTGTGTGTGTGTGTGTGTGTGTATATATATATATATATATATATATATATATATATATATATAATGTAGATAGGGGTGTGTGTGTGTTTATATATATATATATATATATATATATACACATACATACATATATATACACATACATATACTTGTGTGTATGTTTGTATGTGTCTATATGTGTGTGTATAGCTTTGGTCACTGAGTGCAAGGGAAAAATAATAAAATATAGTCTATAAGTTATTAAACAGTAAAACATTAACGTTTTAAGAAGTACAGGTACATTGAGCACTACTGGAGTGGTTTCAGGTAAACTACATTTTAAAGACTGTGTAACACAACAGGTAAGTAACTAACAGCAGCTAAAATGTATATGGATCATCTCTCGGTAGTTGATCCCTTTTGAAAGCCGCTACACGACGGCTGTGGTATAGAAATTACATTTTCTATGTGAACGTTCAAATTTGTGCCTGTGGTAATGTGCCTTACCGGCATTTAAAGAAAATTAGTTTTATGTCCTCTGCAGTGTTAAGAGAGAAAGGCTTTGGTTTGGGATAAAAGGAAAAAAGGTGTAAAGAAAGGAAAGTTGCCTTTTTCTTTTATATAGTATAGAGAGATGTGTTCGCTGACGTTATGATCGCCTTGTGTAAACTGGTGAGACGTCTCCACCATTAATTAGCTGTGATGGCACTGTCAGTCCTCCACTCGTGTGCGTGTCTTCATAATCGTATACGTGCAAAAGAAAGTGTGAATCGCCTTAATATTATTTTGCCGTGGTGTAGAAAAGGGGTCCCGTGTTTGCACTTGTCTGGGCTATAGCGCAGGGGGAGGATGAAAAAAATTAAAAGTGCTCACTTTGACTTAAGGCAGAAGCGCAGTCAGCGTCTCAAAGGCGGCACAGCTATGCTTGGCGCTGGCTGCTCGACTTTTGCTGGGCAGGAGACCACAGTTTTGCAGACACGTTCATGATATCAAAAGTCTCAGCGCTCTTTGGAGGTCATTCATATATTATATATATAGCAAAATCCCGCTCTCAGCGGAGAAGTAGTGTGTTAAAGAAGTAATGAAAAAGAAAAGGAAACATTTTAATAATAACGTAACATGATTGACATTGTCATGAGTGTTGCTGTCATATATATGCCTGCCTAAATAAGTCACCCTCGCTTTGCTTTTACTTTATTTACCGTTCATTTAATCATGGCTATTGGCGGAAAAATTATAAAATGGAAGGAGGATGGCTTTACCAAAACAATTATTGATGGCGAATCGATTATTCATAAAGCTTGAATTGGTGATGTTTTTCTGTGTTAACCTCATATTTTTTCAGACTTCTTCTCAAACTAAGGTGGTGCGAGGGTAAAATGAATCGGGATGCGCTGATCAATGTAATCGTGTACAGTACCAGGAAATCATGCATTGACAAAAGCTCCCCTTTGCTTGAAATGCAAAGTGTGATTAAATGCATTATTTTTAACGCGTTATGGAGCACATGCATCGAAGCTTCTCAGCTGTGCTTGTGCTAAGAAAAGGAAAGATTTTAAAAATAACGTAACACGATTGTCAATGTGACCTTTTGTAAGTAGTGCCTGGAGGATTCAGTGTGGAGAAACTCTATAGAGACAGCGTGTGTATTAACTTGTGGATTTTTCTGTGAGTATTTGGTGGCAGTCTGACAAAGTTGCTTCGAAGACGGCATTAGCTGAGCTCAGCTCAGACCGAAATTAGATGAATGGGAGGGAGATGATGACGTGACTCCCCACCCGCCTTAACTGTCAATCCCCACAAACACAGTCTCGGAATTTGCATAAGCACACCCCTTCACCTACAATTTTAACTTAGTTACAAAGTGATCAAAACTCTCGTTTATATCCTGCGTCCTCTCATTAAACTTGTATCCCGCATTACCTGTGGGCATGTGAAACGCCAGCGGTAGCCTGTCTATGAACTTAATTTAAAGTTTAGGTTTACACCTTGCTTTCTTTCCGAGGCAGCAACACTCATGAATATGGTAGTATATATCAATCGCTCGCTTCTTATTGTTTTTCGCTGCGTTCTCCATTATATAATGCATGTTTTCTTAAGCGCTTTTTGGAGGTCTTCCTGGTTTTCTACGCACTGCGTTGACAGTCAGTTCACGTGATTACGTGGGAGGCGTGATGATGTCACACGAAACTCCGCCCTTCCAGCTCAACTCCACTACAGTTAATGGAGAAAAATACCTTCCAGTTATGACCATTAGGCGTAGAATTTCGATATAAAACCTGCCCAACTTTTGTAAGTAAGCTGTAAGGAATGAGCCTGCCAAATTTCAGCCTTCTACCTACACGGGAAGTTGGAGAATTAGTGATGAGTGAGTGAGTGAGTGAGTGAGGGCTTTGCCTTTTATTAGTATAGATAATAAAGGAAACATGTGTGAGGCCCTCCCCGAGCCTAAACAAAATATTGTAACCACTTAACAGCTGTCTCACATATACATCCTTTCCCCATAACAATAATTCTGACAGATTATATGTTCCATAAAAGGTAAAAAAAAAAACAAACTGCAAAGTAAAGCCTGCAAATGAACTGTTGCAAATGAAGAACACAGCAATATTTAAAGGATAGCATCTATCTACGTCTAATAGGAAAAAAGAAGGATCTCTCTCTTGATTTTGAGTCTTTCTCCATTTGTTGTGGTTGTTCCTTCCCCCAGATATAACGCACTTCCTATTTCTCAGTTTTGGCGTATACAAATTCTGTTTCCAGCATCTATCATGCATAATCCTTTTAAGGTATCACACTGCTGATTGATAATAATTGTGAATGATTATACTGTAAATCCAGAGTTGAATCCTTAAACCAAAACAAGGCTTGCCAGCATACACTCATGTCATGTTTTGGACAGGGTTCCTTCCCTGGCTTTTGTTTTTTGTCCTTTTCATTCATTTTTCAATTGGGAAATATTTAATAGTTATTTCTCTTAATATTTATCATTTAGTCAATATGTTTAATGCATTATTGCTTTTGTTAAGTTTAAAAGTATTTTGTGAGGTTTATTAACTCTTTTAGGACCCCAAAAAACAGGATGACATGCTGCAGCACAACTGCCGCGTCTGTGGAGGACTGCTTGTCCATTGCCCAGGTAACCACAGGTTTGCCGTGCAGCAGCAGAGTGCTGTGGAAACAACTACAAGCTGATCGAGATCACGTTGTACATTTCTGTCACCGATGGGTGATGCAAGGAACATTATAAATTCAGGGAACAGTATATCTTGGCCACTGACCTGTGCCTGTTTGCTGTGTTAGTGTATAGGAGAGTGGTAGCTCCCGCTGCAATAAATAACCCTGTGTTTTGGGGTGCAAGACAGTGACTCATGCGTCACAATTTATACATTGTTTCTGTAAATGTCTGTATGTTCTCTGCATTTTCTGGGTGGTTCCCACAATGGAGCCATACCTGTAAATCAATCCAGCCTTTGAGCCATTTCTCTAAATGGCTTATAGTCTTAATTATTTTTCCTGTCTTTCTTGTGTTTTCCCCTAAAATTTGTAAAAAGACTGCCTAACCACCCTGCACCTGGAAGCAAATTAGGGATCTCAAAACCAGTGTAGCACTAGTCACCACTATTCTTAAAACAGCAACATGTAATTTTAATTCTTGTATTTGTTTGGACACATATAAGTGTATAGGTGGCAGAAATGTAATATGCATAGAATAATCATTTACTTAACTTTCTGTTACAGCTGGGTGCCATTTTCTGTGACATATTATGTTCTGTATGAATATTTAAGCTGTGAAACTGCCAACTTACATTGGCAAATAAAAGTAAAATTAGCATTCACTTTGACAAAGACAGAATTTGTTTTTATTATTTCAAGGAGTAATACATTTAAGAGTTAACCTGTTGTTTGCATTGATGAACCACAATAATAGTATTAAAAATGCAAAAATCTTCCTTTAGTTTTGCACAGTTATTTTTAATTCCACACATAAACTGGCAAGGTTGAAGTCATTTGTGCAGGGTGGTCTGGCTTGTGTTTTTCTTTATGTAGTCATGTGGTTTCAGATCCTCTTAAACAGGAAGTGTTAATAGGGACCTGTTATAAGAGTCACCTCACTCTGATAAAGAGTGACAACAGCTTCCCAGCTTACAGAAATGTCATTTAGCACAGCAAATCTGATTTTCAGGACCTCAATAAGTCTAAGGAGGAACATAATATGGGGTTGATTTTGGTGCCGAGATTCACAAGATTAAACTACAGTGTTTCAGCCGTCATCTAAAGTGGAGCTGCTGAGAACCCTAAAATACAATCTGCTTCTATGAATTTGCTTGTATTCAGTTCCTGCCATACAACCAGACATGCAAAAGCAATATCAGCAAATGGAAACTATTGATAAGTGTTATAAAATACAGAGTTGTCACTCTGTTTGGTAAATGTGTGTTTTTTTAGATGCCTTATTGTAGCCTTTAAAATCTCATTTGATTGGTTTGTGTCTCTTTAGTTCCAGGATTACATCAGATTTTTACACGTCCAACATGTTATATGTCCTTTGAAAAGGGAGCTTAAAAAGAAAATTCAGTCCAAATTTGTGCTAATATCTAGGCTTATAATTTTAAAAAAATATGTCTGGATGGAGAGGATTGGCCCCACATCTGTCAAAGCTAGAAGATCTTATGACCAGACTCTTCCAGAGTTCTAAGTGGTTTGAGTAGAGCAAACTAATAGATTTTAACTAATAACTAATAGATTTTTAATCAGGGTCTTATTGAACAAAAATAGTACTTTCAAATTGGCAGCAAATTAAAATAAGAAGCTATAAATATTTTAGACCTTGATATGAAGCTCACATTACCACAATTACAAATTATAATTTATAATTTTATTAGTATAGCTCACCTTTCAAAGGAAAAGAACTCACACTTGTTCATAAAGTTATTTCTAAATGAGGATATAAATACTGATTTTCTGCAGATGTCTATTAAGAACACAGTCTACATTCTCAAAAAGAAAATATAGAGAACAGAAGGTTTCTTTGCATTTTCTTACCAACATTACCACATTATCTGCTTGTTTCTCTCCATATGTTCTGAGGAGGAAAGTGCGGCTGCAAGTAATTATAATCTGAACATGTTGCACTCCTCTTATAGCAAACACACAGTCTGGCAGCATTAATCAAGGACCTTTGTACCAACTCCTTATACATATTTCTAGTTTGAAATTACAGTTGTTAGGATATTTCATAAAAACAACCATGATAGGTTCAGATCACATATATTTTTCATTACTTGAATACGGAGAGATTCCAATCTACACAGCTGCCTTCTGGTGTGTGAATATTCAGGCAAGACTCGCATAAGTGATTTGGGCTTGACTATACAATTTTTTCAACCTATACATTAAACACTTAAAGAAACAATAGCTACTTACTCTCCTAACATTATTTGAGCCCAATCGCCCCCTTAGATTGTCTGTTAAAAGAACAAGCTCAGTGGTAATAATGTTTGACTTTGCAGACCATGAACTACATACAATATCTTCAGCTAGTATGTCAGGTGCTAAATGCTGGAAATATTTTAATGTAAATCAAATGGATTGATGGATGGTGCCAGCCGGAGACTTGACATAACATTTTGCTTTTTCTTTCTGTAGGATTGTATTTTGGAATACGTTTTCCAAATTACAAAGCATGTCTTGAACATAGAAAATGTGCTGTGATATTTCAGGATTATGTGAAACTCTGCAGTACTAAAATAATATTCTGTTCTGATCAATTTCCATTTACAATTATGTTTTTTTTTTTGGGAAGATGAACTCAATTCTGATGTACTTTTCACTTTTGTTTTAATATTTTTAGAAATTATTCTTTTTCCAACTGCACATTGCTTTTTATAGGGACCATCATTTTGTGATGATTGTTGTTATGGCATCGCTATGGTAATCAGGTCACACAGGTCATAACACATCAGCAGTGTGATGATATAAAAGATGCACTATTCACTTTGTCTTTATTCGACTTTAATATATAAACCATGTGATTCTTCAAGTTCTACTTTTCTAGATTAGTTTTCCTGATATTCAGTTATTTGTCAATTTTATTATGATTATGATTTTTGGTTTTGCTTTGTTTGACAAAGTTTTGGCTTAACATTCCTGTACTTAATATTTTCCCTGACTAGTGTTTCACCTTCTGGTTCTCAATACAGATTATTTCTGTTAATTTTAGGAGAACATATACAAAGAAGAGTAACACTAATTTTACTATCTCAGCGAAAAGAATAGTATTTTCAGTAATGAGTTTTAATTTTGTATAAAATGTTTTGTCTGCACCAGTGGAAAAATAATTTCATATTGTAAAGATGCATCTTCCTGTTATACATTTACTAAGCTCAAAGTGTACATGTGGGCAGCACAAGAAAGGAGTAAGGCAAGGAGATAGGAGATCTCTTACTTGCAACTGGGGTTCATCTTTACATGCAGATACAGGGAGGAGGAAGTTAACATTGATGGCCACTACACTACAATCCAAATTAAATGATACTCTAATGTTTTCAGATAGATAAGAAACAACTGGAAGTCCTTCATAATTATCAGAATACACACAAACATAGATATATGGGCTATTTTAAGGCCATGATACAAGATTACTTGTGTCAAACAATCGGGATAAAAAGTCTAGCAGGAAGAAGTGGGCTATAAAATGGATGGATGTTCTTTTATGAATGTTACATGTATGCTGCTGGTCATGTATTCTGTTGACCAAGTGGAGTAATTACATTTACATTTTTATTTTACTTTATTTTCCATCTCATATTTTCCACAGTTTTTACATTATGATGCATAGCTGGCTTCTAGCAAATACTAGTAAGTTATAGCTGAATGGCAACAGAATTAAAAGATGCAACGTCAAGAGTATTGGAAAATTAATATGTTATTTGGATAGATGAGATACTGTCACAAGATACTTACATTAAAAAAGTGGACGCTGCTTTTATTTACATACTGATTGGCTGAGTTGTGAAGTGAGTATTAACTTCCCGTTTAAATTGGACTTTAAATGGATTGATTTGTTCTCAATCCTATTTTTTGTAAAAATTGATTGATTTGTATGGAATGATTACAATAAAATTAATAAAAATAAATAAATAAATTGTACTTTGTACAAGAATGTGCAAAGAGGAGGTAAGATTATTGCATTGCGTTATTGTTTTTATGTTTCATGTTGGAAATTACATTATAGGGCTGAATACGTACAGTATAGATCTTCAGGAATAGCTGATGTAAAATATTATTGGTCAACGTGTTGTATACATCTTTGAAGTATAAGATTTACAGAACTTGGTAAGCTGCCACCAATTGTATTCTAATACAGAGTTTTAGTATCTGACTTCCTCTTGTATGGAGGATTGGGGGCAATGGCTGTTAACATTACAGCCTTTGTTGATGTGCACTTTCAAATATATTTGCATATGGAAACTTTATTGTATTATTTTAAAATATGAAGAGGTTCACACATGGTTATTTTTATACTCAAACATATTCTTAATATTAATTGTGGTACTATACTATAAGAGGTGTCCTGTAAGTCTCAGATTTAAATCCAGGCTGAAGACTCACTTCTTCAGTTTAGCATGCATACCCTGAGTAGATGTGCTGATTACCTGTGCATACTGCATCTTAGTTGTTAGTCATTAGTACTAAAATATAAGTAATAGGATATTTATAAACTATTACTAACCCTCCCCTATTCTTTGTCTTTTCTTGGTATCCTTGTGTGGCACTTGGTGCCTTTGCTCAACTGCCAAGATGTCTGTGTATCTATGGAAGTGCTTGAATCATGAGATAGAAGGGTCCTTCATCACATTGGCTGGCCCAGTAGAATGGTGAGTAAGGGGGAGGCAGCTTTTTGGCCAAGATCACCAGGAGTCTGACTGTTTCTGGCTTGTCTGACTCCTTTTCTTGCATTTGTCTGTGCCTGCACTTGGTGAGAAGCCCTGTGCAAGTGCAAAGTAGTTTGTACTATTGCATTGCATTTCGGAGGTTGCAATGATTGATTGGCCATCTAGCTCTGTAAAGAGGATTACTTGTATTCTGTTTGGTGTGTTGTATTTACCCCATTTTTTGACACCCATTGAATGCCCAACCTACCTGGAAGGAGGACTCTCTCTGAATTGCCCTTCATAAGATTTCTTCCATTTTTTCCCCCCTTTTTTTGGAGTTTTTTTCTTGTCTTCTTAGGGAGTTATGATTATCTGTCAAAAATGGCCTGGTAAAGCCCATTGAAGCATTCCTTGTGTGATTTGGGGCCATACTAGAAAAAAATCGATGTTGGTGTAGTAATAATAATAATAAATATACTAAGGTTGACTTTATTCAGATTCCCATTTCAAATTTTTATTTCCTTTTTTATTTTACAAATTTAAAAATGTATTAATTGAGCATTAAAATAAAATATATTGTTTTGTGAAAATATCTGGAAGCTATCTCCACCTCAAATATGTAGATTGATAAACATGTAGGATGACTCTGTGCATGTGTAACTAGGTAGTGTGGGCTGTTCTTATGAATATTTTCCCAAATAACAAGATTTCCTTTTGCGTTTTCTCTATATATGAGTTTTAGGTATTTTACAATGCAGTTTAAATTCTGAGTGACAAAAAATCCATGTACTTCATTTTCTCTTTATCTCAGTCTCCTCTGTTTTATTTGCATCACTCAGCACAGCTTTATTTTCTTATGAATCTCAATTTCTCACTTTTACTGAGTTTCCCATGATTCTCTTGATGTCTTGACATATTTGAAGAAGCAATTATGCAAGGTTTTGACTTTCTCAATCTTTTATTATGCTGTCATTCTCTTCATGTAAATCCAGTCTTTCATCATCTTTTATCTCTGCTAAATCCCAGTAGACTTTCTTTCAGGTGTTACTCTCACTTACAGTAAATGAAACAGCACCTTCCCTAAAAATGATGTCAAATCAATTGCTCTGTAGTTATCACTCTCAGTTTAACACCCAGACTATATGAGCATATCTCTTGGACAAAATTAATGGATCATGTGAGATAACTAAGATGAGGTCAACTTCTTTGCTATTATGACCTCAAATTTCATGCATATGCCAAAGACTCGTGTAAACCTAATTCCTGAATTATTCTTATACATAGTGCTACAGGATTTCCTCAAGTCATACATGCTTATTTCCCTGCCCCACCACTGCCTGTGTAGAATTACCAACTTGTGCTTATGTTCTTGTGAATTTTCATCAGGTATTCAAGTTTCCTTCACACATACACACATACTAAAATACTTTGGTACAGTTAAATTACCTAATTCTAACTGCATTTGTTTATGAGAATTACTAGGCCTTATATCTGACATCATCCCAATCAGGGTGATTCTCAATACTGCTAAGACAGAATTTAAATGACCCTGTAAAAGGATTAATCAGGTTGAAACCTATAAACTAAATAGATTGGAAGTGTGAAAAGCACTGTGTCATAGCAGTTAACCTCTCTGTCTCATAGATCTGGCATCCACCATTTGAATCATATGCCAAGTCTTTCTCTGTGTGGCATTTGCATGCTTTCTGAATGTGTGTGTAGGTTGTTTCCTAGATGATCCAGTTTTCTTACTGCCTCCCCACATAGATGAATGATCCCGTGCTGCTTCTATATGGACATGTCAGTGAGTTGGCTCTGTGACGGACTGTCTGCCAGTCGTGTTGCTGTCTTGTGCCCTGTGCTGTCATCATAGCCTCCAGCTCTCCATCAATTAGATTAAGCAGGTTTGAGGATGTTATGTTATGTTAATATGTTAATTTCAAAGCCTTTAGATGTTAAGACAGCTACTTATATATTGATTTTCAGAATATTCTGTTTCAGAGCAAGCATTATGATGTTTTTGTTGCTCTATTAAAAAATGAAATGAACTCTTTCACACTTTTCATAGATGTACGCATATACTCGCACATGCAAGCAAAAAGCCAGAACGCCACCCACACAGACAAATAAATAATTATATTGCCATATAGAATTTCAGATGGAATGGATTGTAATTAACTTCCAGCCTTTATGGGCACATATATGAGAGCTTTTGTTTTTGAACCATGTTATGAACCCAGTAAACACAAAAGAAAGCGTTATGTTAACATGCAGGCAAAATAAACAGACAAGTCTATTTTTCCTGTTGACAGCAGACTCACTTATTGTTTTTTTTGGGTTGACTTGTACACAGCACAATATAAGCAAATTCAATGTGCCGAAGCTCTGTCAAGCCTACTTACAAATTTACATTACATTACTACAGATATGATCAATCTCTTGCATTCACGATTCAATATTTCCCATACAGCAAATTGTATCTGAGTAAAAAAAATGCACATTTCCTATTAAAGGAGTATTTCAGCATCAAGAGACTGACAGTTCAATGTAAGAAAACTGACAGCCTCAAAGATGCAAGTGCATCTCAATGCCTTGAATTTTATAGCCTCCTAAGAATATAAATGCTAAGCAATGTATTAACCTTCTACAGTTTTCACTTCTTCTCAAACAAACAAAATTATGCAACAAATTTATAATATGAAAACAAATGCTTTTTGATAGTTTGAAGATTTGAAATATTCTTTTCATTTAAATGTATATCAGTAAGAAAAAATTGGTTCTAGAGTGAGAACTTGCCTGACTCTTTTTAGGTGGGAAAAATAACCACAGTTTTATCTGTTTGCATCACCCTTTTCCTATAATTATTTTTCCCTTTTCACTGCTACGAATGTTGTTTTTTACTGATAGTCTTCATAGATTGCATTATGTTGAATAGTAGAAGGAACAATAGGGTTTTGCTCCAAAAACATATATACACTGCTCTTTGAGAAAATAATTCTAATATACACCCTGTCAAATCAAACCTCTTTTGATTGTAAGGGGGAGAGAGAAACCAGATTAAATGTGTGGAAATAAGGCCCAGCGAGGGAGTCATGATTCTGTGGTTACACAGTGATATGCAAGAGCAGTTATCAGACTGAAGGTGGCAAAGGAAGAACCAGTAGGCAGTGAGCAGGAGAACATCCAAGACATTGCAAACTATTGCTGGTTTTCATCCACCTTAAAAGTGAAGGTGGATGATGTGGTACAAGTAACAGGAGACCTAACTGTAAAAAACCAGTAATGAGAATTCTGTTTTGATGATTCAAAGAATCGTGAAAAAACTATTTCTCTTCTGTCTTATGACTGATGAATGGAAAACAGGAGGAAGAAAAAAGACATGGGGGAGAATCATTACTTTGCAGAGGTACTGTTTTCTCTTCCAGCAGTTCATTCCACATACAATGGAGATTAAAGGCTATACAATGTAGCGGAGAAGAACGGCCAATGCCAGGGAAAAAATTATGTGGTAGTATTTAGTTTGAAATCTGTTCATTGCAACTACCCATCAAAATAAATACCCACTTTTTAAAATGTAATATTCTAAACTTAATCAGCTTCTTTATTTAATTGTTATTTCTTTATCCTATTAATAACCACTGCGCAAACAAAACATAATAGGATGTGTAAGTGACTTCCTTCAAAATGAACATTCCTTAACAGATTTATAGATTTTCAACACAACATATTTCTAAATGTTAATACAAGGCAATACTGCTATATGTGGAAAATCTACAACTATTGTAAATAGGAAGCGCAATTCACCTACTAAACAAACAAAATAGGGTCAAATCAAAAATAAAATATTAGCAGTAAAGTACTTAACCCAATAACTGATACAAAATCATTGTGAAGTTGCTGCAAAAAACTGAAGAACAGTAGCATTTAAGTAAGCAGTGAAGTCAAAGTCAATGTGAATTGGAAAGGTATCATTTTTATGAATTAGGTTTGTGGTTTAGCACAGTTATTTCACCCCTGACAAAACACAACTATTTTTACAGCTCAAGTTTAGTAAGTGAAAGTATTTACAAGTACTTCCATCCAACACTGAAAGGGGTGGAACAGTTCATTTGAGGGCCCAAAATGGTGCCAGACCTGAACCGAAGAGGTGTAAGATGGACAAGAAATTAGAAGGTATTAGTCATCACAGTAGGAGATGAAAACAGAGAAGGAAAAAACAAAATCATCAAAGAACTGGATAAAACAATGCATAGAGGAAAGAGGGGGAAAAAGGAAAAAGCAGAAAAAATTATTAAGATTCAGACACGACAGATTATTTTAAGCGGCTAGAGCAAAAAAAAAAGACAAGGAAGGGTAAGAGAAATAGAAGGATTATAGAAGAGGGAAATTCTGGACAGATAACTAGTGAGAATGAGCTCTAGTTGACAGCTAGGTGAGTGAACAAGATGAAAGATTATAGATGAAAGGAAAATAAAAAGAAAAATGTAAGGAAGCCAAAGAAGCTAATAAGAGAGACGGCATAAATGTTCAAATCCCCCTAAAAGGATAACACGAATCTAGAATGAGACTCGTGAGAGTACGGAGTCAAGCACATTCAAATTTTTTTTTCAGATGTGCCATGAGAACAGAAGAACTTAATTAAAAAAGGCTGAACAGCAGGGAATTCAAATTAAGAAATACATAAAATTGCAAAGAGGTGTGGAAGAGTTCATATCCGGGGGGATATAAGTGATGAAATGTACAAAGCCAGACTAGTAATCAGTTACTACACTACAATACTTCAATGAAAAATGAATTTAATTTCTTTTTCTACAACTTCTTAAGTACTTTTAGATCACATTGTTGCATTTTGGGTTCTGAGTTACACAAATTAAATTAATGAACAGTTCTTTTCTAAGCACACTTTGTTCTTTAACTTGTATAAACAGGTTTGGAGTCTTTCCGCTGTAAATAAAAAAAAAAAACAAACAATTAATCTTCAATATAACTTAACATCCATCAGGGAGGAGCTGGGCTGCTACCATCAGGACGGATGTGAAAGACAGACGCACCCCAGACAGGAAAAGCCTGTATGCATTAGAGAAACAAGCACCTTAATAAATTTTTATTACTGTGAGATAGGAAACTTGCATGTTAAGGCAGTTGACATGCAGCTGACCCCACATCTTTCTGATTAATTAATTAATTTATTTATTTATTTATTGTCTTCTTCTTATTTTTATTTTATTTATTGAATTTAATAAAAGTATATAACATTCCATACAATCAAATCAAACTTAACAGAACTAATATCAAATCAACCCCCACCCATGAGAAAGAGAGGAAGGCCAGCAACCAGAGCAAAACTGTTAAAAGTAGTAAAGAGAGAAAGAAGTCTTTTCCCCCAGTATAAATGCTTTTTCTAAAATGTTATTGATTAGATCCTGCCTGGTTTTAAAAAGGCTTTGAACAGATCCTCTAAGTTAGAATTAGATTTTTTCCAGTTTTAAATAGTATATAACATTAGATACACACTGACTTAAAACAGGTGGGTTAGAATTCTTCCAGTTGAGCAAGACAAGTCTACGTGCCAATAGTGTAGTAAAGGCAATCACAGTTTGTTTGTCCTTCTCCACTTTAAGCCCATCTGGGAGTTCACCAAACACAGCTGTTAGTGAAGTAGGAGGGATTCTGACACCAAGGCTGTCTGATAGACATTTAAAAATTTAGGTCGAAAATGATGTTAATTTGTATGCTAAGGATAGAGCTGCCAGGGAAGAGAAAAGAGGAAGGCCTAAGCGAAGGTTTATGGGTTTGGTGAGAGGGGACATGCAGGTGATGGGTGTAAGAGAGCAAGATGCAGAGGACAGAAAGATATGGAAGATGATCTGCTGTGGCAACTCCTAACGGGAGCAGCCGAAAGAAGAAGAAGATTAGTAATCATGGTGGACATGTTGAAAACTAACAAGAACAATAAAAATGTAAGTGTTTCTTCTTTCTAATCCTTTTTACAGATTCTTTCTGTCACATATACAGTACTTACAAAGTTACAACTATTTTAAATTGCACACGGACATTATGGACACCCTGTATTATAGAAATGCTGTCTGAGTCCACATCTCTTTCTGATTAATGATTGTAAGAAAGTATGTTTTCTTTACCACTAAACCATCCACAGAAAGCACAGAATTCATGAAAAGGATTAGAAAGCTTGATGTATCTAGTTTTTTTTGTCTTTAGAAGTTTTATTTTTGCCATATTTGGGGAACTGAAAATCCACATGAGTCTGTTGAGCATGAAAGAAATTATCCCAAAGTTAATGTGTGGTGTACTTTGGGAAAAAATGTAGTCATAGGGTCTTTCTTTTTTGAAGGGTGTGTTGTTAATGATGATAGCTATTTAGAAATGCTACAAAATTGCTTTATTCCTCAACTTGAACAATTAGGACTAATAGAGAATACAGTGTTTCAACATGACGGTGCTCCTTGTCACTTTGCTTTGCATGTTAGACCGTTTCTACATGAGAAATTCCCTAACAGATGGATTAGAAGAGGTGGACCATTTTCTTGGCCTCCACGTTCGCCAGATTTGACTCCATTGGATTTCTTTTTATGGGGACATGTGAAAACTAATGTTTATTCAACTAAACCTCGATCTTTAGAAGACTTGCAAACTAGGATAACTGATGTGATTGCTGGTACTGTATTACTGAAAATGCATGAAAATTTTTCCGAGAACTACAGAATCATATCACCCTTTGTATTAGTAATGAAGGTCAAGAAGGGCATCCGGTGTAACATTTTGCCAAATCAATATGCGGACAACAATACAAATTTCCATACCAGATCGGTCGAGCACCGGGTTAACAACAACCTCCACTAGTACTGTTAGCCAACAGGGTGCTGGCGGAAATTGGACTACTGCTGGCTGAAGAAGAAGAAGGGGGAGATGTGTCCAGAGGCAGAAGGAGAGGAGGAAAGTAAAGAGAAAGGAACTGAGGGTAGGAAATTTGAATGTTGGCCAGTATGACTGGTAGAGTTAGTAGATATGATGGAGAGAAGGAAGGTTGATATATTGTGCAAGCAAGAAACTAAATGGAAGGGGAGTAAGGCCAGATTGATCGGAGGTGGATTCAAATTGTTCTGTCGTGGTGTAGTTGGGATGAGAAATGGGGTAGGAGTTATTCTGAAGGAACAGTATGTCAAGAGTGTTTTGGAGGTGAAAAGGGTGTCAGGCAGAGTAATGATTATGAAGCTGGAAATTAGTGGTGTGTTGATGAATGTTATTAGTGCATATGCACCGGAAGTTGGGTGTGCAATGGGTGAGAAAGAAAATTTTTGGAGTGAGTTGGACGAAATGATGAACACTGTATCCAAGAGACAGAAAGTGGTGATTGGAGCGGATTTCAATGGGCATGCTGGTGAAGGGAACAGTGGAGACGAGGAGGTGATGGGTAGGTATGGCGTCAAGGAGAGGAATGAAGAAGGTCAGAGGATAGTGGATTTTGCCAAAAGGATGGACATGGCTGTGGTGAATATGTATTTTAAGAAGAGGGAGGAACATAGGGTTACATACAAGAGTGGAGGAAGATGCACACAGGTAGATTACATCTTATGCAGAAGAGTTGATCGGAAGAAGATTAAAGACTGCAAAATGATGGCAGGGGAAATTGTAGTTAAGCAGCATAGGATGGTGGTCTGTAGGATGACGTTGGAGATCAAGAAGAGGAAGAGAGTGAGGGCAGAGTCAATGATCAAATGGTGGAAGTTGAAAAAGGAAGACTTCATGGTTGAGTTTAGGGAGGAGGTGAGACAGGCATTACAGCAGATGTAGTAAGGGTATCAGCAAAAAGGGTGCTTGGCGTGACATATGGAAAGAGGAAGGAGGAAAAGGAAACCTGGTGGTGGAATGAGGAAATACAGGAGAGTATACAGAGGAAGAGGATGGCAAAGAAGAAGTGGGATAGTCAGAGAGATGCAGAAAGTAGACAATAGTACAAGGAAATACGGCGCAAGGTCAAGAGAGAGGTGGTGAAGGCTAAAGAAAAGGTGTATGATGAGTTGTACGAGAGGTTGGACACTAAGGAAGGAGAAAATGACCTGTACCAATTGGCTAGACAGAGGGGCCGAGCTGGGAAAGATGTGCAGCAGGTTAGGGTGATAAAGGATAAAGATGGAAACATACTCACAAGTGAGGAAAGTGTGTTGAGCAGATGGACAGAGTTCTTTGAGAGGCTAAAGAGAACAAGAGAGAGAAGAGGTTGGATGATATGGAGATAGTGAATCAGGAAGTGCAACAGATTAGCAAGGAGGAAGAAAGGACAGCTATGAAGAGGATGAAAAAAGGAAAGGCCGTTGGTCCAGATGGCATACCTATGGAAGCATGAAGGTGTTTAGGAGAGATGGGAGTGGAGTTTTTAACCTGATTGTTTAATGGAATCTTGGAAAGTGAAACTATACCTGAGGAGTGGAGTGTATTGGTGCCGATATTTAAGAATAAGGGGGATGTGCAGGACTGCAGTAACTACAGAGGAATAAAATTGATGAGCCACAGCATGAAGTTATGGGAAAGAGTAGTGGAAGCTAGATTAAGAAGTGAGGTGATAATTAGTGAGCAGCAGTATGGTTTCATGCCAAGAAAGAGCACCACAGATGCAATGTTTGCTCTGAGGATGTTGATGGAGAAGTTTAGAGAAGGCCAGAAGGAGTTGCATTGCCTCTTTGTGGACCTAGTGAAAGCATATGACAGGGTCCCTCGAGAGGAGTTGTGGTATTGTATGAGGAAGTCGGGAGTGGCAGAGAAGTATGTAAGAGTTGTACAGGATATGTACGAGGAAGTGTGACAGTGGATAAGCTGACAGATGAGATTATTCAGGAGTCCCCGTGGACTATGATGTTTGTAATGACATTGTGATCTGTAGCGACAGTAGGGAGCAGGTTGAGGAGACCCTGGATAGGTGGAGATATGCTCTAGAGAGGAGAAGAATGAATTTCAGTAGGAACAAGACAGACTATATGTGTGTAAATGAGAGGGAGGTCAGTGGAATTGTGAGGATGCAGGAAGTAGAGTTGGCAAAGGTGGATGAGTTTAAATACTTGGGATCAACAGTACAGAGTAATGGGGATTGTGGAAGAGATTTGAAAAAGAGAGGGCAGGCAGGGTGGAATGGGTGAAGAAGAGTGTCAGGAGTAATTTGTGACAGACGGGTATCAGCAAGAGTGAAAGGGAAGGTCTACAGAACGGTAGTGAGACCAGCTATGTTACTGTATATGGGTTGGAGACGGTGGCACTGACCAGAAAGCAGGAGACGGAGCTGAAGGTGGCAGAGTTATGCTAAGATTTGCATTGGGTGTGACAAGGATGGATTGGATTAGAAATGAGTACATTAGAGGGTCAGCTCAAGTTGGACGGTTGGGAGACAAAGTCAGAGAGGCGAGATTGTGTTGGTTTGGACATGTGCAGAGGAGAGATGCTGGGTATACTGGAAGAAGAATGCTAAGGATAGAGCTGCCAGGGAAGAGAAAAAGAGGATGGCCTAAGCGAAGGTTTATGGGTTTGGTGAGAGGGGACATGCAGGTGATGGATGTAACAGAGCAAGATGCAGAGGACAGAAAGATATGGAAGAAGATGATCTGCTGTGGCAACCCCTAACGGGAGCAGCCAAAAGAAGAAGAAGATAAGTAATCGTGGTGGACATGTTGAAAACTAACAAGAACAACAAAAATGTAAGTGTTTCTTCTTTCTAATCCTTTTTACAGATTCTTTCTGTCACTTATACTTACAAAGTTACAACTATTTTAAATTGCACACGGACATTATGGAAACCCTGTATTATAGAAATGCTGTCTGAGTCCACATCTCTTTCTGATTTATGATTGTAAGAAAGTATGTTTTCTTTACCACTAAACCATCCACAGAAAGCAAAAACACAGCTTTCTCTGGAGCATGCATTGCATCTCCCTCTACCTTTTTTCACAACAAAGTGATTCTCTGTTTATTTTTAACATGGAGTCAGAAACAATACAGAAAGGGGGTGTGAGATCTCCATAACTGTCCACAGAGCAGGCAAGGACCATCAATGGTCAGTCCAGAAGATTCTTATTCCAAACCAATCTAGTCTCCAAAATGCTACTTACAGGCTTTGTCCTAGATAGACAAATACATAGGGAAATGACTTTAAACATTCAAAAATGCCTTTTAATGGAGAGAAACAATAAAAACTCTGATTTGTAACTACAAGGGCAACAAGAATCTTTATAAAAGACATAGGCAAATAAAACAAAAAAAGCTCAAAGGAGCAGAGTTGACTAAAAGCCAAACCAACGCTAACAAGACTTAATACACTTAACTGAACATGAAGATCCAGTATTAGAAGCAAAATTATTCAGAATACCAGAAAATCCAAACAAAAACCATATCTACAGGAAAACACAAGCAAAAAAACGATGAATACAGTAAAAGCTTGATTATCCATCACTCAATTAACTGCCAGTCTCCCTTAATTATCAGGGTAAAAAAAAAATTGCTCATTCCAGCGCCTACCTATTACTACTGCCACACATTACGCTGTGAGGTATGCATATTGGAACAACTCTCCCTTTTTTCCCCATCACCAAGTGTCATGCCGCATTTTGAAATCACAGTGTCAGTTACATACCTTCAGTTTTAATAGCGTTTCATGGTTTTTCTCTTTTTACTATACATTGTGGCGGATAAACTTATGTATGTGGTGTTGGAATTGTGACAAAAAAATTGAAATTATTAAATGTTTACAAAACCTCAAAAGTGCTTCAGGTTTTGCTTCAGTTTACACAGTAGGAAGACCAACAGAGAACGATGTAAAGCGTGGTGCCAACAAAATTTAAAAACATGTCAAAAATGGAAACCGTTCATGGTAATGTTATTCTGTATTAATGTTAATGTTCTTCTGCATTGTAATTTTCATTTTAAATTCTGTTATGTTTTGTTAATATATTGTGAAGTTCTCGCAGCTTGTGATGCGCTGTGTGGGAGCAAAAAGGGTGGATTGAATGCTGTAAGTGATGGGACTGGATGAAGGGCTTAGGAGATTGAGTGACAAGAGCTATTAGGAGAAAAAGGGAGACAATAAGCAGGAGTATTTGCGGTACAGAAAAAGACAGAACGTGAGTGGTAGCAGATAAACTGATAGGGAAAGCTTTATTTTATTGTTTTGGAGATGTGCTCCATAACCCAAATAACAGAATATAAGAAAGGGCACCGTTTGTTATAGAACAAAGACTCAAAGTAAAATGTAGAAAACTCTAGTTATCTGAGTTGTATTTGCTTATTATGCTGGTCGCTACAACATTATATGAATTCATTAATTTTGTTAAATAATAAATGTTTTGTAAACAAATACAACTAATTCACTAAACTAATCTACTGTATATCATTTTTAAAGTAGCTGTTCTGTTATCCGTCTTTTCTGTTATCTGATATGGCCTCAGTCCCGACCCCTGATGGATAATTGAGGTTTTACCGTACTTACAGTTAAACCAGATGAACCTCTACTGAATCCTTATCTTTGGCCGGCATTTAAAGCCAGGGGTAAGAACCCCCAGTGGCTCCAGCCACAAGGTGTAAGGAATAACATCATATTTAAATGATATGAGAAAAATAAATCATGGATGAAATTGTCAGAAATTACATAAAAATATCAATAATAAAAACTAATGAAAATTAACAAAAATACCAATAAAACAGAAATTAAATACATGCCAGAGGAAACCCATTGGCTGTAATACTACACTGTTATAGACACCCCATTTGAGATAAATCCTGAGCAGTAAAATGTTGCTTGCCAAGCTGGTGTTGAACTGAAAAAGTAAAAAGCTGTAATTGAAGAAACAACCGAGTGAATCGTGAATTTGTGTCTTTTTGACTATTGAGCCATTGTAGTGCTACATGACTGGTAACCAACATATACTGTACCTTCATCCCCAGTGGAAATAAGTGAGTGTCTCAATAGCCCATTTTATTGCCATACTGTACATTCTTTTTTTACAATAGAACAATTACATTCTCTTGGCAACAGTCTGTAGCTTACATACATGATCGGGTGTTCATTTTCATCAAAAATCTGTGATAAAATGACACTCAAACTGAAAGTGATGAAATTTGTCTGCAAAATAAAATCTTTCAAGAAGTCTGAGTTCAGAGTACAGAATAAGAAGAAAGGGTTCTCTTTAGATTTATAAAAGATTTTTCACAAGCGTCAGCCCAAACTTTCTTCCCTTTGTGAAGTCAGTAAAAGAAAAAGCAGCAAAATTAGTTATAAAATACTTCTATATGCTTGTCTTCTTAGGGAGCCAAGGCTGGGGAGCTGTCAAGAAGCAGGGCCTGTTAAAGCCCATCTTAGCACTCTTGTGTGATTTTAGTCTATACAAAAAATAAATTGTTGTTATTGTTGTTTAACGCACAAACCTGTTTTTCCATCTGTTGGCGGGGATACACAAGTTCTTCACAGATCTTCATTATTTATATATGAATACTGTGTGTGTACATGCATATTTTTTTTGGTGTTATGATTTTATTACCTGTACTATGTCCTTGGGTGTTTAGAAGGCACCTTGAAATTAAATGTATTATTATTATTATTATTACTATTATCTGCGGTTTGATTAAACCTTTATCCCAGGAGTAACCTAGGTAATGAATTCTGACACACCCAGATTACATATTTTTCAATTAATGGTTATACTGCCATTTTTCAAACTGTCTAACTCTGTGTCATTTGGAAATCACAGTAACTGCTAAAAATGACAGCATGATCAAGATACATATAGGAATATTCAGAGAGAAGGAGTAATATCTGATCCATCATATACTGAAAAGTTAGGGGTGTGTTATGAAGTCCAAATGGAAGCCTAACAAAATCATGCAAACCATTGTTATTGGAGAATGCTAGGAACTTCTTCTGGTCTCCTGTCTAAGTCCTCTAAAGCAATTCCCAGTTGTATGTAAACCAGAGTAGTCCTCCCCTGGCAGTGCCCTCTGGCAGTTCCCAAAGACCCAGACAAGGCTTTATTTCAAAACTCCAATTTCTATGCCACCTTTCGGGTGTCCTAATCGGATTCAACCCTAAGGAGCACTGCCACCTGTCGTGTGATGGAATGATCTGCTCCTTGTATGCCAGCTCGCCAAGTCCTTCCATTATGATCTCCTGGCTAAGTATGGCTAAGTACTTTATCTTTACCAGGATATCTGTCCTTCTTTCCTTGCATCTACATGGGCATAATGTGCTTTTTCCAGAACTGAAAAAGTTATTTCCTGATGGATCTAGTGTTTTTCAACAAGATCTGCCCTTTGTAACACTTCAAATCCACTGGGTCCAAGACCAGAAACAACCCTGGATGGGGTGTCATTCCATCACAGGTCTACTAATCTACGCAGAACCTGTTTGGAATTGCCAATGAATGTGTTTGTCTTTGTGGAAAGTGGCAGGAAAACCAGAGTACTCAGTTGCCACAGCGTCTCCTGACTTTTAAAATACTTTGTCAAAAAAAAGCATTATAACCCCCAAAATATCACATCTTAAATTACTGTGAAAATGTAAAATGTCATTAAAATAGTCTGATATGGGTACAAGGCATGTAGTGTGACATTCCTAAACATAAAATTCTCTAAATTTTTAATTTGGACGGCCAATACAATGTGCCAACTTATTGCAAGGGAGGAAATTCGTTATATTAGGAGCAGCAGGTGGTGTTTAATGTTTAAACTATATAATCTCTAAAACTACATTACTGAGTGGCTAATTAACAGTATCTTCCTTTTGCTAAAAATGACATATTAATTTAATTGCGTTGCGATTGAACCATTTTAACAATACTTTTATATTGTCCATTTGCAAATTATCTATTTTCCAATATCACTGACACAGAAGCAGCTCAAGATGGATACTTAAATTTGTGCCGGAATGCAATGTGAGGAGGTGAGTTTACTTTTTTGCTATGTCAAAAAATAATAGTAATGATAATGTTGTCCCAAAAATGAATGACTGATGTATGCAGGAAACAAAGTGTATATTTGGTTTAGTTTAGTTTAGTTTTCATGGGTATCAAGATTAGCATATGAAGTATGTGGCTGCCAAAGAGCAAAATTATAATAATAAGGCTGTGAGTATTCTGTATTACAGGGTAACCACCTTCAAGACAATACATTTGGTAAAAAATTAACAAAAGTTGCATTCTGTACAACTTTCACAAAATGGTCTTAAAACAATAAACCAGTTTAGGAATTTAGAAGTAGGAGTTGTAACAAAATCAATATCCATCTATCCATTATCCAACTCGGTATATCCTAACTACAGGGTCACAGGGGTCTGCTGGAGCCAATCCCAGCCAACACAGGGTGCAAGGCAGGAAACAAACCCCGGGCAGGGCGCCAGCTCACCACAGAACAAAATCTATATAGAGCAGTAAAATATATATACACATTAAACATATACAGTGGTACCTCAGTATACGTCTGCTTTGGAATAAGTCCAACTTGGCATACGTCCTTTTTGGACATGAAAAATTTTGCTTGGTATGAGACCTTTGTTTGGAATACTACTTGCGTGCTGCCCTTGTTTACCTCTCTCTCGAGACAAAGCCACAACAGTCCACGAGTGTCAGTATGGCAGTTGCTAGCATTCATTGAACAACCCGCGTGCTACCTGTTGTATATGATTGTTCAATGATGCTTTTGTCCATTGCTTTATGTTCGGGTGTTGATTGCTATGGCCTGCGTCTTTTGAGACATATGGCTGCCGGAGGGAGGGGTGTGGTTTAGAAGGCACGCTGTATGGAGAGTTGGTTAAACATGGTTCAAAATAAACAGCATTCGAAATGTTATTCTGAGTGTGTCGCTACTTCAATCTAGAGAACTCTACACTACCCTTGTTTACCTCTCTTGAGACAAAGCCACGACTGCCCACGAGCGTCAGTACAGCAGTTGCTAGCATTCAGTGAACAACCCGCGCTATAACTCTCTGTGAATTGTCACGTGATTTTGTGTTTTTTCGCGTAAATTTGAATTGATTGTTTAAAAACATGAAGGTGGCATGCGTATCCAGGACATGGCTGCTGCATACCGTATAGCGAGAACGACAGTATCTACGATTGTGAAAAACGTTATTAAAAAGTAAAGTGAGGTTAAATTTTCATTTATTTAATCTAATTGCTTTGTATTTATGTATTTTAGTATTAAGCAGTGTTTAATTTATTTTATACAACCCCATCAATGTATAATATGCCAATAAAAATAGGATTTTTTTTCAAGTGAACGGATTAATCATTTTCCTTTTATTTCTTATGGAAAAAAATCATTTGGTATATGTCCTGTTTGGTATAAGTCCAAGGGTCTGGAACGGATTAAGGACGTATACTGAGGTACCACTGTATGTATGTTTGTCTGCATCTGAGCTGTTGTGTTTTGTTTTCTTCTTCAATGTAAATGAAAAATGAATGCCACTGCAATCCAGTGAACTTGTATTATGAGGCTAGTTTGTTATAAAAGCATTAATGAGAGAGATACACAGAAGTTTGATTTAGTAGTGTTGTGCCTGGATTACTTTGAGTTCATGCTAAATTTCAGGAAAAATTTCACTTTAGGAATCATTATATGTAGTAATTGGGTGTCAGGATAGTATTACAGTGTATGTGATTGTGACATTTGGAATTTTTAAACAGTTATATCCTAAACAAACTGAAATAAATTAACAAAAAACCAATAACAGAATTCCATGAAAAACAAAATGTATGAATGCATCGAGGAGAAAAGACACTAAAAACAGATTGCTCTTAAACCATATTCTGTTAAAACTGTTCAGAAATAAATAGGCTTGGGAGAAGAACGACCAAAAAGTGTGATAGTTATGTAACACAATACCCATTTCCTGACAACTTTATATTAACCTATGAAGATGCAGTTTTGCCCTTAAAATTAATTTTCAGTCTTCTTGAATAATAAAGCATGAGTAAAGGATATAATCCTTAAAACTGAAGGTACCTCCCAGGTTAGCCTTGGATTCATATATTCTGTAATTCTAAAAACAAAATAAAATAAAAAAATGATTAGACATTTCTACTTATAATACAGAGCAAGACCTGAAATATAATAATTACCAAGTCACCTCAGCTATATCTGGAGGAGGAATAGGTATTCCTAAACTCATTTCTGGTTCCCTGCTGCAATTTCCTTATCATTAATTTATTAATTGGTGTCATTTAATATTCTTAATTAAATCAGAGAAACAAATCTGACTTTGTAAAATTTATATTAATAGTATGGCCCAACTGATGCTTCAATTTGTTAAAGACTGAAAAAATAGGATGTTCAAATAAGATACTGCAAAAGTATACAATAGCAGACAGGCTTTGATCCCTGCTGTCTCGTTGCTCTAAAGACCCGGATTCCAGGCCCAGCCTCTCAACCTTCTTTGTAGAGCTTGCTTCTTTTGATGAAGTCTGCTTCCCCAGGCAATTTAAAACTCTCCAAAATCACAAAGACATGCAGGTGAATGTACAAGTGCCCTGCAGTGTACTGATACTGCTTATTTCTAGGTGGTTTGTGGTTTATGGTAAATGCCGCAGGATTACAATATGGCTTCCTGTGATCATGTAATAGAATAAGTAGGTTTAGAGAGATTGGAAAATGGTTGGAATGAAAGGTTGATACTTTATGCCTTTGCTATTTTGTAATGATTCTTTATGAGTTATCATAGTTTATTTAGCTCCTTCTGAGAATATTTATAAATGTTCATGTATACAAAATCATATTATTTCCCTTATATGCAAATATAGAATTATTATGAGAACTTATTTTCTTTACCTGTTAACCAAGTTCAGGATTGTTAAGATGCAAATATTGTCTTGGAAGCAGTGGGTGTAAGCCTACACAGGTTACAAGTTCATGACAGAAAATAAGCCAATACAGGTACAAACGCACACATGCTTACTGGCGAATATTTAGAAGAGCCCTTAAGACGATCTTTGATTATTAGAGTAAAGCATTTTCTTAATGGAACATCACAAAAAGCCTGGAGAATATGCAAAGTCCATGTGATGAGAGAGGTCCATGGTGATTTTAAGTAAATACAGAGTACTTGGGCTTCAGAGGGATGTAGGTGTGCAAGGTAAAATGGTGTAGTGGCTCCAGAGCCGGAGGATGATGGAGTGATCGGCGCATTTACGTGCATATGTGGGCTGTTCAGTTGAATGCCTCATTAGTGCTATGGGGTCGGTAATCAGTGCATCCCTAACAGTATAAGTAAAGCTGGAGCTGGAAACAGAGGGACTGAAAACCAGAAAGGGAAAATGAAAGAGAAAGAGATGGAGATAAACGTAAGAAAGAAAGAGCGGGCAGGATTGTGGGAGCCAGTGCTGAAAGAGAGTGGAAGCAGACAATCTGGATTGTAGTCCCAGAGATGAGCGCATGGGTAATATTCAAGGGACAGGGGTCTGCCTGCTGAGCACCGCAAGGAGCAGGAGTGACCAAAAGGTCTAATGAGGCTCCTGCAGATGCAGCGTCATGTAGGAGGAAGACAGGAGCAAAGCTTGCAGGGTCCTAGCAAGGGACACAAGCTAGGATTTGAAGGTTTGCTGTTCCTGTTGGTTGCCAGTTCCTTATATTGAGGATACTGACAATGATGAGCTGAGGAGATATCATTTTCTTCAGAGCAGCACTGTGGCTCATAGTTGTTTTTAAAGGATGGACCACTGCCTGGGATGTAACCTTTTTTTATGGATATATTTATTTTTATTTAATTTTAACCTCCCCATCATTTGTTTTTATAGATTATTTATTTATTTATTGTGTGAAGTAATGCACTGTTTGGCACTATTTTTGAAAGTAAATGCACTTTAGCAGTTTACACCAACCCTTGCTGTGTTCTGTGTCCTCCTTGCCCAGCTCATCTTGGTTTATGATTATCAACTGTCCCAGGTTTGAAGAAGAAGAAGCTGCTGCAGCCAACCCAAGCTATCATAGTCCATTCTGACAAGAGCAACAAAAGCAATTAATCTAACAAAACATATATTCAGTTTTTATTTACTCAAATAAAATTAAATTGATTCCAGTTTTTTTATTGTTATCATTGTTAAATGGAATAAAGTGTAATTATTGGAATAGATGATTAAAAATAAGTGTATTTTTATGACTTTTTAAAGCATATTTAAGTTTTCATAAATTAAAACCCTAAACTGATGACAGGTATATACTGTAAGTCCTTAAGTATAACTCAATTATAGATTTTCAAATGCCTTACACATATGTTAAATCAATTATATGGTTGCAACAGGCATTCAGTTCAATGACATAGTTTTCCCTCAGCTATAAATAAAAAGTCAAAGGAAATATCCATATACAATACTGATGCTGGTAAACAGGACATTAAGATGACTTCATGGATGTCATAATCCAGTTTGTCATGCTTCTCTTTCTATGTAATGAAGACTTCTGTATTTATTAATTTATTACTAAAAATATGAAAAAGAGCAGTCAGACATTCCAAATAGTGAAAGGTGCCTTCTAAAAGCTGGGTCTCCAAGAAAGACCTCTTCGTCTTCCTCCCTGGCTCCATTATCTGAAATAAATCAGGGTCAAGCATCCCAGCCTCCAGTTGAGCTGCCTTTCACTGCTTTATATTTATCTGACTAGCCTTGAACTGTCCATTCTTCATAATGCTGTCCTTGTCTTACCACCACCAACAATCCATGTACTTTCACTGTACTTCCACAGTGGAATATGGAACCTCTCCCTCTGTCAGTTTGGATCTCTCCCTCTGTCCCGTGGCTTTATGTGGGGCTTTCTCCTGAATTGAGCTACTTGATTGGTGCAATTGCATCTAGCAAGCTCTTGCCAGCCTGAACCTCTTTTTCAATGGATAGTATAGAATTTAGAAAACAAAGAAGACAATTTAGATATGCAAGGGGGAAAAATTCTTTTGACTTGTAATAAATGTTTAATCTTATCACAAAGCACAGTGCAGTACTTAAACACTATATAGTAATTGAAAGGATAGTTTAATAACACATAAAAATGAAAATTTAGTTAAAAAAAATTACATCTCTGCTCAAAAGAAAACTTCTGTCAGTGTAGGATGTGTAATTAATGGGTAGCTCCTGTCAGCACAAGATTGCAGGCAGTCAGCAAAAATTTCATATTACATATGCAATTTACAGGAAAACGTGAAATGACAATGTGTCTGAAGAGGATATATGAGAAAAGAAAAAAGTCTAAGTTTATTAAAATATTCAGTAGTAGTATTTGCATCTTATCACACCATCTTTGTTTTTATAATCCTTTTGTACAAAGAAGTGTTTCTCAATTAGGGCCTAGGGGATTGTAAGCATAAGAAAGCTGTTCAGCCTAAAACTTTAATTTTAAGGTACCTTAACTCTTTTAGCAGAAACTATTGTTCTTTTAAGCTACGCAGGCAAATTTCTCTATCAGACTTTTGATTTTCATAACCTGTAAGAAGTAAATCCCACTGCACAACAAAGTTTTTGCTTCTTGAACACTGTTGGGTGTTTCTTATAGATGTTTGGGTGCTGATCACGAATATCACATCAAAAAATGTGATATGCATGTCCAGGCATACAATCAGGCCAGATTGGAAGCTATTCTGTGGAAGTTGACATCCTGGGCATGCCTGGGAAGGTCTGAACGAGCTTGACGCTGTCTCAGCTTCCTATAAAGGTGGCTTGCATACACCGATCCTGCTCATTTGGTTAATATAGATAGTCAGTATGTATGTATAGTATCAATATATTAAAGTATAGTACCTGGATTTGTTCTGTTCTGTGTATTGTATTGTATTGACCCCCTTCTTTTTGACACCCACTGCACGCCCAACCTACCTGGAAAGGGGTCTCTCTTTGAACTGCCTTTCCCAAGGTTTCTTCCATTTTTTCCCTACTGGGTTTTTTTGGGAGTTGTTCCTTGTCTTCTTGGAGAGTCAAGGCTGGGTGGCTGTCAAGAGGCAGGGCCTGTTAAAGCCCATTGCAGCACTTGTTGTGTGATTTTGGGCTATACAAAAATAAACTGTATTGTATTGTAGCAATATAACATTAAGTAAGCTTGATGCTATAGATGTTTTGGTGTCGGGCGATATGTCTCGTCAATGTTGTAACAGCCGCGATACATTCTGCTATATCTGTGGCGAATATACACTTGCTCCTCAGAGACGTTGGATGATTGCTCTTGTGAAGAAAGCTTGTATTTCGGCTGCAAAATTGGTGATCAAGACATGTGCTGTCAGTCTGAGAGCCTGGCTCAGAGGCACTCGACAGACGATGCCGTTTGCTGTTTCGATGCTATGGTGAGAACAGAAAGACATTGCGACGGACTGTTACTTCTGTTTGACTAATGTGTCTGATTTCTCTGCCAAAAACAAGAAGTCAATTAAATATCCTAATCTGCCTTCAGCAATGAGACCTGTTCCACATGATGACTGTTTTCCAATTCTGAAACCACCAGAGGATTGGACCTTAGACGATCCAGATGAAGAAACTGCAATGCAGGTGTGACAGTGACATTGACCTGGATTTTGACCTGGATTTTGAACCGTGCTCATCAGGCGATCCACATCTGATAATACAGTCTGAATTGAACGATTAGCTCAGAGATTTGTGTCTATCAAAAGCAAAAGCCAAGCTGCTGGGTTCGAGAATGGTGTTTGCTGTCACCAGGTACGAAAATGTCTGTGTTTCCAGACCGATATCATGATATAACCAAATGTTTTGCACTAATCGACAGTCTCTGTTTCTGTTGTGACATTGAAGGATTGTTCTCGGCCTTGGGTTGTGGTCACAACCTGGAAGAGTGGCGTCTCTTCATTGATTCGTCAATCTTAAGCCTGATAGCTGTTCTGCTACACAATTGCAACATTTATCTTTCAGTACCTGTTTTCTATGCAGCACACATGAAAGAAATATATGAGAATATGGAATTGTTGCTGAAGCACGTCCAGTATAGCAGGTATAACTGGAATATCTGTGGAGATCTTAAAGTCGTTGCTCTGTTACTAGGACTGCAGCTCAGCTATACAAAGTACTGTTGTTTCATCTGTGAATGGGATAGCCATGCTAAAGAGTCGAACTATTCTCGACAAAACTGGCAACTCCGTAAAAAGTTAGTTCCAGGACGGAAAAATTTGGCACATGAATCACTTGTAGACCCGGCAAAAATATTTTTTGCCTCCTCTTCACATAAAACTGGGACTCATGAAGAACTTTTTGAAAGCACTGAACAAGGAAGGCGAAGGTTTTCGTTATTTGAGACAGATGTTCCCAAGAATAACTGACACCAAGATCAAAGAGGGAATTTTTGTTGGTCCCCCAGATCAGGCATGTTATGATTGACAAGCACTTTAAAGATCTGTTAGTTGGGCCGGAAAAAAATTGCCTGGAAAGCCTTCAAAGACGTTGTTAACAATTTTCAGGGCAATTACAGAGCCCCAAACTACAGTACATTCAGCTGGTAGGCAAACTTCTCAAAGCACACAAGACAATGAAATGCAACATGTCACTCAAGATTCATTTCCTCCACTCACACTTGAACTTCTTCCCAACAAATCTCAGTGCTGTCAGTGACGAACATGGTGAAACGTTTCACCAGGATATTGCTACGATGGAGAAATGATATCAGGGCAACTGGTCAATGTTTGCTAACTACTGTTGGACACTGCAACGTGATGCACCAGACATTGAATACAAAAGAAAATCAGGAGTAAAACACTTTTGATTCTGTTGAATTTAATAGCATATGCGAATTATAAACATGACTAACTATGTTATTGTCAGTAAACATATAAATGTCTATTTCTCAGAGTTCCTACGTGATGCAGTAAAACCAAAACTATATTTGTGCAATCAGCAAAAACTTTTCAGGAAGAAGACTTTAAAAAAAAATGTGTGCAGTGTTTAGTTTAATACTAACATCTAAAAATGCTCTTTATTTACTACCATCATTAAAATGAATGCCAAGTGGAAGTTATGGAATATAAGATGATACGTGTTTTTTATTTTTTAAATGGGTGTTAAATATGTTGTTTGTGGTCACAGCATGCTCTCTGATGTCAGAGATTTTATACTGAAGCATTTGCAGACATTTCAGAAAAAAATGGCAATGACACATTAGTAAGCAAAATATTCATAGTCATCAACAATGGTATTGATTACATTTTGAGCCATAAGATTATTATCTTGAAAGATAAGAAGAAGTTGCAAATTAACTTCCCTTAGGGTATACCTATGCCGCGTCTGCAAACCACAAGCAGATGTTGTGCATTTGTTTTTGCTGGGCTCTCTTGCCAGCATTGCTTTGAAAAGTAAATAAATACATTTTTAAAACTGAAATATGGAGCCAAGCATAATCCTTAACTGCACTACACATGCAAATTCATTTACTCAGATGTGGGAGTTATTTAAACACTAACAGCTAAGGGTAGCGAGCTTGTGCAGTGGCCTTTGGTGGTGCCTCTCAACTTGAAAGACTTGGGTTTGCTTCCCTATCTGGATGCTGTGTGTGGAGTTTTCACTTTCCTTTTGAATCTGTGTGCCTTTTCTTATTTGAAAGTTTTTTTTTCATTATTATTTGGTCTTGCATAAGTGAGCGTAGAAATGTGAGTGAAATTGCCGCTTTTGATGTCTACTATTCTGACTATCAGTTAACTTTATTCCCCAGTCTCAAATTTCTCAAAATAGGACAATGTAAGATGAGGTTATATTTTAAAACAAGTGAAAATATCATTTTTTAATATCCTAGCTATTGATAGAATTGATATGCAGTAACTACTTTCATGGTGACTTTCTATACTTATTTTGTGTGCTAAATTTCTTAGAACTGGATGTAATATCTAAATAAAATTACTTAAGATTCAGTTGTTTTCTTTGTAAGACAAGCTCAGGAAGGCCAGAAACCTCTTGTGGAGCAGAAGGGCAGAAGTTCACTTAATCTTAATTTTCAATTATGAGTACAGACCACGAATGTGGAGCCTCTTGATCCTTCTGGATTTTGGGATTTTAAGCATTAGGTGTCCAAAAAGTTACCACAGGGCAAACAGACTTATGGCGGGCAAGTGTTTATAGCTTTAAGAATGTCTTTTGATCTTTCGATGGGTGACACTGTGGGTGACACCTGGGATTTTCATTCCAGGTCATCCCTATCTGGAATCTGCATGTTTATCCCATATCTGTGTGGGTTTTCTCCAGGTGCTTCTGTTTCCTCCCACAGTCTAAAGACATGCAGGTTAGATAAATTGGTGTGTGGTTGAGGGGTGTGTGGATGCGTGTGTGTGTGTTTGCTCTGCAATGGACTGGTTTGTTCCTGCCTTGCACCCTATGCTAACGGGGATACGCTCCAGCAGATCCCCACAATCCTATTCTGGACTAAGCGGTTTAGACTGATCTTTTGATGTGATGTGAAGTAGAATTCACCAAGTGTTGGACTGTTTACCCACTGATAGGGAACATGAGCTGAGTTTAGACAGTGGTGAGACAGGTTAGTTTTACCCTACTAATATCTTGTCACAATAACAATTCTCCTGAATACAATAAGAAGCATAGGTTCAGACATTTCATATATGTGCTTGGCTGAGGGGACAATAGTGCAACACTACCATTTGTGGGATTATGGCTGAAACCTTTTAAATCAGAATCCTTCATAATATGTATGATATGTTACAGTAGCTATGCACAGGTTCCTTCTGCCAGAGATAGCAGGAGGAAACCACCCCCCAAGGAAGCAGACTGGTTCAGAAAGTTATTCAAAACAGGCTGGGGAGTGGCCTGGATGAGCAGTCACTCCCGCTCCATTCTTTGTGGTGAACCTGATTTTAAATCATTTGTAGGTTGTCTGATTTTTAAAATGAGCTAATCTTGAACATCCATCAATTATCCAACCCGCTATATCCTAACTACAGGGTCACGGGGGTCTGCTGGAGCCAATCCCAGCCAACACAGGGTGCAAGTCAGGAAACAAACCCCAGGCGGGGCGCCAACCCACCACCGATCTTGAACACAAATATCTTAATAATCAACAAATCTAATCAATTAAGAAAACAAGATTTATTTACTTGATATAAAGTTCAGAAGTGGATGAATAGATGTGAGGCAATGTAAGAAGGAATAGGTTTGCTGGTTTATCCATATAATCCTGCCTTTTGAAAATGTTTAAATGCTAAGTGGTTTTCACTGGTTTAGAGCTGAAATGACAGCATGCAAATTAATCTCCTTAATCTGCAACAAATAAAGACTAACTGATTCTGTGTGTCAGTTTCTCCAGGTCTTATGAGTTTCCTTCCACTTCCCAAATACCTGTGTTTGGAGTTAACTGATGTAATAAAAGAGACAACAGAGCATAAAGGTTTGGGTTTTTTCGGTCCCGTATACTGTACAGTTTGCAAAAATAATTCTTAAGGTCAGTGATATGGCTTTTCAGCATTACAACAGACAAGATGCTTATGATGGGGACCATTTATGGAGTGGGACCTGAAACTGATGGATGGAACGCTGGGAAGGAACTGAGGTGCTGTATGGGAGCCATGACATCATCAGAAGTGAACCAGAGGGAGGAAAGGAATGCAGAAGTGGTAGCGCGTGGTTAGGGAATCCGTGTAAAACTACAGCGGTGTTGTTTCTGTCTTTCTGTGGAGATAAAATAAAGAAAGGTTAGTACCCCACCTTTGTCCCCTGGCACGATATATTACGCTTCTCATTGGGTCTTTACAAGGCTCCCTATGCGCGCATGCGTGACACTGACAACACTTATTTGTGTGACTTCGATAGGTGAATGTGTATTAGTGAGCACTGCCATCTGCCCAGGGTTAGTTTCTGCATAGGCCCAATATTGCTATGATAGACCTAAGATTCTCATAAACTGAACATTCTTTATGTCAGTGTGATGGCAACAAGAACAAAAAACAGGAGGCAGCAGATTAAAAAATTGTCTTAACAAAAATAACTGCAGAGAGAGATGCAAAAAAGGGAAAACTCAAAGTATAAAAAAACAAACAAAATAAGGTACCAATAACAAAACCTGATGTTTCTGCAACTAACAAAATGTGGACCCCTGTCAGTCTAGTGAGGTGACTTGTCCACCACAACACCCCATCAGCTCCATTTCTCTTTCCCATGAGCTGAAATAAGCTATTTGGATTAGTAGAAACCTATTCTATACAATTTTGTTTTAGTTTAAATGTTTTATAATTTATTTTGCCATTGTTCTTGCTTCTTTGTTTTCTTTGTAAGACACAGCTAACATCTTGGATAAAAGCCAGAATTTAATAATAAAGTGCTTTTGGAAAGATTTATTATATGTGCACATTACTGTAGTTTTGATTGTGTTTTTTTTTTCCATTTCATTATTTTATTTTTAATTTGTGTTGTACATTATACATGTTCTTTTATTTTAGTACTGGTACCAGATGAAGAAAACATTCCTGGAATCACAATGGCTATTTTGCATTAACTCTTGATTTAATACATTATTATTTAATATACCATAGATTTACAAATCCATCCATGGACTCACCTTTGGTATTTCTCTAATATTTGAAAATTGATCATATTTGAATTTAGTTTGTTTTTATCTTTATATGTATACATCCACATTTTTAATTTTTTTTGCATATGTACTTCCTCATTTCCTGTATTTTCTATTTCTTTAATGCTTTGTATCTCTTGTGATTTTTGTTTGTTTGTTTTGCCACCTTAATGCTTTGGCTTACATATGCACTCTTGTGTTTAGGTTCTTTGAATGTCCTAATATAAACTGCTCAAAAAAATTAAAGGAACACTTTGAAAACACATCAGATCTCAATGGGAAAAAGAAATCCTCCTGGATATCTATACTGATATAGACTGGGTAATGTGTTAGGAACGAAAGGATGCCACATCGTTTGATGGAAATGAAAATGATCAACCTACAGAGCCCTGAATTCAAAGACTCCCCAAAAATCAGAGTGAAAAAATTATGTGGCAGGCTAGTCCATTTTGCCAAATTTGAATTGCAGCAACTCCAAATTGTACGCAGCACTTTGTATGGTCCCTGTGTTCTTGTATACATGCCTGACAACATCGGTGCATGCTTCTAATGAGATGACAGATGGTGTTGTGGGGGATCTCCTCCCAGATCTGGACCAGGGCATCACTGAGCTCCTGGACAGTCTGAGGTGCAACCTGGTGGCATCGGATGGAGCAAAACATAATGTCCCAGAGGTGTTCTATTGGATTTAGGTCAGGAAAGTGTAGTGGCCAGTCAATGGTATCAATTCCTTCATCCTCCAGGAACTGCCTGCATACTCTCACCACATGAGGCCAGGAATTGTCGTGCACCAGGAGCCACTGTACCAGCATAGGGTCTGACAATGGGTCCAAGGATTTCATCCTGATACCTAATGGCAGCCAAGGTGCCTTTGTCAAGCCTGTAGCGGTCTGTGTGACCCTCCATGGATATGCCTCCCCAGACAATCATTAACCCACCACCAAACTGCTCATGCTTAATGATGTTACAGGCAGCATAATGTTCTCCATGGCTTCTCCAGACCCTTTCACTTCTGTCATGTGCTCAGGGTGAACCTGCTCTCATCTGTAAAAACCACAGGGCACCAGTGGTGCATCTGCCAATTCTGGTATTGTATGGCGAATGCCAATCGAGCTGCATGCTGCTGGGCAGTGAGCTCAGGGCCCATTAGAGGACATGGGGCCCTTGGGTCACCCTCATGAAGTCTTTCTGGTTGTTTGGTCAGAGACATTCACACCAGTGGCCTGCTGGAGGTCATTTTGTAGGGCTCTGGCAGTGCTCATCCTGTTCTTCCTTGCCCAAAGGAGCAGATACTGGTCCTGCTGATGGGTTATGGACCTTCTATGGCCCTCTCCAGCTCTCCTAGAGTAACTGCTTGTCTCCTAGAATCTCCTCCATGCCCTTGAGACTGTGCCGGGAGACACAGCAAACCTTCTGGCAATGACACGTATTGATGTGCCATCCTGGAGAAGTTGGACTACCTGTGCAACCTCTGTAGGGTCCAGGTATCGCCTCATGCAACCAGTAGTGACACTGACTGTAGCCAAATGCAAAACTAGTGAAGAAACAGTCAGAAAAGATGAGGAGGGAAAAATGTCAGTGGCCTCCACCTGTTAAACCATTCCTGTTTTGGGGGTCATCTCATTGTTGCCCCTCTAGTTCATCTGTTGTTAATTTCATTAACACCACAGCAGCTGAAACTGATTAACAACCCCCTCTGCTACTTAACTGACCAGATTAATATCCCATAAGTTTTATTGACTTTATGCTATACTCTGATTAAAAAGTGTTCCTTTAATTCTTTTGAGCAGTATATTTATTTGCTATTACAGGTGTACTTTTGCTATTGCCTTGTTTTCAGTGAGGTTTATGTAGGTCTTTTTCTTGTAACTGTCCTGCTTCCTTGCCTTTTTGATTGCAATTCAAGTTAGGCTTCCTTATTGTGATTGGATGGTTGTTTGTGTGACAGCTTAAAGCTTTCCTAATATAAATTGATATTTATCTTGTTAGCAACTTATTATATGCTAATTAAAATTAAAAAATCAGTTATGCACTTTAAATAGTTGTATGTTTTAACAGAACTAACGAAGATAATGTAACAGAAGTAGACAATATAGTACATCAGCTGAATTGATTGTCTAAGTGTTTTTATAAGCAATGTATAGGACTGGAGAACAATGTAAACCGCTATTCATCTATCTGTTTTCTGGATATACCGGATCCAATTCAGGTTCCTGAAAACAAATATAATAATACAACATTGAATGGAGAATCTGAGAATCTGCAAATTTCACTGAGAGTGTGACTGACCCTGGATTTCAAGAACAACAAGATTGTTGAGTTCTGGGGCAACAACTTAAGCCACTGTGCTCTGTCCTTATGCATACCAATAATTTACATAATATTCTCAAAGCCACTTAACCCAGTTAAGGGTAGAGGGGGATACAACCTATCCTGGCAGTACTTGGCTCAAGATCGGCAACAGCTTCTGACAAGGTGCCAGTCCATTGCAGAGCACATTCAGGCACCTGCACTCACACGTTCACTGGTGCTGGTATGGAACCACTATTTGACCATACTTGCATTGTTTTGTCAGTGTGGGAGGAATGCACCACAATCACACATGGAGTACATAGAAACAACTGAGCCTGGGATTTAAACCCAGGATGCTAGACACGTGGCAGCAGCGTGGTCTACTATGATGCAGTGCCATTAAATTCCTAATTAGAAAAATGAATAAATAAGCAAAATGTACATTCTGTGAGTGAATCATGATTTTATAAATGACTATCAGAAGGTGTGGGTATCCTAATGTATCTGTAATGCTAAATTAATATTATCAGAGTTTCTACATGGTAGCTGCACACAAGACAGACTGAACAACATGTATGATTACTTCAGCATTCAGGAAAAGGTCACATTGTGAATAGTTTAGCTTCTACCATTGTTAAATGTCCAACAATGTGTAATGGTTTTTATGATTTCAAAATGAAGAATAAGCTTTGGGAAGCCAAGTCCCCAAGGAAATTGAAAGAACAAATCAATGTCAGCTGCTAACTAAGTCCCATAGTTCATTGTTCTCAGTGTTGATAAATGAGTGTTCAGTATGCATCTAAGCCTATCAAACCACCTTTAGAACTTGCTTAAGAAAATGTATGCTGATAGAGAAAGTTAAATAAAAAGTACATCTCATATGCCAAAGATAAAAAAGGTTTAATTAGTCAGTTTTCTCTTAAAGCACTCTTTATATTCAGATTAGTCAGTGGGAGAGCTGCAGAGCTGCAACACTTTTGATGGCAAAGTCATGAAAAAAACAGTTTAAATGCTTTAGCTCACATACACTCCTAATTACACCCTGTCCGTCCATGAGAAGCTTAAATTAATTACCTGATAGCAAAGCTTTAGTATTTTTGAAAACAGCTCTGGGACAATATTCTTGTTATCTTTGTGTTCTATTCTTTAATTAATATTGTAACGAGCACGGAGGCTGAAGAGAGAGGGGGAATCAGCAGTTCAAGGCCTTAAACAAACATTTGTATTGTTGTTTTACTGAATACATTCATGCCTAAGCAAGCTTCATTACTATCAGGCAAAATGGGAAATGCCTTCAAAACAACAAACACATACTCAAATATAACAGCAAGTTATAGCCGATCTCGCCTTATTCCCTCTTTATGTACACAAGTAACAATCTCTTAAACAGTCCGGCACCCCTGTAGATGAGTAGCTAGGTCCTTATGATCTCTTCCGAAGCAAGTGCATGGTCAGTGTTCCTGAATTGAGCCACCTCTTTGCCACCTCTCCATGGTATGTTCACTATCTCCCTTTAGCTTCCCTCCAGCTCTTTCCATCCAAATCAGAGGCCTCCTTACACAGGCTGTTCTCATCTCTGTATGACTGTGACACTCCTGTTCAAGTCCCTGCATGGGGCTGCCCATCAACACTGAAAAGCAATTTACAGATGCTTTGGAAAAGACAGGAGTTCACTGAAAAGCTGGCTTCATCACTTCTGGAACAGTTTTGGTCTGCTATTGCCACAATAATATTGCATTGTAAGAAAAATAACAACATAACAACAAGACTTTACATTACTTGTAATACCAGTGAGCTCCTTCATGAATCCTAATCCAAAAAAAAAACTCTTCCAAAAATAATTAAAAGTAATTGTTTAGAAATGTTAAGTTTTTGACTCATATTTTCATGAATAAGATTCTTGCTTTGCCTATTATACATAATAGGCAATTGACCAACTAATTGTTGCTTAGTTCAAGTTTATAACCTCTGCCACTCACAAAAATAAAAACAGCAACTTTTTTGTAAAAGGACAAAATTGTAGGACAGGAGTAATTAGCAAAATAACAAGACAGAATATAATCCAAGGTGGCCCATTAGATGGGATGGCTTACTTGCTTCGAAAGTACCATAGCATTCTACCTTTTTTATTTCTTATTCCTTCTGCCACGCATGCATGTCAGAGGGTGGCCTTCCATGCTCGCTTAAGTTAAACACTACCACCCTGAGACACCAGGGGCATAAATAATCACTAACCACATTGACCAGTAGCTCGAAAAAAATGCCCACAGATTTATAAAAGCAGGACGCTCATTTAGGACACAAGCAACCTGCAAGATGAAATTCTGATCCTAAAGCCTGACTGCTGCACACAGCATCCTTACTTTAGCTAATGACTAGTATTCTTTCTGTTAGTCTCTGTACCATCGAATGCCTGTTTTTTTGGTTTATGAATAAACGGGACGGCCTAGTTAGCACCCCAACATTTTATTTGAATTCCTGTCTTACTACCGGTTGACACCCCCTACTTAGCAGCTTTCCCTTCACAATAGCGTTCTTTCAGCTTCAACACAGTAGAAGTTGCAACAGTTGTCATGTAATTGTACCTTTCTAAGTTCTTGTAATAATAAAGAGAGTCAATTTAGATAATATAAGCCTTTGGACAGCACTGAATGGAGCACCTGTCTCAGGAGACCCAATAAGAATTAAAAGAGGGAGAGGCAATATTATATAAGTATAACAGTGCAGCTCTGAATAAGCAAAAATGAAAAGAAGATGTGTACAGCTCCAGAGAGAAGGTTGGTGGAGGCCTCTTGTGTTCTTGAAAAACTACACCACCAGAAGGATGCCATCAGGTGAACATATTGTAATTTTTTGTTAAAAGTAAAATAAATTCCATGAAGTAATAGCAGATTCTTTTTCTTATGGTTGTAAATTTAAGTGAGGGCCTGCTAAGCCTGAATAAAGAGATGGTGAATGATCATTTCCTTGAGCTTTAAAAAATAGTTTATTAAAATCCTCTGATTAAAGATCATTAATGTATAAAATGTACTTTGATTGGCATTTAATTTTTTTTTTCTTGTTTAAACTCACTGTGTAATTATTGTTAGTGTATTAGTGGCTAATTTGTTAACCATCTTGTGTAATAATTCATGTGTGGGAGGGTGCACTGCAATGCTGGATTTTGTAAATAGCTGAAATACTGTAGTTTTTATTTTCCTACATTTACAATAAATAATTTCCTTTTAATTGTGTCATTTATGTCTATTGATGTGTTTTGTATTTGTACCTGTGTCTAGTAGAAAAATAGTGTTGGTCATTCTTTATTAACTTGTTTTTTTTTTCTTTTTGCTGCTCTGAGGCTCAATAGTGTGTAGTATAATCATTCCAGCCCGGGATGGGAGAAGTGACTCAATGAGTGGTACTAAGTGTTCACTGCCATAAGAACTTAAAGGCACGCTTTTCCATGTGCGGTAGGGGCTGATCTAGCTATGTGGACCATCACCCATTTGGGGCCTGATAATCAAGCTTTAAGACTCATTAGGGCATAATCTTACTGAGAGAAAATTTCTTTTAGGTAGCAACCATAATAGATAGATAGATAGATAGATAGATAGATAGATAGATAGATAGATAGATAGATAGATAGATAGATAGATAGATAGATAGATACTTTATTAATCCCAAGGCGAAATTCATATAATCCAGCATCATCATACTGATACAAAAAAAAATATTAAACTAAAGAGTAATAAAAATGAATGTAGAAACAGACAACAACTTTGAATAATGTTAGCATTTACTCCCCCGGGTGGAATTGAAGAGTCGCATAGTGTGCGGGAGGAATGATCTCCTCATTCTGTCAGTGGAGCAAGACAGTGACAAAAGTCTGTCACTGAAGCTACTCCTCTGCCTGGAGATGACACTGCTACAGATGTTAAACTGTCCAGCTTTATTCCTACAATAGAGCCTGCCTTCTTAACAAGTTTGTCCAGGTGTGAGATGTCCTTCTTCTTTATGCTGTCTCCACAGCACACCACCGCATAGAAGAGGGCACTCGCCACAACCGTCTGGTAGAACATCTGCAGCATCTTTTTGCAGATTTTGAAGGACGCCAACCTTCTAAGAAAGTCTAGTCGGCTCTGACCTTTCTTACACAGAGCATCAGTATTGGCAGTCCAGTCCAATTTGTCATCCAGCTGCACTCCCAGATATTTATAGGTCTGTACCCTCTCCACACAGTCTCCTCTGATGATCACGGGGTCCATGAAGGCCTTGGCCTCCTAAAATCCATCACCAGCTCCTTGGTCTTGCTGGTGTTCAGGTGTAAGTGGTTTGAGTCACACCATTTAACAAAGTCTTTGATTAGCTTCCTGTACTCCTCCTCCTGCCCACTCCTGATGCAGCCCACAATAGCATTGTCATCAGCGAACTTTTGCACGTGGCAGGACTCCGAATCGTATTGGAAGTCTGATGTATAGACCGGAGAAAGTACAGTCCCCTACGGTGCTCCTGTGTTGCTGGCCACAATGTCAGACCTGCAGTTCCCAAGATGCACATACTGAGGTCTGTCTGTAAGATAGTCCACGATCCATGCCACCAGGTGTGAGTCTACTCCCATCTCAGTCAGCTTGTCCCTAAGGAGCAGAGGTTGGATGGTGTTGAAGGCACTAGAGAAGTCCAAAAACATAATTCTTACAGCACCACTGCCTCTGTCCAGGTGGGAGAGGGATCGTTGTAGCATATAGATGATGGCACCCTCTGCTCCCACCTTCTCCTGGTATGTGAACTGCAGAGGGTCAAGGGTGTGGCGGACCTGTAGCTTCAAGTGGTGAAGCAGCAGCCGCTCCATGGTCTTCATCACATGTGACGTCAGAGCAACAGGCTGGAAGTCATTCAGCTCACTAGGACGTGATACCTTTGGGACTGGGGTGATACAAGATGTTTTCCAAAGCCTCGGGACTCTCCCCTGTTCCAGGCTCAGGTTGAAGATGCGCTGTAGACTCCCCAGTTCCAACGCACAGGCCTTCAGCAGTCATGGCGATACACCATCTGGACCCGCTGCTTTGCTGGCACGAAGTCTGCTCAGCTCTCTGCTCACCTGTGCTGCTGTAATTGTGGGTAGGGATGTCTCACCTATACTGGTATCAGCAGAAGGATGGTTTGAGGATGAAGGTGAGTGTGGGTTAGGTTGGTCAAACCTGTTAAAGAAGTTGTTCAATTGGTTTGCTCTCTTCACTTCTCTCTCGATGGTGGTACCACGCTTTGAGCTTCATCCCATCCCACACTTCCTTCATGCTGTTATTCTGCAATTTCTGCTCCAGCTTTCTCCTGTACTGCTCCTTTGCCACCCTGAGCTGGACTCGGAGTTCCTTCTGCACGCGCTTGAGCTCATGCTGATCACTGCCTTTAAAAGCCCTTTTCTTCTGGTTCAAAAGGCCCTTGATGTCACTTGTAATCCATGGCTTGTTGTTAGCATAGCAGCGTACTGTTCTTACTGGAACTACAATGTCCATACAGAAGTTGATGTAATCAGTTGTGCAGTCAACAGCCTCTTCAATGTTCTCACTATGTGACCCCAGCAGTATATCCCAGTCTGTAGTTCCAAAGCAGTCTCTCAGAGCCTGCTCTGCCTCAGGGGACCACTTCCTGAATGATTGTGTGGTTGTAGGTAGCGCCTTCACTCTTGGTTTGTAGTGAGGCTGAAGCAGAACCAGGTTATGATCTGCTTTCCAAAGCGCAAGCAGCGGGGTGGCACTGTATGCGTCTTTAACGTTTGTATACAGTAGGTCAATAGTCTTATTTCCCCGGGTGTTAGAGTCCACATACTGGGAGAAGGCAGGTAATGTTTTGTCCAGTGTCACTTGGTTAAAGTCTCCAGAGATTAGCACAAGAGCCTCAGGGTGCTGCATTTGTAACTTAGCAACTGCTGAATGGATGATGTCACTCGCTATCTCCACGTTCGCTCGAGGGGGGATGTAAACAATAACAACAATCACGTGTCCAAACTCTCTTGGCAAATAATAGGGATGCAGACTTACGGCCAACAGTTCGATGTCCCTGCAGCAATTGGAGATTTTAACGTTTACATGTCCTGAGTTGCACCACTTTGTATTGACATAGAGAGCGAGTCCTCCTCCTTTCTTCTTACCACAGATATTTGTGTCTCTGTCCACTCTAACTGTGCTAAACCCGGTAGCTCCATGTTAGCATCTGGGATGGTAGTTGTTAGCCACGTTTCACTAAAACACAGCAAGCTGCATTCTCTGTAGGTTCTGACATTTTTCACCAGCACAGCCAGTTCGTCGATCTTATTTGGTAGTGAGTTCACATTTCCAAGGATCACAGAAGGCACCGACGGTTTATAATGCCATTTTCTCGCAAGCTGCTTGACTTTTATGTTATCTTTTATCTTTGCGCCGGCTCAGCTGCCCCGATATTGTCTTCTTACCTTGTCAGGTAAATACGGAACCACACCGGCGTGGGCATTTCTTCTCAGTGCTTTATGTTGACTACTTGAATAGGCAAGTCTCGGAGTGTAAAAATCCATGTCAAGTAGTAAAATTAGTAAAAAGTGTCCAGGGAGCGATTCCACATAAAAGAAAGTGGTAGAAGTGATCAGTGAAATAGAGAAAAATAGAAAAAAAAGGTAAAAAGATAAAGTCATACACAGAGCTGCTGGAATGGCTGCCACTTGTGCGGCGCCGGAAATGGAATTTTTTGATTACGAATAGTGAAGAGGCTTCATATAATTTTGTAACGACCAGTGTCATAAGCAAACACAACTCAGAGATACTGGACTTTTCTACATTTTACTTGGAGATTTTGTTCTATATCAAATTGATGTCCTGTGTTATATTCGATTATTTGGGTAACAGAGCAAAACTCCAAACCAGTAAAAGAAAGCTATCCCTACCAATCAGTTTATCTTCTGCCACTCACGTTCTGTCTTTTTCTACAGCGCAAACACTCCTGCTTATTGTCTCCTGACTCCCTACTCAAAAGCTTCCTTTTTCTCCTAACTTCTTCTGTACTCATTACAGAACAGAAACCCTTCATCCTGACCCATCAATTACACCATTCATTCCACCCTTTGTGCTTTCGCACAGAGCATCACAAGCTGCCTGAATTCACCATATATTAACAAAACATATTATAACAGAATTTTAAAAGAAAACTAAAATGCAAAAGAACATTAACATTAACAATAACATTAATACAGAATAACATTGTTGTCAGTGGTTTCCATTATCAACATATTTAAAACATTTTTGGAAACTGATGGTTAATTGAGTGATGGATAATCAAGGTTTTACTGTAATACAAACTTGATGGAATTTATGACTTTGAATGATCACCCATTTTCTATTGAAGATGATACTCAATTTCAACAGCTGGTTGAACATTCTGAACCCTCTTACATAATACCCACTGATCATTATTTCTTTGATGTAACTCTTTTCCTGAGCTACAAAATATGGTATCAAGTAATATGCGCAAAGGCTTTAATGACAATGTTAGACCCAGAAGCTTTACCATATTTGAACATGTGATATAACTCCTGTGTGTATACTAGGATTAACTACTCAGGGAATCAATTGCAATTTTGAAATGCATAAGGCAAACTTGAATGCCCAAGAATGCTCTGAATCACACACAGGTAGTACACTCTCTGCAGTAATAAAAAAAAAATGTTCTTAAACACAAATAACCTGAAGAGAATATTCATGTGGTACTCCAAAACAGCAAATGTAACATTGCAAAGTTTATGGAGGAATGCAAGATCCCAGGTTTTTCATGTATGGCCTACTCTTTACAGCTTGCTCTGAATGACACTGTACTACCCCAGACCAGCACCTCAGATATAATTGCAACTGGCAGAAAAATAGTTGATAGTTTCAAACATTCGCAATAACCCAATTCCTGTCTTAAAACTACACAAATGGAGATTGCAGGTCAACCGAAAATGCTTCCACAAGTTGTCACTAGATTTAATAGTACATTATATATACTGCAACGCTTGCTAGAGCAGAACAAAGCCTTAGGGACTTTTGTGACTTATTTTGATTTACCTGAAACTCTAATATCTAAAATACACCCGGGGGAGTAAATGCGAACATTAATTTTATTTTAATTCTTTTAATTTTTATTACTATTTAATTTAATATTGTTTCTTTGTATCAGTATACTGCTGCTGGATTATGTGAATTTCCTCTTGGGATTAATAAAGTATCTATCTATCTATCTATCTATCTATCTATCTATCTATCTATCTATCTATCTATCTATCTATCTATCTATCTATCTATCTATCTATCTATCTATCTATCTATCTATCTAATCAACTTCATCTCACCATTTAATCAATTAACAAGAGAAATTTGCCAAACCAAAGCCTTGGCATGTAATGAAATTCCCTCAGTTAATGCACTAAATCAGCTGTTGACTAAGACTACCCTCTCTGACTTTCTATTCCATAAGGCTACCCATACCCACCTGGGCCATGCTTCACTACATAGATGTGACAAAGCTATACACCAGAGCATAACAGAAAGCGAAAACAAAGACAAATGCTGTGATAAGTTACTAGAAACATTAAATGTCACAAGTTAGGATTGAAAAGCTAAAAAATACATGCAAATGCAACATTAATTTTTATCTTTTAACCATAGATGTGCTATAAATAAATTATAAAAAGGCCAAGTTAAAAAAGTGTGTCTTCTGATAGATTCAACAGTACTGTAATAATTCCAGATTTTAGGTGTTTAAAAGTAATCATCAATTTTTTAAGCCTTACACTTGGAACAGTGAGCAAGCCAGTGTATGAAGATTAGGGATGTGTGGCATTTTGAAATATTGGAAGGTGCAAGATTGTTCTAAGCCTTATGTGCAGTTAAAAGTATTTTTAAATTAATCTTAAAAGACCCAGGCAGCCAAGGTAATATAGCTGTTTTCTTTATGTATCATCTGGCAACAGTATACAAAATCAAATTTGTCCCATGTTACTTAAATGAAAAAAACAGGCTGAGTAATATGGTTAATGTGTGAATTTGGGATGGCACTAAACAATTAATCTAATGACTACTTTATCGATTGATCTAACAGCTACTTTTGTCCAAATAATTAAAGTAGACAAATGAATGTTTGCTGAATTTTAATTCTTATTGAGTAATTTTACACAGGAAACTTGAAAGCAAAATACATGAAATCTTTTGAAGGCCTATTTAGAGGTGAACATGAAGGCTCAAAAGTAAATGTATTTTCTGTCTTAGTTTGAATATAATCAATTTAAATAAATGATAATATAAATATTTATATATGCAAATTCGCTGTAAGACTCATTAAACATGTATTTTTAAAAAATTAATCTTAATTTAAAATTTACATAGACGCCTTTCTTATAGACTTCATAAATACAGCTGGAATGCTATTTTTTCTAAGTCTGAAATCCTGGCTCAGCTACATATCTTTGTCATAAAGTAACTTAATGATCTTTGTAAAGTCTAAATCATACCAAATGAAAGCACACCGCAGGAGACAGCAACTCATATCCCTTGAAAAGAAGTCTAAGGTAAAACCAATATACTATACTTTTACAGCCACAGTGTGTTAAATCTATGCAGTATACTGTATATAATGCAAAGTTGACTGACACATATGCACTCACTTACTCATCAACAAAATTTACTATTTTTTATTTAATTAAAAAGCTCAAATTTGGCAGAATGGTACATCTAGATCTATAGGCATCTGCTTAAATAGGACATTTGGAAAATATTTAGGCGTATCTTGCCCCACAACAGAAAAACTAAATGCCCTAAAATCTCGAAAACACTTTGGCGAATTTGATTGAAATTTGGAGACATTATTAACAAAAGAAAGTTATCTGACATTTTTTTTATTTGTCAATATTTTTTAATATTATGCTAATTTACATGCTCTCGGTTGTGCAAATAAAGGACACAGTAGAATGACTGATACACTATGCAAATAGCATCAGTTGCCAATTGGGTGGACAAATGACAGAAGATGGGACAGTGTCCTGGACAAAAAATTAGAGACATAATCATGTTGTAAAATGGAAAGAGAAAGTTTAGTGAAGCTCAAGGAAGAAACTAAGCTTAATGGTTAGCGCTGTTGACTACTGGCACTCTTAGATGAATATCGATTTCTCGTCTTGGTTATTCATTTTGCTTCACTGACTCCCAGTCCTCAGCTGTGACACTGAAAACCTACCACCCTCCCATTCCCACTTTTTAACCATGGTACTTAAAACATTAAGGGAGAAACCACCCTGGTTCTTTGCCTGCGGTGCTGCAAAGTCCAAGCGAGAAACATTGGTCTTAGAATTTATGCTGCCCACTTCTTGCTCTTCACATTAATACATCAATGTAACACATAGGATATTGCCACTTCAAACACTGCTTTGCATATTGTGACCGATCACACTGTGCTTTTGTTCTCTAGGGTTGCTTCCGCCACAGTGAATACACACTTTCAAGCAGCAGGCAGAAACAAAAGAAACACACTTTCAAACAACTTAAAAGTTTATCCGTGCAGGATCAGCTGCTGACAATAGCAAGTCATATATCACATAAATTTAAAGTCAGTACACTTACACAGTACTTGCATTTTGTTCTCTGTCCTGTGCAGACTGCCTTTGGCTGCCCTCCTGCCTCTCTTTAACAATGTCAAGATCGTCTTTAAGGACTTTTAATCTAAAGGAACTGTTGCTGGAGTTAAACAGCAAAGAAGTTGTCAGGTTTGATGTGTGTTTAAATAAAGCTTCAATAATGAACAAAGCTCCAATACTGTTCCTTTAAGTGGCAGAATAAAAGTATCTTTGCACAGTTGTCTCCTTTGCTGTTTTTTGTGCAGCTTAGTGGGGAAAACACAACAATAATTCAGATCCATGGACTTTAACACTAGAATTCCTGAAGCCTATGAAAAGACTCATAATCCTGGTGCACCTTAACTCCCTTCGTACCACTCCATCAGTGTCTTTTGTTTTGTAAATGTGGGCAAAAAGTTCTCCCAGCTCAAGCCAAGGCTCCTTATCTGTGTGTGATAATAATAAAAAATTACAGATATTGTGAACAGAAAATCACTTAGTTACATAATACTTCTGATACACCAACTTAATCAACAACATTATGATGTCCATTGTCATTGTGTTTCCCGATGTCTGAAAAGATGTTCTTTTTAATGCTGTTTAAGGTTCTGTACTACACAAATAAATCAAATAATCTCAACATCCTAAATTCAGCTCTAAATTTTTAATTACATTTAGTTTCTTATTTCAGGATTAATTTGCAAAACTAGATGATTGCAATTTGCCTAAGATTCTTGTACTTTTCAACTGAGCCAATAAATACAGTTTCTGTTTTTCCTTTATTTGATTTAAGGAAATTACCTTGTTTTAAAATTATCCAACACAAGCATGTATACTGAGAATTATAAATGTTTTAGAATTGATCCCTGCAGCAAATATGTAATATCATGTATTGCAGATGTACAGTCACCAATAATTACAAAAACCTTTCTCATTGTAAAGTATGACTGAGACCAAATTAGAACACAACCAATAAGTCTATCAGATTGTTTAAGGTGTTGAGATTATCATGATCTTTAGAATAAAATAAAGCACTTAAGTCTATGTGAAAAAAGACCAATATGTTTTTATAGAGTTAAGTATTAAGTCATTAACTACTTTACAAAGGCTGTTTGTGGTATGGTTAGATCTTTAACTGCTGCTAAACAGTTGCTCAACAAAATGATGTTAGTGATAGGACCAAATTTATCCAAAATGACATATCTTAAGGCAGATTGTGGCCCTGAGGCTAACAATCTGTGCTGGTATCTGGAAAGCTGATGGTTCAAATCCTAATACTTCCAAAAGGGAATCCTACTCTGCTGTGCCTTTGAGCAAGGCCCTAAAATTAAAGAAAGTCTGTAGGGATTGGCTCAAAGTGTTTGGTTTGAGTTGAGTAATTATTCTACAAAGTTTAAGCTCATTTATGTTTATGAAGAAATTCAGCTTGGCTTATTTAAGAAGAGGAAGGTCATTTAACTCTGTTCTTTAGGCCTGCATTGCATTATACCTAGAATTATTTATCTTCCCTGTAAAAACACTAAAAAAGATTTGACTCAAAAGCTGATGTTTTTTTTTCATCCACTCCATAGATGGAGCTGGATTTAACAGTTGATCAACAGTTAAAAAAACAGTTTTTAATTTCCTAGAATGTTGTTAATATTTGTGGAGAAATAATGGTCTTTCAGATCGTATTGATGTATTTATTAACAGTCCTCTGAATTTCATTTTTCTCCATTTACACTCAGCTTTGCAGTGCTTTCTTTTAAGTCTACACAATGCTTGATTTTCTAAAAACTCTAGAGACATCTGATTTTTTTCTAAAGTTTTTCTAAGTCTACCATGTCAACCACTGCCTACAATCTAGTATTACAATTAACCTCTAAGCTATTTACATTACTGGATATATTAGTGTAATTATTGGAATCTGACTGACTATTAATAAAGTCAGAAAAAAGAAGCCGTTGTATCATAGTACAGGTATTGATATATTAAGTTGTGGTCTAAGCAGTGGTCTAAGATTCTGATGTGGAGAATCTGAGTCACATCAATGCTGAATCCTTTCAAAAAGATTAAATCTAATATGTTGGCACCTTTATGTCTTGTATGTTCAAGAAGCTCACTAAGACCCAATGAATACACAAGATTCAAAAGCTCCTTTTGTTTTATGGTCCACATGAAAACTGAAACTACCTTCTATTACAAGTTTGTCATATCTACTTAAGATAGATAATTGTCCTGAAAATGCATTGATAAACAGGACATCATATTTTTGTTGGATGATAAATGACTAATAAAGAACAAGTAGTATCTCTTTATTTATGATGGCACATTATTCAACAGAAACATTTCTTTACATTATACAGACTGAAAAGATACTTGCCAAGCCACCTGAGGCAAAATAAATTAAACAATGTTAAATTTTGAAAGGCGGTTCAATTTCTACAGTAGCCCCTTTAATGTGAATTCATGTTTTACTCAAAATTAAAAATTTAATTTTCCTTTCAGTAATAACATTATTTTTTAAAAAATGACTTACGAGTTAAAGCAGTAATATTACAGTACATAAAGCCATCTTAAGAGTCTTTACAATGACATGGCTGCTCTGAGTATACAGTACAGGTCAGCAAGAGATACCAATTAAGTTATTTAAATTTATGTCAGAACTGCATTTTACTATTACATGATCTATATAATGCAACTGTTTAGTTAAGCCTCCTCCAGAATTAACATATTTTAATATGTTGTTATGGTGGAGTGGTGAGTGGGTCTGAGGCTAACGATCCATACTGGTATCTGAAGGTTTGTTGGTTCAAATGCCAGAAGGATTCCTGCTCTGTTGCGCCCTTGAGCAAGGCCCTTAACTTGGAAATTGCTCCATGGGCACAGTACAATGGCTGATCCTGCTCTCTGTCCTCTAAAAGTCATGGAAAAAGAAAATTTCCCTTTGGGGATTAATATAGTGTACCAAATACCAAAACATTTGAGCTGGTGGCTACCATTATGCACATATGTTGGTAGTCACAGGCTTTGTATTATTTTATTGGCCACTCCTTATCAAGAGGGTTGGTCATTTACTGAAACATTTCCAATTTTCCACAAAGCTATTATCTTAATTGTTGCAGGAAGTTTTTCAGCCAGTTTCAGCATCATCCAATCCTTTCATTATCAGTAGTATTCTCAAAATGATGATTCTTGAGATGGAGGACCTGAAGTAGTAACAGTAAGTCTATCTTCAGTATCATTGATTGTAGGTTCAGATGTTGGTAACTCCAGCATGCACTACTACAGTTCGAATATGTCTTTGTTTTTTGAAGGCAAATAGGGTTTGCCTTCTAATGTCCAAACACGATCAGTGAAAAGGAAAGACACATCACACAAGGAAAAGTTCAGCTTAAGGATAATGGAGTCACCAATGCTAAGTGTGTCTTATCAAACAGATAATGCGGTTTCATAGTAATTGCTGGTTATCAAGTTGAGCTGAGGAGGTGAAGGTGACTTAGGCCTGAGCCTCCATTTCAGGCTTTGATACTCACTAAACAATGTTGTGTGTAGGTGGGAGATTAAAACAAACACGGTTCAGCCTTAATCTTTGGGCCATCTGTGGGGTCGATGGTGCTGGCTTAGATCCAGAGAAAGGTGTGGATTCGCTTGGACAACAAGCTTTGTTCACTGCCTGGAGCAGTTCTTTCTGTTTTTGCAGTTTCGACTGGCATACCAAGAGCTGCTGAATCTTCTTCTCCAGCGTGTGTAGCTTCTGGCTGAAATATTGAAGCTCAACGCAGCTGCTCTTCCTGGTGATGTTCTGGAGCACAGAATCGATTAATGGGCTTTATACATTTTTAAATGTGAAAATTAAAGAGTGTAGAAAATTGTAAAAAAAAATAATAATATTCTAAGAAAAGAACATTATTTTTGGTAGAGTGGTAAAGTCAGGACAAACATGTTTGGGTGGTAAAGGAAAATAATTAAATTTCAAGTTTCACATGTTGAGGTTGATGAGGCAGCAGTGCATAGTACTAACCTTAACACTGAACAGCAGAAGGACTCATGAATTTGCATGGCGTACTTACAGACATACACTCTCCAAAATAAGCTCTTTTTGCACCAAAAGTGAGCTGTCAGTTAGATGAATATGTACATCTGTAAAATTCAAGATTTTACAGAAGTACCTGCATAAACACCATGCAGACAGAAAATAGATGCAAACCAACAAAAACAGTATCCAGACATGACAGTTAACCCCCTTTCCCTGCCCTGTGTAAGTTTTATTAAAAGTCTTTGATGCCCGGGTTGCCTGTACACACTCCCTTGATCCTAGGATATCAATAGTCATGAAACCGAGACAGACTGGATAAGGACACACACAGACAGCAAGGGATGGTACAAATTTAGATTTGCTTTTGATTACTCCAACAAAAAGTGTTCCAAACAAATAACAATGAAAGTTCAAGTTCTTTTGTCAATTAATAATTGTTAATAGAAACAAATATTCGTGTGGTTAAAAAAATTCCCATAATAAATAATCCAATAAGTAGATTAAAATCAGGAAGTTAAAATCAAATGCTCCTCTGTTCTTCAGAGCCTCAGCACCACTCTTCATCCTCTCACCTCCAGCTTACCTATAAGATATGTTCAGCTGGGAGGTGAGACATTGGTATTCACTGTGAACCTGTAAAATGGCTCATATCCTCACAGCCATCCCTCATCATTGGCGAAGACCCCGCAAACCCTGCTCGTTTCTCCCATCAGCATCCCTCAACCTTCAGCAGGAGCCCACTTGGAGTGGTTAGTTGGTCAGCAAGAGCGACCCTGCCCTGTGAGCACAGTCTGCTTGATCCATCTGGGGCATCATTCCCAACCACCTTTCCAAGCCACCCGATCTCTCTCCTCGCTCCTTTTATCTCAAGTTTTGTGTTTTTTTTTTTCCTCTCAACCTCCCCATAACCCACACAAGCTCCGTTTATATATACCTGTGCGTGCCAATGTGAAACGGCTGACCTAAGAAAGTAATCAGGTCGTCTCCACACTGAATACACCACAGCAGCCCTGCTCCTTATCTGTACCTGCATCCACAGAGCCCGAGTTACACTCTTTTTATTCTCAAATCCCGCACACTGGCACGGACCCCCAGTATGCATCACTGCATAGTTGTCAATAGCTGGGCAGACTTTTGAGCAAACTTTCCATTTTCTCCTAATATTACTATGGGTGTCTAATAATTTTTCCTCAGATTTTAGATTAAAGAGCATATCTTAATTGTTCTAGTATGAGTGTGTAAACTCTACTACAATTAAGCTGAAAATGAAAAATGATGTCAATGAATTGAAGGAAGGATGGGTGGCTGATGGAAATAGGTCTTCAGAAGAATACAGTGAAGTAAGTAACAGTGATGTAAAAAGAGGGGGTATAACCTGTTACCAAATCAACAGCAGTCAATGATCTAACAGTGCTGAAGATTGTTTAGTAAGGAAGCTTTGTATAGTATTACATTGCAACTACACTAGACTACACTGTTTAAAAAATAAGTATTTTTTCTTCATCAGGGCCATTAATTACATCCTAAATTTGGCTACAAAATAAAATTTGAGATAAAAATAGACTAAAAAAGACTAAAATTATTTTGGAATGCCACTGCATCTAGATGTTCTACTTCTATAGTACATAGTGTGCCCTAATGATGACTCTTTCATAGACTAATTTTAAAACAGAACAAAAGATTAGATTAGATTAGATTAGATTAGATTCACTTTATTGTCATTACACATGTATAAATACAGGGCAACGAGATTCAGTATAAAAGATACACAATCTTTACCAATCTACATTTCAAACTGTCTAATATTTTAGTAATACAGATAGCATGCTTCACAAGCCATCTTTACAATAAAAGGTTGTTGGAAATTTAAAATTAACCAGGTTTTAACTTTAATATAGACAAAAGCAATATACTTCCATGACACTTGTTGCAAACGAGCAGAAAAGTATTTGATACCAGCACACAGTATGCTTAAAACTGATCTGCTTTTCAGTGGAGTATGCAGCTATAATCCAACATTAAGATTCAGAATATGGTTTCCACTATGATGTAATTCCACTTGCAAATGGTGCTGAGTCAGGGGATATGTTCTCCTACTCAAGTGGATCTTGCGCAGCTCCACCATGTAGACAGTTAGGAGCCTCAATAACTTTACTTTGTGTCAGAACTCTACTTCCCTATCCAAGACAGCACAATCACAACAGTGCCTCCATTTCCTGCTGTAGCTGAGGAAAGCATGCATTTCACCAGCAATTCTACCACTTTCTATGCATATATCATAAAGAGAATTGTAACCAGATGTATCACTATCTGGTATGATAGTTGCAACAACACAAATTGTAAAACCCAGCAGATAGTCAACATAGCTTAGAAGACCATCAGGGTCTCGCTCCCTTCCATTTGTGACATTTACCAAAAGCTCTGAAGGCCTTCAGAATAACCAAGGACTGTTTGCAATCCTTCCTTCTGGAAATGTGTAAAAAAGTTTCTTCTAATTCAAGCCAGTCTTATCAGACTCTGTAACAGCTTCTTCCCCAAAGCTATCAGGCTTTTTAGTATGTCAGTCACCTGTCACTACTTAACAACAATTTAATCATCCCTGCCCATTACACTACACTAACCAATTTATTGTAACATTCACTTATTTGCCACTCAGGGACTGTTCTGCTGATGTATACATTTATCTGCATATATGCTGGAATGTTTACCTACCTCAACCAACTGCACATTACTGTTTATGATTTGGTTAAGACTGTTCTTGCATTTATTATATATAGTGTATTGCATTGCACTTTTCTAATTACACTTAGGGTAGTCTTTGTTTACAGCATTCTAGGTCTTATACAGTCTTATTTTTATACTTGTATTACATTTTGTTTTGGGTACACAGTCTCCATATTGTATGTAGCACCGAGCTTCAGTAGAAATGTAATTTTGGTCCACTTTATACTTGTATATGGGTGGGGTGACAATTAATTGGACTAATCATGCTGGATACATAATTGACCCCAAATTCTGGTAAAGCAGTTTGAGTCCTTCTAATCAGAATTAGAGTGAGGTAGATCTTGATGAAAATAACTATCAAAAGAATCAAAAATGACACCAAGATTCAAAAAATCAAAAATGACACCAAGATTCTTTGCAGTAAAGGCAGGTCTAATGAGATCCATCTTGGCAGTGATCTCATCAGACCTGCCTCTACTGCAAAGAATCTTGGTGTCATTTTTGATTCCTCCCTCTCTTTTTCCGCCCACATAAATCACATTAAGAAACTTTCTTACTTTCACCTCCGTAACATATCCCGTGTTCGCTCCTTCCCCTCTTTTTTCAAATGCTGAGAAACTTGTCCATGCTTTTATCACATCCCGCATCGATTATTGTAACTCACTGCTGGTAGGTGCCCCTTCTAATCATATATCACAGCTCCAGCTTATTCAAAACTCAGCTGCAAGAGTCCTTACATGAACCAGCAACAGCGAGCACATAACACCCATCCTGCTCCGTCTTCACTGGCTCCCTGTGTTTTAAAGAATCTAATATAAAATCCTACTAATAACCTATAAAGCCATAAATAACCTTGCGCCAAACTACATCAGTGACCTTCTCCATCATTATGTACCTGTCCGCCCACTAAGGTCCTCTGATTTTGACAATCTTGTTGTGCCCCACACTAATCTACACTCCATGGGTGACAGGGCCTTCAGCTGTATAGCGCCCAGATTCTGGAATGACCTACCGAAATTAATCAGGTCAGCTGACTCCATGAATTCTTTTAAAAAACAACTCAAAACTCATCTGTTCAGGAAGGCTTTTAGCTCTACTTGACTTTATTACTCTTCTTTCAGTTTACCTCTCTGTCAAGATGCTCATGTAACCTGGTGTGTGTGTGCTAGACCATCAGTTATGTTGTCTGTTAGTCTCTGAATTTACTGTCTTAATCTTCTTTATTTTTATTTGGTTTGTACAATGCTATATACTGTGTACCCCTTCTTTCTTATATTCTGTAAGTGCCTTGAGCATGGGAAAGGTGCTATATAAATAAAATGTATTATTATTATTATTATTATTATTATTACTTTCTAGGCAAATGTAGCACACTCATTGTCCATTTTCTATTATCTGATAATTAAGTTATCTGGAGTATCCTATCAAACTGAGTTCTGGTAGGAAGTCAAAGGTATCCTACATTTCTGTTTCTCTCTTCCTGTTTGGTATCTTCAGGATCTTGTCCAGAGTGATGTACTTCTCGTTAATTCCTGAAAGCAATTGAGGCTTTGAGTCAAGTGAAGTTATTTTCTCCATTTAATGGATTCTTCTCTGTTTGCAGCAACGTTTCATACACCAGAGCAGAGCAAAATTTAACTATATGTTAAAGCCTGCTCTTTAGATATTACCATGCATAGCCCAAAGGTCAATATTTTTAATTTATAGTGAATCACAGTCTTGAAAGAGTTTGTATGTTTAACCTATATAGGAATTTTTTCTCTGGGCTCACATTACAAAGAAATAAGTGTCTACGTTAATTGGCAGCTCTAAATTGGTTGTCAGTGAGTGTGGTTGTGTGAGTGTTCCCTTGATGGACTGGTGCCCCATCCAAGACTGGCTCTTGCTAGGATAAGCTTTGTCCCCTGTAACCTTGAACTAAAATAATGGATGGAAGAATTATTATATCATGTCCATATAATGTATACTGTCCTAAACAATGGTGAACTCAAGATTAAAATTAACTTATTCATAACGTATAGTAATCAGTGAATTAATTTAATTATATATGAACTGCAGTATACTTGTACTGGTAACACCTTCTTGAGTCACAAGACAAGCATTGATGTTCATTCCTAGATAAAATAAAACAGAGCTTGTGAAGCCCCAGGTGTGTACAACTGCCCTAACCCGACACAGTAGTGTCGACAGGTAGTACACAAATTCACAAAACAGCACACATTTTATTCTTCTGTGGGGAAGCATTTTCTATTGCTCCCCACTTCTCAGCACAGTACAAAAAGAGCCAATCAAATATAGCACAAAGTAGATGTGCAATGCCATTCTTTATTCAGCAAAAGATCCCAGTCGTCCCACAGGAGAAAGACTTTCCGAGACTAAGGTCATAAAGCTTATGAAACTATTTCTAGACTAAGGCAGAACCGTAGCAACAGTTACATAAAGTGAGATAGGAGCCTCCACCTGCAGCTAAAGTCATCAATGAAGGAGCATTGCTCATGTACTTTGTCAGCATGCCCGTGTCGATCAAACACAGGAAGCTCTTCAGTCTACTTGAAACTTTATGCTGTAGGAAGATAAGTAAACAAATCAAGGTAAAAAAAATTCAATCTGACTTTTATAGAAGTAACATATAAATGTTTTTTAATATAAAGGCCATCACATAACATAATGGAGAGGTGCGAAGGAATTTAAGGTGTCCTGGGATTACAAGTTTTTTCCTAGGCTTCAGGGATTCTAGCGTTAATTAATTGTGTCAGTGAAAGACTGTAACAGTATTCTGTCACCCTTTAACTCAGTTATAATTACCATTCATTTTACTGAATCAGAAAAGAACTTAGGCATTATCTTTGACACTAGCAAGTCTTTTAAAACACACATCACACAACTGTCTAAAACATATTTTTTCTATCTTAAAAATGTTGGAAATTTAACACTTTTTCCAAATATGCAGAATACTGAGAAATTAATTCATGCACTAGTTATTCACAGGCTGTTCAGCTTATTCTTTTTGCAGCTTTAAATTAATTCAAAATGCTGCTGCAAGAATCATAACAAGAACTAAAAAGTATGATCACCTAACTCCATTTCTCAAGTCCTAACACTTGTTCCCAGTTAAGCTTAATGCTGATTTTTAAAATCATTCTTTTTTCATATAAAACCTTAAATGGACAAGGCCCTGCTTACTTATCTGAACTTATTATTACTTACAAACCTGACTTCACATTAAAACCTAAGATCCTAAGGATTAATAAAAATAAAACAGTTAAAGGGTGAGTTTTTAGTTACTGGGCTATAAAACTGTGGAATTATCTGCCTGTTAATATAAGAGATGCCCCTTTTAGTCTCAGCTTTTAAATCTAAGCAGAACACTCACTACTTTAGTCTTGCAAACCCTGACTAGAGCTGCTGATTATCTGTGTATACTGCATCTGTGTATACAACAATTATAAACCACTAGCCAGCCTGTGGCGTACCATACGCCGCATAATCAGGCCGATTTTTTAATGATTTTTAAGCACAGGGAGAAAATTAACATTTGAAAAATCGGCAATGTAAAAAATCAGCAAGACAACCAACATTATAACAATGCACGGAATGAATCAACACACAATCGTCTGTGACTGAAATGCGAGTGCACTGCGCTCAGGCGCGTGTGGAACGGCAGGAGAGGAGAAGGACGTCCACTCGGCTCCCTCCGTCATGCTAGTCTGCTGATTTCTCGTTCAGTGTGCACTGCCCGCTCATGTGCCCACCTCCCACTTGTCACTGGAGTCGTTGTCGTCTTTACACAATCCAGATGCACATGTGGCTCACGTAGACGTTTCATTGCTCTGTGCGATTTTGGCTTTTCTATATGTAATCCACCAAGACACCCGACCATGGTAGTAGCGAGGTGGGAGGGGGTTGTGCACAAAGGGTAGGGACACAACCAGTGGGAGCGTATGAGTTGCACTTAGCGGGAATTCCACAGTTTGCAGCCTGAATGGGGTTCAACGGCTTACCCATACCTCTCTGCGCCGGGTAGACACATGCTCAATCTCATGCATAATTATTAATTGAATGCTAAACACTTCTGGAAAGACACGGTTGTCTAAAACGGGTTGGTGTGAGAATACAACAGTAAGTGAATGAAAAGATGAAACTCTGGAGAGAGCAAAATACAACACAATAGTGAAGCCGCGGCATAGCAAATGTCGCATAATTATTTATTGATGGTTGAACACTTCTGGAAAGACATAGTTGTCTAAAAAGGGAGGGTTTGAGAATACAACAGAAAGTGAATGAAAAGATGGAACTCTGGAGAGAGCAACATATAATTGTCCGTGAGTGAAGAAGACACATGTTTGTCACAGATGCGAATTGCTGTATGTAGCGTGTAAAACAGTTTGCTATGGCGCATGCGGTCGTGCGTCGTAACCGAAAACTTGGTTTTTAAAGACTGCTTACTTCATTGTATTTTAACCTCAGTTGGAAAGGATTGTTTTAAGGATCCCATTGGATACCTCTCGCAAACCGTTTTACACGCTGCATATGGCGATTCACCTCCGCGAGAAACATGCCTCTATGAATAGTCAACGTGGCTCGGAGGTGCAGGAGTTGATGGGCGTGGCTCTTTCCTGCGTGCGCCATAGGTGTCTTGCTTGTCGGCGGCTCAGTGAATCCACGCCCCTTCAGGCATGCTTTCCATGGTTGTCTTGCCTTAGTGAATTATATATATAGATTACTAACCTTCCTCTTTTCTTTTCCTCATTCCTCTTCATATCTGGTTGTGGCACTTGGTTCCACTGCTCTGCTGTCAAGATGTTCTACTGCCCATTGAAAAGACATCTGAGATACTAGGAGCCTTGTAATTAACAGATGGAAAGAGTCTGTCAATAGATTTAAACAGCCCACCCAAAGACTCTAAGAAAGAATATCCAGTGTCAGGGATGCCTGGGGCAACAACCCGGCTGGGACGCCTTGGATGACTGGAATAGGGCGTGCGCCCATTTCAGACCACATGGGGGCAGCCGCCCTGGTTCCTTTGGGGGCCACGGGTACAGAACTTTGAAGCTCCACCCTGTAGGGGCCCATGGTCACCGCCAGGGGGTGCCCCCATTCCTTTGGAGCCCTGGACCTCAGCACTTCCACCACACTGGGGTGTGTCGGCGGGAGATTGCCAGGAAGCACCTGGAGCACATCCGGGTGTGGATAAAAGGGGCCGCCTCCCTTGATTTGGGGCGAGAGTTGGGTGGAAGTGGACGGAGCTCGGAGGACAGGAGTGGAGGCGGTCTGAAGACTGAACAGGCATTGTGCTGGCCAGGAGTTGAAGGGATGATTGGTTCTGCGGCACTGGGTTGTGCACTGTAAATATTTTGCATAATTAAACGTGTGTGGTGAACCAACATGTCTGCCTGGCTGTGTCCGGGATGTACCCCACACCAGAAAGGGGTGGCAAGCAAGTTGTCTGAGATCTCCAGGAATGTGACTGTGTCTGACTTTGTCTTTGACTTCCTCTCTTACAGCTCACCATGGACTCACCTAAGTTTTATTTTCTCCAGATATGCTACTCGACAAAGTTTTTGTATTCCTCTCCTCTGTTGTTAACCGGTCAAAGGTCAACAGTCAATTAGTGGACAGATACTGTTAATTTACTAAACTACTTTGTTTTCCTGTCTGTTTGTATAAATATGTGCTGTAAGAGCCATTTTCCTAGTTCTATAAAATGTATGAATATTTACTAGATGATAATGCATAAAATATGGGAGGTTCCTAAAACCCCCATGAATAGAATTGAGTTGGTATTTTCCTGTCATTTCTTAACAGTTTTTGAGTAAACAATGTCCTTTAGTAAGTGTTTAGCCTTGCCTTGTGTAAGGTACAGAGGCATACGGTTTTTTAACCGTGTCCTTGAACAAATTCCTTTTTATGCTCGTGTTCGTGCATATGCACGTCACTGAGCCTGGCGCATATCTAAGTGCCAACGGCCTAAAGGTCTTTTGTAAATTAAAAGATCTAAGTTTTGAACCGTATGTTTAAAGCATACAGAAGAAGAAATAAATAACCTTTAAGTACAGAAGTAACCAAAGCTTCATAAGAAAAACTAAATTTATAGAACATACATTTTTCCCTTTTTTTGCCTTTATTCTTTGTGTGTAACTATTTTTCTTTTTATTCTTGTATGGATTATTTGCCTTTAACTTTCACTAAATATTTTTAAAAACAAATTTTTGGACTGAGAGATTTCTTTGACACGCGTCTTACCCGTGCCTGACTTCGCCTTATACATCGCCGGCTACATGTGCCTTTATTTGTAGTAATTCTGTATTTAGCAGTTTGTAAAATTTATACTTGTATTTTCTGAGAGCTTGTCACAGAACTTTGTGTCTGCACTCATGAAAGAGCTTTATACAAAAATAAACTGAATTGATATGAATTTGTGTTGGACTTACTGAAAATCTGCCATTTCACATTATTGTCACCAAAAAAGACAGTTATTTCAGCTATTTCTCCAGAAAAATGAAGATTAAATGACACCCTAACATTAGTTTTGTTACAAAGGGAGGGAGCAAAGCAAATAATTGTCTGTGAAAAATTTCAGAGACCAAAACTTTACTGCAGTGCTGCCTTTGTAGACTATGGCTACCTACAACCATAACAAATTTGGTGAATACAGTTTAATAAATGAATACATGGATGTTACAATTGCACTTAATTATATTAAAAAATGTGTGCAAGCAAAATATGCTTAAATCAAACTATATGTGATATGGACATCATTTATTGTTCAGCATATATCAAGAACTATCAAATTACAGAATGAGCAACATTTTACACTATTAATTGCAACTGAGACAAATATCAATGGTGTGCAGTAAAAGCAGAAATGCATTTATGTATGCTCTCTGAGCTATGAATCATTAAAGAGACTGAATTATAGGACAGCTTTACTGTTGTCTACCATTAAAGTGTAACACGGTTCCACTCCTCCCTGTCAATTAAACGCCCTCCTCATTTGGAATTACCTACTGCCCCTACAATCCATGACATATTCTAACCCTTTTTCATCCTCTTGGGTAAACAGCTGCCCAGAAAACAATTACAGATGCAGGATATCCCCCTGTAGCTGTGTCCTGACTCCCAGACTGACGTGTGGAATTGCACTTACATTGTCAATATGATTATTTGTCACTCTCTCCCTGGCCTGTGCCTGACTGCTGCCAATTTCATCCTGTTAGCTCTTTGCCAGCTAAGCAACACTAAAAAATTTACATATTACTTGGAAAATGTGTCAGGTGAAATTACTTCTTCACTGTAAAATAAAGAATTCAAACTAAGTGCAGGTGATAAAGACTTACAGAATCTTGACAGGCAAAACATTGTTTCTCTAACTTTTTTCAGAGTTGAATAAACTTTTAAATTTTGATTCATTCTACTTTTAATTTACTTGTACAATGTAAAAACCAAGCTGTGAGGAATCACACTGCTGTAATCAGACATCTTGGAATCATTCAAAGCTGATGATGACTTGACATTTAGTTTTGTTTTAGTGTAAGACTTGCAGAACAGGCAACACAAAATAAATTGTTTCCTAAATTCTGAAGTTAAATTAAGATTTAAAATATGCGTTGTTTTAGAAAATTGGGTTTATGTTTCATACATTTGGGTACCAGTTTCACCTGAAAGACAAAATAATGATGGAGTACAAGAGGAACATTGTTGATTTCTTTGCTCTCTTAATATTTTGGGTATGTGAATTGAAAAAATAAAGGAGAAATTACATAAGTGCATTACAGTAAAGTATATTTTAAAACACAGGAAGTACTACATTTATGATCATATTTTAATAATCATAAACAATGTTACTATTTTTATTGTAGAGGTAAGTGGAGGGTCATTGTTAGTATTTAACACATTTTAGTAGGTTATTTTTGGTGTTTTTGTTTCTTTCAGCATGTGAAGTTTTTTGTCGGCTACAGTGAGCCAGACGAATGAGTAGTAACCAGTTTTTAAACAAATAAAATTTTCTAGACTTGACAGGTGCAGTCCTGAAAGATAGTAATGTTAAATGAATCCTCAGAAGATGCTTAATGTTAGTTCATTATTCCAGTAAGAATCAGAGTTTTAGATTTCATACAATACCTTCACTTACTGGCTTGGCAGACTCTTCTTCTTTAGCGGACTAGCTGCATTAGCTGTAAGTTGACAGGCAGACTGTATTCTGCGCACGCATGGCTACATATTCACTTTATGCTGCTAAAAGCCGAGAAGCAGCTGATTTTGCAACAGTCTAAAGTAACGAAATGGGAAAGGAGGAAAGCAGTTGCACTGCAGGGACGTAGAAGTTTTACTTCACTTGTTCATGGATTTTATGTTTTCTTGTTTAAGAGTTTAGAAATAATCTCTGGGGATGTGTGAAATGTAGGTAAGTTAGTTTATATTTAGGAATAAACTGCCAGAATTGCCTTTAGGCCCCTGTGCCTTTAGTTTGGCAAGTCAGTGGTGAGCATAGGTGTCGCTATTGTGTATTTTGAAAAGTTTTTTCTTTTTCCCTACCATTGCTGTTGGCTGTCTTATAGGTATTTTTCAACCTTTTTAAGCCAGGGTGTCTCCTAGATTTAGGGAGAGCTTCAACACTGGAGTAAGAGAGGTTTTGGTTGCTACAGAGCTGTTATCTGAACTTTTTCTTTCTACCATTATTTTTTTGGGTTTTGAACTATGTTCATTTTGTGAGCCCTTGCCTGTAACTACTGTGCCTGAAAATTTCTAAAAATTTATAATTTATAAATTTATAATTTGTCCTTTTTTTTGGACACAACTATGTTGTTTACTTGATTGTTGCATATTATTTTTATGGATTGTTTACATCTTCATGGAACCTTTTATTTGTGGATTTTTATACTTTATCTCACCAACAAATACAGGCTTATGATTCTTCCTGCAATAAACATTTGTAACTTTGGTTTCAAAATACTTTGTGTTTTATCTTTGTTTTGGGGCACCCTGAGTGCCATCTGGCTATGAACTACTTGTGGCCACTGACTTAAGACAGTGTACCGTGAGACAGCACTCTGTAACAATAATAATATAATGCCCACATAACTCCCTTTCACATGTCAAAATGCACTTCTGTTTCTTTCAACCCATTTTCATCTTAAATGAATGTTGACTTTATAATGTTAAGTCGCTATTACTTAAATAGTGATAAATGATTCCTGTAACAGTCCTGTCCAGGGTTTGTTCCTGCATTGTGCCCTAAGCTGGCTGGGATAGGCTCCAGCCACTGCAACCCTGGGACACCCCTGGGGGAGAGGACATATTCACGGCAATACCTCTTCCGGAACACGAGAGGGCAACCACCTCCTCCAAACCCTCACCCCAGGGTTACATCAGGGCCAGGGAGTGCCTGGACAGTTCTGTATCCCTGGACTGCAGCACTGCCATCACAACCGGAAGTGCTGCATGAAGACGATCTGGGAGCACAGAGCGCTTCCGAGTGCCCTTGCAGTACTTCTGCCACACCCGGAAATGCTGCCGGAAGAGGATCAGTGAGCACCTGGAGAACTTCTGGGTGCACTATAAAAGAGGCTGGTTCGCTCCATTCGGGGAGCTAAAGTCGGGAGGTGGAGGACAAAGCTTGCTGGGAGAGGAGTGGAGGCGGCAAAGAAAATGAGAAGGAAAAAAAGAGAGAAGGAATGAGCAGTATTGCTAGGCTTGGTGACTGTGTACTGTGCTCTGAAGTGGGGAATGGGAAATAGAGCTGCCCTATGAAGAAATAAACAGTGTGTTGTTTTTGCACTTGTGTCTCTGTGCATGTCTGTGTCCGGGTTTGGGGAGCTGCTCATCCTGGTATCTTTCACACAGGTTGAAAAATTACATGACAAGACATATCTGATTATTAGTCCACTTTACACCAATCAGCCACAACATTAAAACCTCTGACAGGTGAAGTGAATAACATTGATTATCGGCACCTGTCAAGGGGTGGGATATATTAGGCACCAAGTGAACAGTCAATTCTTAAAAGTGATGTGATGGAAAACGAAGGTATGCAAACGTAAGGATCTAAGTGACTTTGACAAGGGCCACATAGTGCTGACTAGACAACTGTGTCAGATTCTCTCCAAGATGGCAGGTCTTGCACAGTGTTCCTTGTATGAAGTGTTTAGTGTCTACCAAAAGTGGTATAAGGAAGGACGTGGTGCAATAGAGACAGGGTCATGGGCACCCAGAGCCCTTTGCCACAATAACAGTAAAAAGTCTTAAACAATTATGAAAAACCTGTATATTTGATGCAGAGGACTTTTAAGGAAAAGTGTAACTAGGCTAGGAATAAGTGTGGGCATTGTCCACAACACAAAGACTTAAGTAATGTGTGACTATTGGGTTTCTGAGGTGGTGTTTTGGGACAGAAGGAAAAAATCTGATATTCATCTCAGTAGGTTTTTGTTTATTGTAGCCATACTATACTGCTCAAAAGAATTAAAGGAACACTTTTTAATCAGAGTATAGCATAAAGTCAATGAAACTTATGGGATATTAATCTGGTCAGTTAAGTAGCAGAGGGGGTTGTTAATCAGTTTCAGCTGCTGTGGTGTTAATGAAATTAACAACAGATGCACTAGAGGGGCAACAATGAGATGACCCCCAAAACAGGAATGGTTTAACAGGTGGAGGCCACTGACATTTTTCCCTCCTCATCTTTTCTGACTGTTTCTTCACTAGTTTTGCATTTGGCTACAGTCAGTGTCACTACTGGTAGCATGAGGCGATACCTGGACCCTACAGAGGTTGCACAGGTAGTCCAACTTCTCCAGGATGGCACATTAATACGTGTCATTGCCAGAAGGTTTGCTGTGTCTCCCTGCACAATCTCAAGGGCATGGAGGAGATTCTAGGAGACAAGCAGTTACTCTAGGAGAGCTGGAGAGGGCCATAGAAGGTCCATAACCCATCAGCAGGACCAATATCTGCTCCTTTGGGCAAGGAGGAACAGGATGAGCACTGCCAGAGCCCTACAAAATGACCTCCAGCAGGCCACTGGTGTGAATGTCTCTGAGCAAACAACCAGAAAGACTTCATGAGGGTGACCCAAGGGCCCAATGTCCTCTAATGGGCCCTGAGCTCACTGCCCAGCAGCATGCATCTCGATTGGCATTCGCCATAGAATACCAGAATTGGCAGATGCACCACTGGTGCCCTGTGCTTTTTACAGATGAGAGCAGGTTCACCCTGAGCACGTGACAGAAGTGAAAGGGTCTGGAGAAGCCAAGGAGAACATTATGCTGCCTGTAACATCATTCAGCATGAGCAGTTTGGTGGTGGGTTAATGATTGTCTGGGGAGGCATATCCATGGAGGGTCACACAGACCGCTACAGGCTTGACAAAGGCACCTTGGCTACCATTAGGTATCAGGATTAAATCCTTGGACCCATTGTCAGACCCTATGCTGGTACAGTGGCTCCTGGTGCACGACAGTTCCTGGCCTCATGTGGTGAGAGTATGCAGGCAGTTCCTGGAGGATGAAGGAATTGATACCATTGACTGGCCACCACACTTTCCTGACCTAAATCCAATAGAACACCTCTGGGACATTATGTTTTGCTCCATCCGATGCCACCAGGTTGCACCTCAGACTGTCCAGGAGCTCAGTGATGCCCTGGTCCAGATCTGGGAGGAGATCCCCCACAACACCATCTGTCATCTCATTAGAAGCATGCACCGATGTTGTCAGGCATGTATACAAGAACACAGGGGCCATACAAAGTGCTGCGTACAATTTTGAGTTGCTGCAATTAAATTTTGGCAAAATGGACTAGCCTGCCACATAATTTTTTCACTCTGATTTTTGGGGCGTCTTTGAATTCAGGGCTCTGTAGGTTGATCATTTTCATTTCCATCAAACGATGTGGCATCCTTTCGTTCCTAACACATTACCCAGTCTATATCAGTATAGATATCCAGGAGGATTTCTTTTTCCCATTGAGATCTGATGTGTTTTCAAAGTGTTCCTTTAATTTTTTTGAGCAGTTTATATATCTCCAAAAACAATTCTGTACTTACCTTTCTGTTCTTTCTATAATCATTTGCAACACAGAATTTTTTTCCATCAAAGTAAAGGTAGCTGCAATATTATAACACACTTTCAAAGAACATAGAAATATTATGCACTTATACTGAACATGTGTATTAATAAGCAATATAAATAACTCAATTTAGCTGTGTATCTATAAAATATAATAAAAAATACATCAATGCATTTATCAGGAGAATTGTGTCATCTCCAGTATACATTTTAGTATTCTAAATATTGAGAGGACTGTCATGAGTTTAATGTGTTCTGTCTGACAATGCATTTGGTGCGGTAGGTAGCCAAAGAAGCACTTGGCAATTAACAAGTGGATCAGGGAACATGTACATTACTATGGATTAATCACGCTACTTTAGCTATGATGTGTTTTGTGAAACCTTCATAAATTAACAAATGATCTTAAGATCAGGTCTACGATGTTCTTAGCATTATGATACTATTGGGAACCTGACTACAGTTTACTAATGCTAGCATTATAGCATATACAGAATTAAGGTCACTTATCGACTTACTATGTGTGTTTTCGATATGTGGAATAAAATTATAATTTCTTTAGAAAAGTCACATGAAGAAGATTAGTAGATGCAAACTCCACACATATGATAGTCAGCTCTAGAGTGAGGATATAAAATAACATTACCACTGTTTCACCACCCAGAGTGACTTACTGCTTTGTAAAATGCTGTATTATACATATGGGCAGTATGGCGCTAGAGCTGCTGCCTAACAGTAAGTTGCCACACATTAAGGAGACATGAATTCATGTCCCAGGTCCTCCCTGTGTGGAGTTCCCTTATGTCTGAATGGGTTTCCTCTAGGTGCTCCGGTTTACTTCCACAGTCCAAAGACATGTAGGCTAGATTGATTGGCGGTCCTAAATTGGCCCTAGTGTTGGGTTGGGTGTATTTGTGTGTGTTTACCCTGTGATGGACTGGCGCCCTGTCCAGAATTTGTTGCTGCTTTGCACCATGTGCCAGTTGAGAACCCAAAACCCTGTTCAGGACTAAGCAAGTTAGACAATGACTGACTAAGTGACTGAACTCTACATCTTAATTTGACTGTCATCTACAGTATGTAGGTAGTTAATGATATCAACTTCTTCTTCTTCTTCTTTTTCTTCATGTTTTGTTATTTCTATGTGGGATTGATGTTGGGTAATAATATCAACAGCTTTAGTAAATGGACCTTTCCCATATTCTAGTGATTGCTAAGTAAAGTCATGAAAGATTCATACTTAAAATATAAAGAAGTTCCTGCACAGAATTTAGATCACTATAGACAAGATAATAATTAATTAAATTATCGGGAACTATGTTGCAGAGAGAAAACTCCAGTATGGATGTTTTGGAAGCACTACTATCTAGTTGGCTAAGTGTCACATCCCTTGCAACACCTATTATATTGATAACTAAATTATATTTGGGGCAGGATTTTGTAATACTTTCTAAATGCATTGTTTTAAGCTTCTACAGCTTAAAGATAACAGACTATTTGAATAGAAAGTAAATTATAGTTTGATCTTCAGTGCTTTCTTTTATTTTTAAGTGTCACCTAATGTCTCGGGCAGCATGGTGGCGCAGTGGTAGTGCTGCTGCCTCTCAGTAAGGAGACCTGGGTTCACTTCCCAGGTCCTCCCTGCGTGGAGTTTGCATGTTCTCCCCGTGTCTGCGTGGGCTTCCTCTGGGTGCTTCAGTTTCCTCACACAGTCCAAAAACATGCAGGTTAGGTGCATTGGCGATCCTAAATTGTCCCAAGTGTGTGTGCGTGCCCTGTGGTGGGCTGGCACCCTGCCCAAGATTTATTCCTGCCTTGCACCCTGTGCTGGCTGGGATTGGGTCCAGCAGACCCGTGGCACTGTGTTAGGATATAGCACGATGACTGACTGCCTCACCTAACGTTTCAAAAAAATGCTGTTCTAAAACTGGACACATGTTGCTTAGGTGCCCTTTCTCACATATTGTATATGTCTGATGGGCTGTATTATGTCATTCAAGTTGGCACAATTTGTTATACTGTCTGTTAATGCAAAGAGAAAAAATTGTTTTTGTCACTTTCATTGAGCAATGAACTTACCATGAATACAGAGGCAACAAGAACATACTTTTATATAAATCTAAAGTAACATATTGTAATTATGATTTAAATAGTAGAATCTTACCTGTCAAAACACTTTACATATTGTGAATCAGTACTGTTTGACAAGTGTTTCCTCTTGAGTCTGTGAAGATAGCCGATCTTGTAGGATGAATCAATTTAGCAAAAAAAAAAAGATACCTATCAAGAAGGAATTCATTGCTTTTTCAGATATACACCTACAATCTTTTAGAATTCTTGTGCCAGCATATTTAAAATGAAACTAGTTCAGTTCTTCATGATCTTTTTTTTTTAATCAAGTGTCTACTGCGATGTTGTATTGCTTGGCTCTAATGTGCCTAGTTAAAGTTCACAACCTTTTAATTATTTTACTTATTATTAATGAGCCCTAGTAATAGTAAGACAACACACAGTATTGAAATACCTAAAAGAAAAATCCAAAACAAAAGAATGTTTTCTACATGTGTAACCTAAAGAGGAAAAAATAAACCTCTAACAATGGAAGTAACGTTGAACATGGGTCATGCAAGTTAACAAGACATTTAATTACAGTTTCACGTAAGGCACTTGGGTACCAAAACAGATTTTAATTTGAGAGGAATCTTATTTTGCTAAATTTTGCATTGTTTTGTCATAGAAATTGAAATGCAGTCCCCAGTGTGATGTGAAGAGATGAGTAAATGACCATACAGTAGACTCTTCACAGCAGGGAATCATGTTCTTCATGTTGCCTCTGTTCAGCTAACACACCTCTCAGTGTTACATCTTTGCTACAGAGTCCAAAGATGCTCTCAGTCCAACAAAGGCCCTATGCTCACCATATGCAAAGCCCAGGAAAATGCCTGTACTTTACACATGGAAATTCTATCATACAGGCAACATTGTGAGTCACAAGATTCAGAATATCTACTTCCAGGAAAGGTTTCTTGGATCACTAAGGAGGACTGTTTCGGATGTAAAGCTCAATCTGGTTTGCTTTAAATCACAAAAGCTGACAAATAGCTATATATATATACAGGTATATATATATATATATATATATATATATATATATATATATATATATATATATATATAAAAAAATCTTGGGTCGAGACGTGATCATCTCAGAAAGACACTTTGACGTCACACGAGACTAGACATTACAACCTTAGTAAGCAAGGTCTGTGAGATGGTAACTTTTGAACATCTCGCCCAACTTACAAACAAAAACAAGTGGATGGACATCTAACCACACAGTTGTTGGAATGTTTTTGGTAGACACACTTCATGTGCTCCCAGCTGTTAAAAATGTTATAAGTTCTAGATGGCATGTGAACGACTAAGCAAAGAAGAAATAGTGGCGCATCGAAAAGAAACACAAACGCATTGGAGAGAAAAGAAGGCAAAAAAGGATGCACAAGAGAACAATAATAATCCATGTGCAAATTCAGAAAATAAGGAAAGTAACAGTCAGCCCGGACCAAGAGGATTTGAAAAGCTCATAGGTCAAATCTGGGTCAGAAATAAAAGACTTAATAATGACGTTCAAAAAAGTTTGCGCAATACACATGCAGAGCAGGTTACAGAATATGAAAGTAGGAAAAGTATCAAAATAAAGATAATAAAGATCGCATTAGCACAAAGAAATGGAAATTATTACTTGGTGAAATAACGGAGCAGCAAAAAGAGATTGAATATATGGACATACAGGGTAGGTGATATGTCACAAGTGTGTAGATATTGTAAGTTTTTAAAGCAGCAGCACTTCACAAGCAGCAGAAGCTGCTGTACAGGCTTTTAATGAACAATGCGCAGCGCGACATGCAGATCATGCAGCACAGCACAAGCAGCTGTAGGTTGAATAACTCATTCACTAAAATAACAATCTCTTTAAATTGTATATCTGGTTAACCAAACCCGGGGGTTGATGAGCAAAGTGGGTAGGGAGCAGAGCCCCCTAGTAGTATATATATATAATAATATATTACATTTATTTGAACAATAATGTGCACAAAGCACCCTCCACTCCACTATACTCATAGACACAATAACAATAATTAATAATCCAAATCAACAACCAATCCTCCACTCCCATATGCGTTGTTCCCTTCCTCCCAACTCAGCTTGCCTGTCTGGGATCTCCCACAGTCTTTTATAGTCCATGACCTGGGTCAGGTGAAAACTCTTTTTCTTCGTCAGCCCAGAAGCACTTATTTCTTCTGTCCTTGTGACATGGAAGTACTTAAAGAAAATAAACGTCTCTGTGCCCCACTGCAGCGTCCCCTGGCGGCCCTGACGTTATCCAGCAGGGCTGTGCACTAAAACTACATAGTCCATGATGCCCTGCTGGAATTCGGGGCATCTCCATGTCGCAGGAAGGGCTCTCTCTGGTGGCCTGAGGGTATTGGCTGGGATGAATGGCCGGCCATAGCCCACAATATATATTACCCTTTGTGTGAAAAACTACATCTTGATTTCAATATTGAATATAATTCTATTGAATCAGATTTACTATGCTTTATTATGCTTTAATATTATTATTATTTTTTATTATGTATTAGGATATCAGTTTAGTGAAGTCACACAGATCTTCAACACAACAGCTCCATCTCTTTGGATATAAAGTCTGACACTAGTAAATGGTTCATCATTCGCAATGTAAGTAATGTAATGAAAAACAAAACTTTTAGCCAACTGAGATAAGAGAAAATCTCAATCCTTTCCAAATAGCCTAGTTTCCTGAGAAATGTATAAAAATAACAGATGTTTATTTCCAGCTGAACTATCTATATTGTTAATTACTGTCAATTAATATTACAAAAATACATCAGTCTACATTTATAAAAATTAGACAATTACAGAGCAAAAGAAAACTAACACTAACACTAATATCTTTGTGCGTCTAGCCTTTTAGAACAATCTGACTGATCAGTTTGGCTTTGGTGTGATTGTCAGTTTGGCTTTTGTGATGAAACGGAACAGCAAATGTACGAGACGTACGAGGAGGAGTAAACCGAATACTGAGAGAGTTGTCTTTTAAGCAGGATAGTCTAAAATCAGACAGAAGGCAAGAAAGTAGGAGAAAATAATGTCAGTCTCAGAAGTTGACTTTATGGGAACTTGCTTGAGAAAGGGAGGTTCAGTTGCATGTGAATACAAAGGAAAGAAAAAAAATATATGTAGGGTAAGAAAAAACTAAATATTTTAAAAATATTCTTTTACAGGTAATGAGGCTAGTTATGTTCATGATAGTCAATTTATTAGCACAAAGTCATGTCATTTCAAGGGTAAGGCAGTGTTTGTGATACACTGTAGGTATCATGAGAATAGCAATATCTGTCACTCTTCAGCAATACTCATGGCAAGCACTAACCCCTGTCATAAGACATGTTTCCCTTCCCTGCTGGACAGGTCGATGCCACTCAAGCATTGTGACATTCTCACAGCCAGCTGCCTTACCATCCTGCCAACAAAGAGATAACTGCCAACTCAATACTTTTTCACAAACCCAGTAAATGGACACTGTGTGATTTATAACGCCAAGTTATTAAAATTAATGTTCCAGGACCTTAGCACACAATTTTGATTTTCAAGCTTTCAGGAGGTACAAAAGAGGTCTCCGAATCCCCAGGATTCCTTGATTTTGGCTGTATAGCGTTCATCAGGTGTGGTAATAAAAAGGGAAAAACAGATTAAATATATGGGAAGGAGGGAAGAAAGCCAGGTTAGTTGGTCATATAGTTCTAGGGAAATGCATGATCCAGTGAGCTTAGCTTCGTCTGTACTGTATTTCTTTAAAAATGTCTTTGAAACTCTGAGAAAGGACACCAACAGAGAGATCAGTGTGGCTATGATCAAGGCATATGAAATGCTCTACAAGAATTTGTCCGGTCTTTGATCTTAATAGCTTGAATGTGCTCCCTGAAATGATCTGCAGGATATCCCTCTATATCACCATTGTAGATTGCTGTATAATTTTTACAAGAATGCACTCAATAGATTTTCAACTGGCAGGAAGCCCATTCTATAATATTACATTTTCCAGAGGGCTCAGATATGATTGCATTGCTGATGACATATTTTCAAATGCTATAGCAGCTCCTGTTACAACAGAAAGTACCCAGTGGGGAAAGTGGCTATGCTTGTGAAGTGAGCTGTGCATAAGTCAGGTGACTGTTAGAAGGAAGTCATAGCTGGATTAGCAAAAAGGCTCCAGAGGAAGGATCAGTCTGCAAAATATGAACATTTTGTTTAATGACCTGAAATAGAAATATGATATTACTTTGGAAAGAGAATCAAAGTTGAGGCTACATGTATCTGTGGCTGATATTGAAGAAAGAAAAAAACTGCCTAGAATTACCATATTAAGGAGCTAATTGAAAAAGCCCTGAATTCATCATCCTTTCAGGTGTCTGCATCTGAAGTGTCATCTTTAAATATAGAACTTAATGGACCTTAGATTTGCAATGTGTAAACTATGGATGCATCTCCAATCAAGAAAAAAGGAAGAAGCAAATAAACTTATCAAGAAATAAGTAACAAAAACATATTTCCCAACACATGTAATTATTTATTCTCACAATCATTTTTTTATTATTTAGTTATTGATACATTTCACATTGTCTTTATTTATTGAATATACTTTTTCCAAAATATTCCTACATATTTGGTAAACTGTTACAAAACTTTACATGGATTTGAGTGTAAAAATATGCGCATGCCAAAAATCAGGAAAATGTGTACACCAACAAAAATCAGATGAAACCTGCCTTACACACATTTCTATGCAGTTCACCTTTTTAAATCACAATTGTCTTGTAAATGTGCGTATATGAGCCACTCTGAAACAAAACATACATTTACAATGCTAATCAACCTCATGAATATGCAGTCACAAAAAGCAGCCTCCCAGCTGATATCATTGCTGTCCCATGCTGTGCTCCACAACTGATCGCACAAGAATTCACAGCAGGCTCTTTTCTGCGCTCTGGAGGTCTGGTGGCTTTGTCTCAGTGGGTAGTCACTATTACCTGGCACATGTAATGATATGATTGCTGTAATAATTAATAATATAAGCCGTATGAAACATTGAGGGTTTCCCCTGTTACCTTACCAACAAACCACCCATCATGAACAGCACCATGAGCAAATTGTCTGATCAACCCTAGTTTGCTCAAAATAAATGAATCATGAGATGACCCAGCCAACTGACCCACGACTTTTATCAGACTTGTCTTGGCATCACAGATGACATGTGTGTGAATGGAATATACCTGCTAATGGTTAACAAAAGCAGTGTCATTCTCATTAGGTGCCTTTCTTGCAATATAGTTGCATTTAATTGCTCCTATTACATTAGGAAAAATGGATTATGCTGCATATTTCTTTTTTATTTTGGCATGTACTACCAAGTCTTTCGAAAACTGAATGCAGAAGCTCATCAGTCAATTATGGCTTCCAGAACAGAAAACATGATGGAGTAGAACCTTGACTGAGATATTCTTGATCTTTCGACCAGTTCCCTCTGGAAGGTGTCTGGTTCCTGAAGGTCAATTGCTTTTAAAATCTACATATGAAGGGGTGTAGCCTGAATTTGTAATGACATTGACATTGTAATGCTGGGGCCAACTCAGCAGGTACAGTAGTTACAAGCTCTTGAATGTCTGTATCTATTCCTAAGACAGTTATCTTCATGACATCCCTAAAAGCTTGTTCCTTTCATGTAGGACCATTTGCATAGTCTTCAAACAGTGAAAAAACAAGTCATGTTTTGTCAAACCATTGTTCTATGAATAGGCTATAGGACATGAGGTTTACCGCTGTCTGTACACAGGGAGTGGTTTCTAATCCTTAGAAGGGACAACAGGTTGCAGATATGAACTGAGGAAAAAATTGAAAAAGTTCTTCAGTGTAAATATGCATCATTGGACCTCTTAAAAAGAACTAAAATAGGAACTATAAAATAGTCTGTACATTATAATTTTCATGCTTGAAGTTTAATACATTTGTCATGTCAATATATACTATAATAAAGGCTCAGTGATATGATTTATTATGCACTTCAGTCATAATTAAGCAAATTTGCTGCATTTCCTTACTTCATTGAGTGTGTCATTATTTCCTATTTTCTCTAAAATGTTGCATACGGATGTGTCAAAGAAGCTATAAATATACGCACATTCTCCAGTTAAATGTTTTTTTATAAATACAGATTTTTGCGTGGAAAGCTGTGTGTACATTTCAAGCCACTTTTTTTACATACGTAAATTATATAAGTTTGACGCCAAGTGTCTTTTTTCCATTTCCAATCAACAACATCTCACTGTTCAATACAGTTCCTTTTATGTTACTCAGGCACACCTGGCCCCGCCCCATTGATGACTGACACCTGCCTGTTTACTCATAGATTGGATGGCTATGCCACCCCTGCAGACTCTCATATTGGTGTCTTTTCAAAGGGTTTGCCTAAGGGCCATAGTGCTGTCCACCCATTGTAAACCTTTGGCAGGAACAGTAATTGTGTTGACTCACTTTTTGCGTACTACTGAAAAACAGAGTGAAATATAAAAGTAGTAATTGCTTGAACACAAACGCACCTTGGAGGGAACATTGCATTTCTGAAATTTGAAATACCATATTGTCAGCATAAAGGAATATTTTGATATTAAGATGAATAGCTAATAGTTTTCTTAGGTCTGCATTTTAATTCAAAAATTATAAAACTTATTATTAATAAATACTGAGGATTCTGGACTAGTGTAAAATAATTTAATCAATGCAGATATATTGGGGTCGGACACAAATTTGCCCACTACATTAAATAAATAACCACAGTCTACTCTATCAAAGGTTTGTTTTGCATCAAAGAATAGTAAGATGTCTAGAAAGTCTGATTCTGTAGGTGAATATATTATGTATTAGTACCAATACTTGGAGAATAAGTGTCTGTGTTTAATAAATCTGGTGTAGTTTTGTGACATTACTGAGGAAGCTGTTTCTCATTTTTTCAAGCTAAAACCTTCTCTAGTATCTTAACTCCATTATTTAGGAGTGAGATTGGTCTGTCAATGCAGATTGTCTTTGCTTTTCTTAGGAAAGACCATGATTGTTGCTTAGCTTTATGTTTTAGGTAGACTTTTATTTTCCCTATGTGCAATAAACTCTGTTAACAATAATGGGCATTTTTGAAATCAGCCAGTGAAGATGATGCTATAACTGCAAGTCAACTGACCAGGTGTCAAAAACTTGAATGAACAATGCATGGAAGTTCAACACCAATTCTTCCAGCCTGATTTGACTGTGCATGGGACGATCCTGTACTGGTCATCTGTTCAAGGCATGTGTGAAGGCAGTAAGACCCTCATCATATGTTACATGCCTACAGTTCAATTTTATCAACCAATAATTATTCAATGAAAGGGTTTTCTGGAAATTTAGTTAGAAAATTAGTCGATGAAGTAGGCAACAATGCAAAATGTTTGGTTGAAAGATTGCAGAAACTCTGTTTCGGATGAAGATAATTGATGTTGCCAGATCAGTCTCTAACATAGTACTGGTAACTCAAGCAAAATATGCAATCAAATACTGAAGAAACAATTGTTAAAGCCAGTGTAGACTTGGAGATTGTCTGTGTTTTTTGGCACAGGTACAAACCTCAGTCTCTTGCTGAGGAGTCATGGTTCATCCTGTGAAGGAGTGAAGTTAGATGGTAAAGTTACACAAATATTGGAAAAGAGTTGATGAAGCTATCTTCAATGGACTGGATTGGAAAACTTGTTCTTTACTATATCCATAAAGCCTGGAATTCAAAGATCTGATGAGGTAGTTAATAAATGAAAAGCACTCCTGAGCAAAGCAATAAAAAGGTCTGTGGCTTCCTTTATAACATCATCTGTTAAGTTGCTGTTTCAGTAAATGTTATGTTACAAAGAATCATCTTGTGGAAAAACTGGTGAAGAGTGCACTTCATATTTTTCTTGTTTATGACTGACCTTCAAGATGCTGTCTTGAATTTTGGAACAAATCTTGTGGAGGATAACAATAACAATAGTACAGACCAACTAGATGGTTTGAAAGATGAGTTTTAAAGCAAATAGGCATAATGAGACATGCAGGTTTGATGAGAAAGAAGGCAGAGTGTTAATAAAAGGAAGAAAAAAAGTAACATTGAGTCCTGGAAAAGGTTTTAACTGAAGGCCTGGTGTGTCATAGTAATGGAAATCCAATGGAGCTGGTGAAGGGCTGTGTTAATGCACATCTGTTAAAGGAAAAAAGGTTTTTCCAACGCTGAAACAAAATTGACAAACATTCAGTAGAGACTCAGACACCATTGTTTTTGCTTAGGAATATAAATAAACTTTCATCTACTTATCATCCTTTATTGAGTTAGCCCAGACAGATTCTTCTTCAATTACATTTTTTATTTGCTTTCCTTTGTTACATTGTGTCTTTGCTGAGTGTTATTCCTTTATTACTGACTTGGAACACCCTTGCACCCATGAGTAATGTGTTATTCTATCTGAAATTATGCTACCAGTCAAAACGTTTGGGGTCACCCAGAAGTGTTCATGTTTTTGATAGAAACTGATATCTATTTTATTAAGATACCATTACATTGATGTAAAAATATAGCCAAGCCTTACTAGTAATGATTACATTAAAAATGGAATATTTCCTCACTGAAACGTGCCTTGTTTATTGAGATATCACCTGCCCATAGCATACTTGTATAAATGCTTCATTATTTGTTTAGCTCTTTCAAAGGTAGTGATCTGGTTTTGTTACAGTTTCCTTTGTGTTGGTTAAGGTGCAAGCCATGCTCCTTTATTCAGAATTAGACACCCCTTTCAGAGTTATAAATAAGACAGCTGAAGGAAGTAGACATCACTGTGGAACATGGTAAGGTATTTTGAAATTGAGGTTGCTAACCGCTATTGTTTTGTTTGATTTGTGCAGCCCATTCAGGAGAAGTGACCAAGGGCATTGATCCCTAGGCCCCTTACTTGCTCAGTTTTGAAGCTAAAGTCGCCAGCCTTGGCTATATTGCTTGATTTCATTTGTGTGCTTGAGATAGGAGTATTGATTGGATGCCATGGGGTGTATATGTAAATCAAGGCCAATAATTTAGGCATTCCAGTATTAAATTGTCCACCAATATAAAAAGAACCTTAGAGGTTAATGTGCCTTTCCCGGACACCTTTACACTTGCAAAATACTCTCTGATGGAGTAACCTTTATTCTGCAAAAAGACCGACATGTTTCTTGAGGAAGCTGTTTCATTTTATCCATTTCTTAACCCAGAATTGTACTTTTGGAGTGCCAGTACCTTACAACACAACTGAACAGAATAACAAGTTTCAGTGGTGCTAATGCAATTAGAAATGTTTCTCGAATAACCAATATGCATGTAAATATGACTAATGAGGGTGGCACGGTGGCGCAGTGGGTAGCACTGCTGCCTCGCAGTTAGGAGACATAGGTTTGTTCCCGGGTCCTCCCTGCGTGGAGTTTGCAGGTTCTCCCCGTGTCTGCATGGGTTTACCTCCGGATACTCCGGTTTCCTCCAACAGTCCAAAGACATGCAGGTTAGGTGCACTGGTGATTCTAAATTGTCCCTAGTGTGTGCTTGGGGTGTGTGTGTGTGCGTGCGTGCCCTGCGGTGGGCTGGCGTCATGCCCGGGGTTTTTTTCCTGCCTTGCGCCCTGTGTTCGCTAGGATTGGGTCCAGCAGACCCCCGTGACCCTGTAGTTAGCATATAGTGGGTTGGATAATGGATGGATGGATATGACTAATGAAGAATAAGTTAAGGGAGTTTATCATTAGGACACTGAAGGAATTACTGATAAAAATGGGGCTTTGCAACCATATGTGAATAATAAATTAAAAATCAGTCATTTCAGCACTGATCGCCATTCTAAACCCTACTAATGCCTTGGTTATATTTTAAAATCACTTTAACAGTATCTTGATAAAAAGAGATATCAATTTATATCAAAAACACAAACATTTCTGTTAACCCCTAACTTTTGACTGGTAGTATATATAACGTAACATTCTCAAACTTCCTCCCTCATCCTCAGATATATGCATATTAGGATAATTGGCAATTCCACATTTTCCCTGTGTGATTGTGAGTATAAGTATGTGTGATGGATTGGACCCTGTTCAGGGTTGGTCCTTGCCTTAACCCACATACTGTTGGTATAGGCTATGGATTCTGCACTCTGACCTTGAATTGGATGAACTGGGCTTGACAATGTTATGCTATGTTATTGAGTGGCAGAAATGGTACAAAAGAAGTGCCAGTATTCCTGTTTGTGCATGCTAAATCACGGTGCTGGTGCCCTCCTTTGAAGGTTCAAAAGCATGTAGATATACAGTAAATGTACTGAAGAACGGGGGTAACAGCAAACTCCCAGGCTGGTAATATGGTAGTCATTCATTAACTATTGGCACTAATAAGATAAAAATGGGGATGTTCTGTTTAAGCACTGATATTATGTAATATTTTAAAGCTCTCTTATTTATATCAGTGGCAATTACTTACAGATTACATCCTATAGGAACTGAAAAGGAATTTGGTAACATAAAGTGTCATAATCTGCTCTGTTTTATGAATGACTCCTATTGTTAATATTTTAGTGAAGTCTGACAATAACAGACATTATGATGATTAAATGAAAACAATTTACAAAACATATAAACAAAAACAAATATTGAATACTGAATGAATACTAGTGATGTCAAAACATCCATTCCGGTCAAGAAAGCTCACCCGATTGTTAAAGAAGTTTGAAGAGTCACAGGAAGCAATGATCATTCTCCACATATACTGTATATTGTTTGAGGTGTTTTGACTGTTTATTGGATGGAAAGAAAGCAACTAGATGTTCTGAAATAATACGCCTTGACACACAAAAAAGGGTAGGGGCAGCCACCCAGATACTTGAATAAATGCTGCAAAAGTGAAAATTGGAGGCACAGTAGTGTATAGATTGAGTCGAGAATAGAATTGATCCACAGAAGGAAGTTGGCTGGGTTTTAAGGCTGGTCAGGGAAAGTGATGTCAACAGACCCGGAACTGGTAGTGACGTCTTTGGGCCCAGAACCAGAGGTGATGTCAGCAGTCCCAGGCAGAATTTCCCATGCTTGCTCTGTAGGGATAAAAGAGAAAGGGTTATTGCACCCTGCCACAACCTTGTCTGACTTGAAATTACCTTCTCTTGGTTCCTGCTAGCTGCCTCCCATGCACATGTGTGTGACAATGTGTTGTGTCCTCACCGATAAAATAAACAAATTTTGCAGTCCTTCAATCCTCCAAATGAAATATGGGAACAAACCCAGATCTATGTTTTTTTCTCCTGTGATAAAAACAGGGGTTCCCCATTACCTGTCACTTGCAAGGTACACAAAGGTTTCCCCATGTAGTGAGCATCATCCAGTTATTATACCCTGAGACCCCAATCCCAACAACTCAGACCAGGCCTAAATGCAGGTGGAATTTTGAAAAAGCAAACTGTCTTTGTTTTAATGAAGATATTGACAAAAATGTGATTTTTTCTCAATTTTATGTTTTATTGTTGTTTTGTTAATTTTGTTTTTTCCGGTTCAATTTGTTTATTATTGGTTAATTATGTATGATCCCTTTAAGTTTGCATATGTTCCTTGTGATTTCTGGGTGGTTTACCAAGAGGCAGGGCCATCCTGACATCACAGCTGCTGGATATTCCTTTTGGCTTTATATTCAAGCTAAACAAAGGATTCAGCAGTAGAGCATCTGATTAGCTTTGGAGTTGTGAGTATTGTAATTTATGTTTGATATCTCTAGTCTTTTGTATTGAGACATTGTTTTTTAGGATTACATTTTAGGCAACTCATTTTTGCCTCTTTTTGCTGAGAGGAGCCTGTCTTGTACTGTACTTTGTATATTTTGTAATAAATCTTTTTATTTGAAGCCTTTTTTGTGTACAAGACAAAAGGTTTGCAGTATCCCATCTTATTTGTTTCATTTTTATTGTTTTAATAGTATTTTGCCAGCTACCCATTACTGAGGCATTCTCTTGCTGAAGCTTCCATGTAGTATTTGGGGCCTAGTAGGGTTATGGTGAGGCTTTGCTGGACTGAGCAGTGAAGGTCCTTGCTAGCTTTATTGATCATTTGGAGGCCTCACACCCCCTTTTGCCATATTTGGCACTCCAAATCACAACAGTCAGACTGATTCAACCAAAAAGTGATCAGTACGAGCTTTTTTTTGGATCATCTATTTTAACAATGAAAATACACATGCCTAGAAGAGTCAGAAAAGAGTATGTCCCTGGCTAGAATGTCACTATTGAAAGACAATTCAAGGATAATGTGGAATGTGAATGTCCAGAAGTCAATATAAGATTCACACCATACATTAAATGAGAAGGTATAGTTGATACCATACTGTTCAGATCAGGAAAAGTTTGATATTCGACCTGAAAGGCTTAGAGCTTGTGACAGAAATTGGAAAATGGATCTCCAGCTTTCAAACCTCCCTTCAAGTTATCTTCAAATGACATTTCCAGCCATACTGTAAATAGATCAAGAGCTAAAACAAACAAGGAACACTTCAGGAGGGGCAGAGAAAAACTAACAATCTTTAAAAAAAATCTTACACAACAATCAACTTAATCTGGAAGCTACAGGATCATTGCACTCTTGTGTGCAAGATGTAAAATGCTGGAGTGTTTACTTTATCAAACAATCAGCTCCATAACTAATGAACATCTCCTAAAAAACCAAGCCAAAAATCAGATCCAACAGAAGCTAGGAAGAAGAGGCCTTAGCTTCGACTACACAAATTAAAACTGGATTTGAAAAACAACTAAAAACTGGGGCAATGTTCATAGATCTAACAGCAGCCTATGATACTGTATGGAGAGAAGGCATCCTATAAAAACTACTAGAAGCTGTGAAATACAGAGGTAGTTAGGTTTGTACATAGAACACTCTCTCTTTGTTCTACTTGACAATCAAATGGCAATAACACTCAATAATGGTATATTCTCACTCCTCTTTTATTAACCCTTGAGCTAAACCCTTAACCTGTAATTGTTGCAGGGGTGCTATACAATGGCTGACCCTGCACTCTGACCCCAAGGTGTATGTGAAAACAAAAACCAGATATGCTTGCAGCAATGACAAGAAAAACTGCCATTGCAACTGAACACATCAAAATGGACAACTTAGAAATAATGCTAAGAAAATACATCTTAGGGTAATATTTGAAAATGTGGCGACTGACCCAAGCACTTCCAAAACTGTGACCCTTTTTTTTCATTCTAATACAACCATCAGCTCCCTGATAAAGTTTTTCTCCTTTATGACAAACACACACACAAACACAATATCTTGGTGTTATCCTTTACAGACAAAAAAGCTCTTCTTATAGTATACTCAAATGTTATGGAAAAGACCAATCTACCCGTGAACATTTAACCAATTACCCAAAAAAGAGTGCTGTTGCCAGAAGACAGAGTTAGATATGAACAGAACAGGCAACAGACACTAAGTTACTGCTGATTCCCTGTACTCCTTTCTTTAAAAAGCAAAAACCATTGTGATATTGGTTGGCTCTGACCCAACATACACTGACACCAGAGAAATAATAAATAATAAGATAAACAAAAAGATTTATTTTTTCTAAAGCCGTGGAGCAAGTCTTTCCCTACACAGTCCTCAAAACACACACAAAGAGAAATCACCCCAATTCACACTCTTTGTCTTCCTCCACTCCTCCCAGGCAGCGTTAGCGTTGTCGTTGTCATCATCCCGATTCTGGCGCCCTGAGTAGTGGCTGCAGGCTCCTCTTATAGCCCACCTGGAAGTGCTGAAGGTGCTCGTTGACCTACTTCTGGCTGCACTTCCAGGTGTGGCTGCGCTCCCGCCCAGATGGGCTTGTTAAACCATGCAGCTCTATGCAGTTCCCCCTGGCGGAGGCCACGGAGCCCAACCAAGATGAGCTTCTGTGTTCCATGAAAGTGGCCCCGACACAACCCAGGGGGAGCTGCAAACAAAGGTTCCGAGGGACGTAGTGTGGCTCCCATGGCTGCTCCCCCAGATCTAGTGACAAAGGGGCGTCCCGGCCGGGTATAGGTCCCAGCCTTCCGCCACACCATCTACAGTAAAATGATTGACCCAGCCCTTTTCACAGAACTTAAGCACAAGCTGTTAGATTCATGAACTTAATACTAGGATTTTAAGAGTCTTCAACAATTGACAAATATTTTGTAGCTGGTGCGCAATAATTATTGATGTTCAAAGCTGATCTTCTGGCTAGGACGTTGGATATCTCTGGGTCCACGGTTCTTGAGGGTGATACTCCAATTAGCTGTGAAGCACCCAATCTCACTCAGATTGCACAGGTGGTGGACCAGCTGAGGGGAGGAAAGGCTGCAGGGATCTGTAGTAACTTCTCTTTAGGCTGGTGGTAAGGATGTCCTCCTGGCATTGCAAGCAATCTTTGCTTCCATTTGGGAGACTGGCATCATCCCAACTGACTGGAAAATGAGACTTGTCCCTATCTGGAAAGGGAAGAGTGATCACCTGGATTGCAGCAACTACAGGGGGATAGCACTACTGTCTGAGCCAGGTAAGGTCCTTGCTAGGGTTGTCCTCAACAGAATCCATGATCACTTGCTCACCTACTAACAACCGGAACAGTCTGGTTTTACGCCTAAGAAGTCTACCATCGACCGCATCCTGGCACTGAGGGTTCTCATGTAGCGCAAACGTGAATATTGGCAGAGTTTCTTTGCAGCCTTTGACGATTTTCCTAAAGCGTTTGACTCAGTTGATCGAACTGCCCTGTGGGACATCTTGAGGGTTTGCAAAATCCCCTCGAAGTTGCTGGATATCATGGCTGGCCTGTACACTGGTACTGTGAGTGTTGTGCAGAGTGGAGGCAGATCCTCTGTGTTTTCCCAGTTGATTCTGGGGTTCGTCAGGGGTGTGTTCTTGCTCCTACTCTGTTCAATGCTTGTATGGACTGGGTGTTGGGCAAGTTTGTGGGGTCCAGCGGCTGTGGGGCATCTGTTGGTGAAGAAAGATTCACGGATCTTGAATTTGCTGACAATGCTGTGATCTTCACGGAGTCAATGGAAGCTCTGATCAGGGTGCTCGAGAGACTGAGCAAGGTGTCTTTAGAGTCCTGGTGCTTCCTGTCTTGCTATATGGTTGCGAGACATGGACGCTATCCAGTGACCTGAGACGAAGACTGGACTCCTTTGGTACTGTGTCTCTCTGGAAAATCCTTGGGTACCGTTGGTTTGACTTTGTGTTGAATGAGCGGTTGCTCATGGGAGTCCCGAATGAGGCACATTACCTCAATTGTGAGAGAGCGTCAGTTACGGCACTATGGCCATGTGGCACATTTATCCGAGGGTGATCCAGCTCGTAAGATTCTCATTATTTGGCACCCGAGTGGCTGGACCAGGCCAAGGGGTCGCCCACATAACACCTGGCTGCGGCAGATAGAGGGTCATTTCCGGAGGGTGGGACTGGACCGCGTGTTTGCCTGGGGGATTGCCAACCAGGATCCCAAGTTATTTTGTTGTGTAGTGGGTGCGGAAACGCACTGTACCAGTGCATGCTCCCCAACTTCAATTGTATTTGTATTTGTATGAGGTTTACCAAGGCAAACTCTATGCAGCTGACCCTGTTATGATAATAATGTAAAAAACCATGTAGGACTATAGAGATTGTAAGAAATGTCTCCCTTATTTGACTGAAATGAAACCAGCTCAACCACTATAACTTTGGCAGTACTGCTTGCATAATTTCTTTCTTTTTTTTTTTTGTATGTTTTAATTTTGACTTATTGATTGCTTTGTTGTACTAAATGATTAGTGCTGTACTGACTGCTCATTGATTCGGTACTCACCAAAAAGACTCTTGTAGTCTTCCATGTGTAAGTTGCACAAGTGTTTTTTCAGAAATTTTGAAAATCAATATGTATGAGTTGTGCCAACGTTATATACATTATTTTATATTTATTCAGACCTGAGATACTGTATGTTTCCTGAAAAATGCAGAGACGTTAAATATTGCAGTTAAAGAATTGAATAAGTATAATACTTTGCAGTAATTAAGCTAGGGTTGCACTTTTTGCATTTAGATCCATTTCTACTGAGGGAAATAATTGGAAAGCACATTCCTAAAGTGTTTGATTACATAATCTTGATACCAGTAAAGTAAGTACCACATTTCCTTATGTAGTGCTCTACCCGATGGAATGCTAGAGATATAATACAAGTGGCAAAAAAAGAAAGACTTATGGCTTCATGGCTTTTTAAATTTTTATTGAGGATTTTGGAACAAAAGTGCAAACAATTGCATGGAATTAGAAAGAAACTGGTGTTGGTGGCCCCAGCAATTTGTATGATGGCACTGACCCCAAAATACACTAATATGAGAAGAAAGGACAATTTTTAAAATTGATTAAACCACCTCCTATCAGAACTAAAGAAATATTCAGCAGGAGGCAAATGTAAGAATTTCCTGGTGGCAGCAGGATGGCTAAATGAGTGAGAATGCGACATATTGGATGTATTGCCATAAGAAATGCAGGAAGATTTCTGCATATGCCAGAGGTCCTATAGATCTCATATTTAACAATGGAACACACAGTAATGCTGACATTATTTTTTTCAATGTATATACAGTATATAAACATGTTTTAATGCTTAACACACATTCTGTATAGTGGGTTAGGCAGGCTCCACAATTTAGAAGAGACAGTGATAAAAAAAGCAGTAATGTTTAAAGGTTGGCTGCATGATGCTTTGTGGGTGATCGCTCTTTAAAAACAAGGAGTAACAGAAGTAATGTAGAATCAAAGAGAAAAAGATAAACAATACATTAGTCATACCGATAATCAGTTTGGAGGCATTTGTATTTACATAAAGAATTCAAAAATGAGCCATTTACTTGCCAGTGTACATAACAATAGTATATTAATTTTGTTTCTGTATTGTTTTGTTAACACTAAAATTAACCAACTATAGAGGTCAAAGTTGGTTGGTCAGGCAAAGCCTTTCCTTTAGTGCTTTCAGCTATTCTAAGATACATTTATTACAAAAATGAATTAAAATCTGAAAGTTCTTTCTATATTATAACAAACTTGCCTATCACTTTTTCATTGAATAGCACAGAACATATTTCATAAAAAGCATTATCTCTGATTCAAAACGTATTCATGCCATGTTTCTAGTTTTAGATTTGTATTAGAAAGCATTGAAAGAAAAAGTAAAAAAAAATATATGGTCAAACAACAGGTGATATCAAAGCAATATGGCCTTGTGACTGATGAGCTGGTGTCAAAGACCACAATGTTGTAGTTATTTGATTCTGCTTGTGAAGTGCTTGGGGAGGTGTTAGCTAGAAAAGCTATAAAATTGCAGTGAGATAACTGACTAATAATAAGAAAGAAAACTAAAGTAAAGTTACTGATAAAAGAAACAAGTGTCAGAGGATAAAGGAAGGATAAAGAGGAGTTCAGAAAGTGCAGTAATAGTATTCTGGCATGCTATGATTTGCCTTTATTGAACTGACATTGATTCCGTTTTAATTTTGTTGAATGCCTACATGGTTTACACATAAATATGTACTCCAAGTAGTCTTGCTATTTTGTTACACTTGCTTATTCCACATAATTGTCTGCTTAGTCACAGAAAGCAGGCAGGTAGTTATCATGTGTGTGGTTAGTTTAGAATTAGAAATTGATATAACAATCTGGCATAAGTATGTCTCGTTGAACTTTACATGTGTTACACTGTCACAGACGGATGAAGAACATGTCATCACCACAAAACATCTAGACAAAGGTGGCTCAGTAGTCTGAAGGAGACCGGTGATTAAATTGACCAAAACAGGTTGACATGATTTGTGAGTTGTAAGAGATGGTTCAAAATCAGGCAAATAAAAGCTGTTGAAAGAACCACATCAGAATGCACTTGTCTTACTTTGTATTGGTTACATTATGGTCGCTGATGAACCAACTGAGTTTTATTGCTGTTGACAAAAAATTAAGAAGGTGCGATTCCAGTAGACTAGGCAACACCAATGTTTAACATTAAAATATTGAAAACATGTTACTTGGTCTTATGAAACCCAATCTTTGCTGTTTTACACTATATAGAATAAGTCAAAGCCTTGTGAACCGATGGATCCATCCTCTCTGTTGTGAATAATACTGTGAACAGAGAGGAAACGCTTATAGTCACAGAGGGCCTGGGCTCATAGCAAAGCTCTTCATGTGAGTATGTAAAATAGAAAAGGTGAAGGCCCTGAGTGATACCTCTCCGGTGACAGACACAAGGCTAGAAGTGGTGGTGTATTGAAGTGGGCTATGTTTATGTGGTAAACATTTGGTTTCTTGATATGAGAAGAGCCACAGGATATTTAAATATCTTTGCCAGTCAGCTGCACTCCTTTTTATTATAGCACGACAGTGCCCATGTCACAAAAATAAAAGTCCTGGAATGAGGGTGTAGACTTTAAAGGGAGCTGTGCAGCAGCCTTTTCAATCACTAGACACATGCAGATACACTAACATCCCATTTGCAACAACTATATTTGAGTTGAGAGTGATGGCAGTTTTAACACTTAGCTGCTTCCATGTCTCAGCATATTCAGAATGTTCCGTGGACATATCTCTATATATATATAAAATCCAACGTCTGTCCTTCTGTCCTCTTTTCATGAGAGAACTTCTTAACGGATATAGATCAGATTTATTTCTTTAATTTGCTTGAACATTTCAGTTGATTTTCGCAACTTTTCTCATCACGCGAAGTATCATAGTTCGCTTGTGGTACCGATTTATGTGGATGCATCTGAGAGAGTGGCTGTGGACTGAGGGGAGTGAGGCGGCACCCACCTCATTCATGCGCCACCCTCAATTCAATTTGCTCATGTGTTGGAGCATACCTTACCAATGCTTACCTAGCGATACCTGTTTGTTCAGCAGACATTATCATCTGTTGATTGTTAAGGAGTAACATTTGAAGTTTTTGAGAGAGAGATTAGAGCTGTATATGTTTTAGAGGGCAGCTGCTCATTGGCTAAAATATCACAGCCACGTACTTTTCTTCCCACACGGGGGACGCTTTCCCATCAGAACACAATCAGATACAGTGCCAATGTTTGATGTTGGAGTGTACTTATCTTCTGCTTGGCCAGAATTTTTTTTTTTTTCTTTTTAAATTGATTTTTAAAGTTTGTGCTGTTTCACGACTACATGGGTGGAGCTATGGGGGCAGCTTGTGTGGGATAAAATCACTTTTAGATAATTATAATTCCTTATATATTTATGTGTCATTCACATGCAAAAATTTGATAAATAATTCCTTAAAAGGTGTAATTCATTTGAAAATGTGTCTATGCCCAATTTTCAGAAAGAATAGTGTTAGGAAGAGCCTGCCGTGGGTTTAGGAGAGAAGAAGAAAAGAGTGCTCTCAATGGCAGTCAAATAACATTTCTGCATTCCTTTGAGAGTAGGTAGGGGTCATGAGATAGCAATTTGCTCTGACAATGTAATTGCTGCCCATGAATTAAACGCTATAATACTCCCAACATCAGAAAATCCATGAAGTACTGATACAATGCCAAAAATCTTTTCACAGGTACTTTTTTATGTAATGTATTCTACATGTCTTTTCATTTCTCATGCCATTTTCTCTGCGCCCCCTGAACTTTCCTCAAGCTTACTCCAACACATCCAATGAGGACAACTGGCTGACTTAATTGTGTTTAAACATGCAATTTCAGCACAACAGCTGTTACAAACTGCTTAGGCTGGATTTTCCATGTGCTGTCTGATGTGTAGTTTGAAAAAAACAGTCACGGTTACTGAAGCTTTATTTACAGTGTCTTCCTGAGCCACATTTATTAAAACAGAAATTCAGAGCAACAAAATGACAACATGCAAATAACCATTATGAGTATGTTTCAAACACACTTTTGTATTTCTTCATCATTTTTTCATTTCCTACCAAAAATGCTTTCACCAGTTTCTCATCCCACTCATAAAAGCCCCACTGCTACTCTTTGTGAATGATGACAATAGCCAAGTTTCCATCCAGTTTTTTGCGACGTTTTGTTATCGACAAGCAGAATATACGTAAAAAAATGTGCGAAATTTGCGGTCTCCAGCCTGTTTCCATCCAATTGGCTTTTTATCGATAAAATGGTGTGCGTGATGACGTCATCCCCCCCAAAACAAACTGTCGCATAAGTTTTGTTGTATCGCGAAAAAAAATCTGCCCGTGAGCCGTTTCCATACATAATTTTGTGTATGTCGCAAATTATCTACCTTTTGTTTTCCACGTTACACCCCCTCCACTAAACAAAGAAATGGAGAGATTATTTAGACAGTTTTTTGAAATTTGCCAGCTTACTGTTATTTCAGTTTCACAAATAATTGGAAGTGTACATAATATCCGAAGACGACAGCAGAATGAAGCAGTTGCTTGTCCAATAGCCCTAGAGCTCGAAGAAAGTACCCCAGTGCGACGAAACCCACGGGTATGGGAGAGACGACGAAATAAGACCTTCTGGGAGGAGGTGGTGGAGAGACACTTTACAGAAAATCTCTGGCTGCAACATTTTAGAATGACACGGCCAACGTTTGAGATGTTGCATGGATTCATCAGTCCTGATGTTGCGCCAATCACAGGTTGCCATCGACCACCGGTTCCAACCCAAAAGCGGATTGCCATCGCCCTTTACAAGCTGGCAACCTGCTCCGAGTATAGAGTAGTTGGAGAAACTTTCGGGGTTTGTAAAAGATGTGTATATGCTGTGTGCACCGCTATTAAAGAAAAATTAATGCGGCGTTATATCAGACTTCCGACTGTAGCGGAGGCCAATGAAATTGCATACCGCAATTCCTTGGTGCGTCTTGTGCCACAGATTTACGGTGCGCTGGATAGCACGCATGTGCCTATTCTTCCCCCGACGGAAGGCTACCGCGATTACATTAATCACAAAGGGTGGCCATCTATTGTTCTCCAGGCCCTTGTTGATGACAGGTGCATGATACGAGACATTTGCTGTGTTTTCAGCATCGGATCTGTACAGGTGAGCCTACCATTCAACATCCCTTCTCTGTGCGATAACAACTGAATTAGTACTGTAACCTGCTTCCCTTAAGGTTTTTAATTAAAACTGAAATTTGAATTAATACAAAATAACGACGTTTAATCAAAAAAAACTAAAGTTAATATTAATGAGAGAATTTCTCATATATGCTAAAACATCTGCCATTTAATAATAAGAAAAAAAAATGTTTAGATAATGAAACAAACGGTTTGTTAAATATTTTGACTGGCACAGTAAACTACCTTTGCGGTTTTTGTATTATTTAGACATCCTGAGAGACACCCCCAGGCTACAGTTGATGTGGAGGGAGTTCAGGTACCCCTTTTAGTAGCAGGAGACCCAGCCTATCCGCTAATGCATTGGCTCATCACGAGAAATAACGAGGCTCTTCATCAGACCATGCGAACCGCTCCGCTATTCTCGTTTTGATTGCATGTGATGAAAATGTATCATGTGACACATTTATTTGCGTTAAAGCCCTTTTTTTCTGACAAAAAATGTTTCCAATGTAGTTTTTGAGAAGCATCGATATGGAATTTATGCGCTAAAGTTAAACGGAAAAATATTATGTCGACATGTACAACATTTTATTGATAATTAGCATTTCCATCAGCTAAAATTTGAAGCGCTAAATATTTTTTCGCAAAAATTTCTTGGATGGAAACCTGGCTAATGAGTATTTTGCTGTTGGGAAAAAACAAACAACCAAAAATCTACAATAAATGCAAAAAAATGAATTCCTTACAGCTTAATTTTGTTTTTATAAACACTTTGTGTGTTTTATGTATATTATATACTAACTGTCCCCCATGGCTCCGCCCACATAGTAGTGAAACAGGACAAACTTTGAAAATCAATAAAAAAAAAATAAATGTAATTCTGGCCAAGCGGAAGATAGGTACGCTCCAACATCAGACATTGACACTGTATCTAATCATCTTCAGCTCTGATGGGTGAGCATCCTGCATGTGGGGAGAAAAGTACGTGGCTGTGAAATCTCTGGCAATCAGCAGCTACCACCTAAAACACACATAGCTCTGATCTCTCTCTCAAAACTATCAAATGTTAGTCCTTAACAATCTCTAGGTGATAATGTCTGCTGAAAAAACAGGTATCGCTAGCCAAGCGGAGGCAAGGTATGCTTTAACACGTGGCATGTTTTGTTGACATTGAGAAATTTGTTCATAAAGATTGATTGTTAATCAGCGACATTACATTGCATCTACAGGAAAGCATTAAGAGAAAACATCCAAAAAAGTTTTGCATGCAGCACTGGATTTTGTCTAATGACAATGCAACTGAACACACACATGTTGTCAAAGACATTTGCCAGATCTTGCTCCCTGTGACTTCTTTTTGTTCCTGAAATTAAAAGTGAGACCAAAAGCAATATGATTTTCTACCTACCATAGAAGAAATCCAGGAAAAAACCCAAGAGTTGCCAGACATAGTAAAGTAAGATGAATACAGGAAATGTTTCCAGGAATGGGAAAAGTGATAAGACAAGTATTCTATTTATTTTATAATAAAGTTTGTTTTTAACAATTCTGGGAATTTTTGGGTCCCCTACATGTATATATAGTACAATGCAGAAGAAAATCCAAGCACACCTCTCCAGTTTTGATGTCACTACATTGGTTACCCGTGCCATTTAGAATTGACTTTAAAATACTGCTTATGGTTTACAAACCCTTAAATAATCTTTCTCCCTCCTATATTTTAGAATGTCTCTCACCTTACACTCCAGATCGTAACCTTAGATCTTCAAATGAGTGTCTGCTTTTAATTCCAATAGCTAAACTTAAAAGAAGTGGTGAGGCAGCCTTCTGTTGTTATGCACCTAAAATCTGGAATAGTTTAGAAATTCACCAGGCTAATATGGTGGAACACTTTAAAAAAAAAAACTGCTAAAACCCATTATTTTAACATGGCTTTCTCATAGCTACATCTTAATGTAACTCTGATATTCTGTATATGCATTTAATTATCATTTTTATCATGGCTCTGCAATCCATACTAACTCCTACTTTCTCTACTGTTCTTTTTTTGGTTTTCTGTGGTAGCGATCTACATCACCACCACCTGATCAAAGCACCATGCAGTCCCTACATTGATGAACTGAAGGCCAGATATCCACATGACCATCATCATCTGATTCTTCCATGTGAAGCCTGAAAACCATTTATGTTAGGTAGAATATCCAGTGGGGCCTGGGTGGTCTTGTGGCCTTAGAACCCCTGCAGATTTAATTTTGTTTTTCTCCAGCCCCCTTGAGTTTTTTTTTTTTTTTTGTTGTTTTTTCTGTCCTCCTGGCCATCAGACTTTACCTTATTTTTTGTTACTAAGTATTGCCTAATCTTATTTTTATATTTTTTTCTTTCTTCATCTGTAAATCACTTTAAACTACATTATTTGTATGAAAATGTGCTATAAATGTTGTTGTTGTTGGCGGTTCCTTGAATGGAGCAAGGTAGCTCCTTTTATGTTACACCTTGCAGTGCTATAGGGAATCCATCAGGGTTAACTGGAATTACTTCCAGCTGTGATGGAAACCCAAAGTAGGGTTCTACATCTCCTACTGGCAGCCACTAACAGAACCCAACAAGGCTGTGCCAAACTCCAACTCCCAGTGTGCCCTGCAGGAATCTGTGGTACCACAGCTGACCAGGATGGCTGCACTCTAGCGTCCCAGGGATGATAGTAACTTGTGGATGCTCTCTCCTCTGATCCTTCCATCCAGGTGGCATCCCGGCTGGGTAATGGCTGTGGCTGCCCGTCCCTCATTTATATGTTTTATTTACTTAGTCATAATATGAATATAAAGGACTGTGTAATTTCACTTTGTAATTAATACGTAGTTAGTTTTTTTGACTGTTAAATAGCCTACAGTAAAATGAAAGTGTTAGAAATATAATCTGACTAAATGGCTGGAATTTGAAATAAATAAAATTTGTGCAGAACCATTGCATACCCATTATTCTTTAATGTGTTGTCAAAGACATTTCATTGTTATTGTTTAGAAATGGTTTATTATTTAAAATGCTTTGAGAACCAGCATCTATTGTCCAGAGGAATATATTGTAAAACCTCTGCTTTGAAGTATTTTCCTTTGACCAGTGCCACAAGTGACAAAACACATATAAAAGGATGGAGAACATGAAACATTTGCATTATGCTTATGCCAAATTTATCTAGATTTATTAAAATATACAGCAGAGTTTACTGTTTTACAATTTATTCAGCACTCAGCCCTGTGGATGTTCTACTTTCTTGGCACATCTATGAAAAGATGGCCCAAAGGTAAGGAATAATAGATTTAAAAACAGCTTACACAAGTGCCAGAGAATGTCAAAGGCTGTTGAGAACATTGATATTACATACAGACGAGTAATAATTTTAGCAATGAAAAACCTATTGATTTAATCTTCTAACAGACAGAGCTCACTAATTAAATTGCATACCACAAGGATGCATTCATAGCACTTTATTGTGCCAGAAAGAATGCATTTAACAGTTTAAATACATTTATAGACCAAGGCTGTTTGACTGAATCCAATTTTTCAGACATATATTCCCTTTTAGCAATTATTTTTATAATTTTATGTAGACATGCTGTAGATATTATTTCAAATAGAATATAGGGAAAGCAAGAAATAAAATATTTGAAAATTTACAACCCACCAAATCCTCAAGCCAACTTATGCTAAAAATGGAAAATGGCAAACACCATGAAGGTATTTGATTTAGTGGCATAGTTAAGGGGGGGGGGCAAGGGGGGACATCTGTCCCCAGGCACATCATGCAGGGGGTGCCAAATTGATGTTTTCCATTCTTAAATGCACTAAAAAGTAAATAAAAAACATTTGCATACTCAGTCAATCTCTCCATCAGTATTAGGATATCTTTTTTCTATGTTTTTTTGTCTCTTTCTGATTTCGAAGCACGTATTAGTTCTATACACCCAACAGACAATAATTTATCCCCTCCACTACTCTAATATGCTTGACTCCCACCCAGAAACATTTCTGATGTTATTAAACAGGTCGCGTGACTGACATGAGGCATTAGTGAATCATTGTCTAAGTTGTTGCAAACGCCATTTCTGTGTTCCAAGTGATTTGTGTTTATATGTGTCATAGAAAATTGATTGGGCTGTGGTGAAGTATTCTAGTAGATGGCTGCAAAAGTCTAGACGTTTCCCCATCATATTTTTGTACGAATAAATTGTAAGTAATGCAATTTTTATAAATATATAATTATTTTGTTTTATAATTTGCTATATGCTTTCTTTAAAATCATTTTTAAATGTGGAAAACTAATTTTTTCTTACAAAAACTAATGACGGATTTAGATTTTATAGAACACGAGGCAGCGTTATCATTTTCGGAGACTTTTTATTTATTAAATTACTAGCAAAATACCCGCGCTTCGCAGCGGAGAAGTAGTGTGTTAAAGAAGTTATGAAAAAGAAAAGTTGTTGTCATATCTATCTATTTATATATATATATATTTATATATATCTATATATATATATATATCTGTATATATATATATATATATATAGCAAAATACCTGCGGCAGCGGAGAAGTAAAAGAAAAGGAAACATTTTAATAATAACGTAACATGATTGACAATGTAATTGTTTTGTCATTGTCATGAGTGTTGCTGGCATATATATATATATATATATATATATATATATATATATATATATATATATATATATATATATATATATATATATATATATATATATATATACTGCTCAAAAGAATTAAAGGAACACTTTTTAATCAGAGTATAGCATAAAGTCAATGAAACTTATGGGATATTAATCTGGTCAGTTAAGTAGCAGAGGGGGTTGTTAATCAGTTTCAGCTGCTGTGGTGTTAATGAAATTAACAACAGATGCACTAGAGGGGCAACAATGAGATGACCCCCAAAACAGGAATGGTTTAACAGGTGGAGGCCACTGACATTTTTCCCTCCTCATCTTTTCTGACTGTTTCTTCACTAGTTTTGCATTTGGCTACAGTCAGTGTCACTACTGGTAGCATGAGGCGATACCTGGACCCTACAGAGGTTGCACAGGTAGTCCAACTTCTCCAGGATGGCACATCAATACGTGTCATTGCCAGAAGGTTTGCTGTGTCTCCTGCACAGTCTCAAGGGCATGGAGGAGATTCTAGGAGACAAGCAGTTATTCTAGGAGAGCTGGAGAGGGCCATAGAAGGTCCATAACCCATCAGCAGGACCAGTATCTGCTCCTTTGGGCAAGGAGGAATAGAATGAGCACTTCCAGAGCCCTACAAAATGACCAGCAGGCCACTGGTGTGAATGTCTCTGACCAAACAATCAGAAACAGACTTCATGAGGGTTGCCTGAGGGCCCAAATGTCTAATGCGCCCTGTGCTCACTGCACAGCACCGGGGAGCTCAATTGGCATTTGCCATAGAATACCAGAATTGGCAGGTCCACCACTGGCGTCCTGTGCTTTTCACAGATGAGAGCAGGTTCACCCTGAGTATATGTGAAAGGCGTGAAAGGGTCAGGAGAAGCCGTGGAGAATATTATGCTGCCTGTAACATCGTTTAGCATGACTGGTTTGGTGGTGGGTCAGTGATGATCTTGGAGGCATATCCATGGAGCGACTCACAGACCTCTACAGGCTAGACAACGGCATCTTGACTGCCATTAGGTATCAGGATGAAATCCTTGGACCCATTGTCAGACCCTACGCTGGTGCAGTAGGTCCTGGTTTCCTCCTAATGCACGACAATGCCCGGCCTCATGTGGCAAGAGTATGCAGGCAGTACCTGGAGGATGAAGGAATTGAAACAATTGAATGGCCTTCACGATCCCCTGACTTAAACCCAATAGAACATCTGTGGGACATTATGTTTCGGTCCATTAGGCGCCAGGTTGCTCCTCAGACTGTACAACAGCTCAGGGATGCCCTCATACAGATCTTGGAGGAAATGCCACAAGACACCATCCGTCGTCTCATTAGGAGCATGCCCGACGTTGTCAAGCATGCATACAAGCTCGTGGGGCCACACAAGATACTGAAAAGCATTTTGAGTAGCAGAAATTAAGTTTTTGAAAAAATGGACTAGCCTGCCACATCTTCATTTCACTCTGATTTTAGGGTGTCTACACAATTGAGTCCTCTGTAGGCAGAAAACTTTTATTTCCATTAAAAGACTTGGCATCCTTTTGTTCCTAAGACATTACCCTGTCGTTATTTGTATAGATATCCAACTTCATATTGAGATCTGATGTATCTAATGTGTTTCTTTAAAGTGTTCCTTTAATTTTTGTGAGCAGTGTATATATATATATATATATATATATATATATATATATATATATATATGTATATATATACACACACAGACACATATATAAACATATATATATAAATATATATATATATATATACATCTATACACATATATATACACAGTTATATATATATACATATACACACATAAATATATATACATACTGTATATACACACACACATATATATACATACTGTATATACACATATACATATCTACATATATACTGTATATACACATTTATATATACAAATCTACATATATATATATTAGGGGTGGGACTCGATTAAAAAAATTAATCCAATTAATTAGAGGCTGTGTAAGAATTAATCTTGATTAATCGTATGTAATCGCACACGTAAACTTGCCCCAAATCGCAAATGTTTTTTTTAATTTAAAAGTGTTTTAGTGGGCGACAGAATCAAATAATAGACATGTACATGAATATTGTAAACTGAAGCTGTTTTAATTTCTGAAAAAAAAAGCCTTTAAACTGCATTTGAATTCAAAACAGAAACAAAAATATCATCCCTGGTTAAAATTGGGCAGACTTAAAAAAAAAAGTGGTAGTTTAAGTACTTTAAGTAGATTTTCAGAATAGTATTGTCTTTAAATAATAATAACCAAAATTTCAACATAAAGTGCAGTTTTTCTTCTTAAAAAAATAAGTCAGAAACATAAAAGGTAATTTGACCAGCTTACTCTTTAAACTCTGAGTAACATTAGCCAAAATTATTTTGTACATTAGGCTAAAACAGTGTGATCATTGAACATTTTGTAATTAGATGTATTTAGAATTACTAACGGTCACGGAAGTCCAATGATCCCCAGTAAGAGCCACAAAGTCCGCTTTCTGTAATGCATCTAATTTTGCTTGCTTTTCAGTGTGCACAAAACCATGCTTTTATCAAGGCTTCGCTCGGGTAGTCGAAATGATCAGTCGTAGGAACGCGCTTTATTCCTTTATTTTTGTAGCTGTGATGTGTGCATCAGTGTAATGGATGTACCAGGAAATCATGCATTGACAAAAGTTCCTGTTTGCTTGGAATTGAAAGTGTGATTAAATGCGTTATTTTTTTAACGTGTTATGGAGTACATGCATCGAAGCTTCTCAGCTGTGCTTGTGCTAATAAAGGGAAACATTTTAAAAATAACGTAACATGATTCTCGTTAACCGAATATTTTTCATACGTCCCAAACCAAGGAGATGCGAAGGTAAAATGAATCGGTAGCGTACATACTCAGTGCATCCCCTCTCGGGAATCGAACCTCGAATGTCGGCATTAGAGGCGAAGACTCTACAATTTTGCTGCCTTCTCAATTGTGTAATTCGGTTTTTGTTGAGCGCTCTTTGGAACTGTTGCTTTTTGTCTGTGCACTGCGTCAGTTCACGTGAGCCGCTTGGTGTTCTTGCATCGAAGGTTCCCAGCTGTGCTGGTGCCATCTCGTGTAATGTCAGCTAAGACCCGGCACTTAAAAGTTTCTCTCGCAGTTTCGCTGAATTTGTGCCAAACACCACCCTGACCATCTCATCTTCCTCTGCATAAGCACAGTCCTTCACACGTGAATATTTACCGGCAGTGTTTGTATTGGATTGCCGCTGATGGACAGCCTTATATGGGCAGGCACTAAATTACAAACGCTAGTGGCAGCCTGTCTATGAACTTAATTTAATATAAACTTACGGTTCACGCCGTGCTTTGTTTCCGCAGTAGCTGTACTTATAAATATGCTTGTATGCATCATTTGCTTCATAATCTTTTTCTGACTTCTCAATTGTGAAATGGCGTTTTGTGCTCATCGCTGTTTGGAGTTCTTCCTTGTTCTCTACGTACTTACGTAGGAGGCGTGATGATGTCACACGAAACACCGCCCCCCACGGCCATCTCCAAATCAATTCCATTACATTATATGTAGAAAAATAGGTTCCAGTTATGACCCTTACGCATAGAATTTCGAAATGAAACCTGCCCAGCTTTTGTAAGTAAGCTGTAAGGAATAAGCCTGCCAAATTTCAGCCTTCTACCTACACGGGAAGTTGGAGAATTAGTGATGAGTGAGTGAGTGAGTGAGTGAGTGAGTGAGTGAGGGCTTTGCCTTTTATTAGTATAGATACAAACACATACAAACATTTGACTTTTTAATTACAATAAAATAATTAGGATCTCATGCATTCTTTCATAGTGGTATTAACTATTTTTTTAACGTTTCAGACAGAATAGTTTAAGGGATAAGTAATATTTGCTGAGTGTGGAGCAGGAGGTTACCGACAGCATACATTTTGATGAACTAATCGATAAATTTGCAGCAGCAAAGACTAGGAAAATTTCTCTTTGAAGTTAATAATTACATTTAAAGCATTACAGTAATCCCTCCTCGATCGCGGGGGTTGCGTTCCAGAACCCCCCGCGATAGGTGAAAATCCGCGAAGTAGAAACCATATGTTTGTATGATTATTTTTATATATTGTAAGCCCTTAGAAACTCTCCCACACTGTTTATAAATATTCTCCGCACAGTTATACAGTAAACCCTTGTTTATCGCGGTTAATCCGCTCCAGACAGATAAATGAATTTCCACGAAGTAGGATTCTTTATTTATAAATCAAATATTTTCGCAGTTAGAGCATAGAAAACCTGTTTACGACCTTCTAAACACGTTTTTTAACATTATTAGAGCCCTCTAGACATGAAATAACACCCTTTAGTGAAAAGTTTAAACTGTGCTCCATGACAAGACAGAGATGACAGTTCTTTCTCACAATTAAAAGAATGCAAACATATCTTCCTCTTCAAAGAAGTGCGTGTAAGGAGCGGAGAATGTCAGAGAGAGTAAAGTAAACAATGAAAAATCAATAGGGCTGTTGCGCTTTTAAGTATGCAAGCACGCGATAAAGCAGCGGCAATGAAGGGATCAATGCGAAGGTAGCCTTTCAGCATTTTTTACAGGAGCGTCCGTATCTTCTAAGCAAACAGCCTCTGTGCAAAAAGCCCCTCTGCTCACATCTCCTCCGTCAAGCGCAGAGAATGTCAGAGAGAGAGAGAGCGCGAGATTAAAGCAAACAATCAAAAAATCAATAAGTGTGCTTTTGGACGCACCTCGATAAAGCGGCATTTCTTAGAGGAGCGTCCGTATCCACTAGGCAAACATCTCCTGTGCAAGCAGCATCTCTGCTCACACCCCCTCCGTCAGGCGCAGAGAATGTCAGAGAGGGTGAGAGAGAGGCAGAGACAAGCAAACAATCGAGCACCGCGCAGGAGGCATATCTTATAGCATTGAGGAGTTTTAGTTAATATGTAATACGTGCTCTGAATGGGTAGCTTCTAAGCCATCCGCCAATAGCGTCCCTTGTATGAAATCAACTGTGCAAACAAACTGAGGAAGCATGTACCATAAATTAAAAGACCCATTGTCTGCAGAAATCTGCGAATCAGCGAAAAATCCGCAATATACATTTACATATGCTTACATATAAAATCCGCGATAGAGCAAAACCGCGAAAGTCAAAGCGCGATACAGCAAGGGATCACTGTATACAATAAACTATTTTTTTTTTACTTCATACTAACTTAATTTTCAGGTTATTATATTATTATATCCAATGTAATGTTTAAGTTTTTGCAATGTTATATTTCAATAATATTTTAGAATAATTATATTTTCAAACTACCATTGTTGTCTTAATTATTTTACTTTATTCTATCTTTATAAATTTAGCGAAACTTTTAAAAATATACGCATAAAAGTGCTTTGAAAAATTAAAATATTTAAAAATGTAAAACTATTTAAAATAAAAAATATGAAATTTTTTTCTTAAAATACTATTATTTTAAATACGTTTTTTAAAATTTTCTTGCCCTTCCCCATTGCATTTTGGCAAACAGGAGAGGGCGCAAAATCTTCAGTTGTCCCCGGGCGCTGAAAATCCTAGCTACACCTCTGATCAGAGTTTTGCCAAATTTTACATAAATGGTGAAAGGGAAGAAAAATACTGTACGCAACGCTCTAAGATAGGTCATTCATAACTAGGGATAAGCTTTAGTTTCCCAAAACATGATGGCAAGCACTGGTAAAGTATGCCTTTTAACACTGTCTCTGGAAAAAGCCTTTCACCAGGAACTCACTTGTTAAAAGCTATCCATCACTCTATACCAAACAGACATGTGAAGATTAATATTTTGGTGTCTGCATAAAAGCTTCTTAGGGAAACATTACATTAATATTAGAAAGTGCAGGTCAGAAACATGCAGATGGCAAGAATGGTCTATCTTATGAGGCTTAATATGAAATGGATATGAGTGGCTGTTGATCTGTGGTTTGTAATTGCCATCTGGTGTATTTTAACTTTAAAATATTTGTATTAAATTAAGCAATCTTCATAGTGTAATTTTAGTGAGTGGCAGAAATAAAAGCAAATCTCCAACAAAACTAATTTCTCAAAAACATATAAAATATGTACTTTTGTTCAGATCTTGATTGAGCCTTGTTTAAAGATGGTGACCTCTGATCATGTCCTTTTGACATATCTGGGTGTAATCTATTAAAATGTATGTAACCCATGGCAGACTCACCCATAAATTTGGTATTATGCATCTAAAACTCACTGTATTTCAAACACCGATGTAACATTTACCCTGAAAGGTGATGGAATGGCTAAGCTGAGGAGAACATGTTTATAGAATTTAAACATGACGATTGAGCTCAAAAATAAAGTAGTGCATGTGCCAGGAAGGAAAGGCAGGCATACTGGCCAAGATAAAGGAAGGATTTATACCTGGCCAGGAGGCCATAATGGAAGGATCGGGCAAAAGGGCTCACCGGGACCAATTTATTCCCCCATACCGCATATGGCAATGTTCCTTAGAGCTGAAACCCGATCAGGACAACTGCAGGGTGGCATGGGAGTTGCAGTCTGGAGACGGAGCCCTGTCGGGGTCTTTGGGGACTTCCAGAGGGAACTGCCTTGAGGGAGGCCACTGCTCTGGTTTTCATACAATCCAGAAGTGCTTCAGAGGACGTGGACAGGAGACCAGAAGCAATTCCCAGATTTAGTTTAAAAGGAAGCCTGATGCCTCACTTAAATCAGAGTCAGGAGGTAGTAGCAACGCTTTTGGAGTTGGAAGGAGAAAATTCTGTACTGGTGCAATTTGTCTTGTGTTCTTGTAAAAGGTGTTGGATAGAAGTAAAAATCCTTTATTTGAATCTATAGTTGTGCTTGGACATTACTTTGTCTGTGGTTTGGTGTTTAGTTGCGTCCCCTTGTGATTACACCAGAAAGTCTAAACTATATGTTTATAGGGTCATTCTGTTGAATGATTTTAACAATCTTAATGATTTGAATTCCTCAACTGGAAACCTTTCATAAACTGTCAAACCTTTTGACCAACACAATATTGTTGCCTACCATATCAAACAGCAAACGTTTCATTAATATTGTCAGTTTTCTTCAGGTTTTGATGTAATGTAGATATTAGTGGATCTTAGAACAGTAGAAAATCTGGAAATTACTGATTAGGCAGAGGATCTGTACCTGTGAATACATTCAAAGTGGGCCTAATCAGTCACACTAGACTTTTGTGCATTTTGATGACACATCTCACTCCATTTTCATTGGAATTCACCATGTAAATATGTTTCTAATTCTCAATTTACTTTTCTTTTGGACCATAAACATCTGGGTAATATCTAGAGTTTAAGTTTATCGTAATTCTCAAATTCCTAAAAACATGCCCAAAAGTATGATATAGACTGTTTTCCATTGTCTGAAACAATTTAAACAGAGTGCCTATGTTAATAGAAAATCTTCTCTATTTAAGAAAAGGTAAATGAGTGTCTGGATGTAATACATTTTTATCTTTTAATCCTGACCCCAAGAGCTCTCCAACATCTTTGGGAAGGTCTAGATCTCTTACTGAAATATACTAAGTTCTCATTGTGGCTCAATCCTTCACGATTTTTGATGGATCTCGATGTATTCATGTCCCCCCCAAAAACATTGATATCTCAATGATGGGTGTGTGTCTGTGTGTGTGTGTGTGTGTGTGTCTGTGTGTCATAGTTTCTTAAGGAAGATCTAGAACTAAAACGGCGGGATGGAAAAATACCAAACTCAAAACATAAGCCTGTTATAAGATGACAATGTGCTGATTAGTATTTGAGCCAAATCGTGCAAAAGAAAGAAGCACCCTAGAGGAATCCTCACAAATACCATACTTCTGCAATTAATTATGAATTCTTCTCAACTGCTATTGAAATGATCTATTTTATGATCAGAAAGATCTGCATCAAAGTAAATAATTACTTAAATGTTACTGAATAGTTTGGTTAACTTGGTTCCTAGAGCACAAAGCCTACTGATGTTCATATCTGAATTTTTTTAACATTTATAAATTAAAATGCATTTTTCATTTTTTTGTCCCTAAGGCCATCTCCATTTTGTAAGAAAGCATTTAACTGTCAGTAAGGTGATCAATCAAGAGTATTTAGCATGTGATGTCACTGACTCGGTGCTTTAAAAGGTCAGGACCGTGAACTCCCAGGTTACCTGAGATAAAAAAAGTTAGAAGTGTGTGTGTGTGTGTGTGTGTGTGTTGTGGGTTTATTTTATTATATTTATTTATTTATTTATTTGACATTTGGTAAAAGACATCTTGCTTGAACTTAAGACCACAAATATTTGGTTCTGAAAAATGACAGGCCAGATATTTTGGTTTAGAATTTTTATTGGTTATTGACAATAGGTCTTGTCCAACTTACCACATCTAAAGATAATGCAGTCAAAACTGTATATTTGTTTTATCCCTTTTTAATTTTTTATGAGTTTTATAATTTTCCTTGGCTACCATGTTTTGTCTTTGTTCAAATTTAATGTATTATCTGAAATTGTTCCCTGATTCTTTTCCCTATTATATGTTTAGTCCTCTTCTGTTGTATGTTCTGTTGAGGAATTTTACTAGTAAATTTGAACGGAGGAGGGTTTAACATTCTTTGATTTGTTTTAGGAATTGTTCTTTATTAAATAAGGTTTTGTTTAGTTCTGAAAAGGGATTGTTGTCGGGTCTGCTCTCCTTTTTTTCAGGCCTCGGGCCTTTTCAAAGTGTGTAGGTCAAGGCCCTTTTTGATGTATTTGGGACTTTTTGCACACAACACCTAATGTGTTTTTGACAAAAACAGGTCTTGTAAAATTCACACATTAATACTTTTGCAAATAATTCTGTTGCTTCAAAACCTGTTGAATTTTGAAGATGTTTGAGTTAATATCTGTGCACTGCACATTGTATATCTAATTTGTTTGAATAAGGTTTGAAGTTCATTTGGAGATAGATAAAATTACTGGAAAGAAATAATTGTTTTGCTTATAGTTTTCATATTCAGTTACACCAGAGAGCAAATCAAAGTTACACATTTCTTTACTATAGCAACTAAATATAGAGAACCTTCAGAAGATAGAGCTTTGACAGAGAAACAATAAATGAAATGAAGTTCTTTAATTATTGATAAACAAACATTTTTGGTGAACAGGTCAGCATGCCTATGTTGATCAAACGCAGTAAGCTGTGCAGTTTACTTGTGACTTTACGCTGTAGGAAGATAAGTAGATAAATATAGGTATACAACATTTGATGTGGCTTTTAAATAAGTAACATATAAATGTATTTTTTATATAAAGACCATCAAAAAACATAATCACAAACAGAACTTTGCATGATACCTTGGCGAGCTCTGTAGGCCCTGCTGTTTCGATGAAGGACGTGTATGAAAGATTGACTGGCAGGATGACACCAAACCTGTTGCTGCATCCAAACGGTGCCATCTTTCGCCTTTACACCTGGTGCATCTGCATTGTTCTTATGTGTGACTGGATGTTTCTTGTGGAGAGGGCTTCTGTTCTCTTTCTCCGATGTAGAACCATCATCCTCATCTGAATCCACATCTGTCATACCATGTCTTCATTTGAAAACTAAGTGTCAGATTGGGGGGAGAGTGAACGTGGCTGAGAGAATAAAACTGAATAAAAAAACACAAAACAAGTACCATAAATTTACATTGGCTGTTACAGACTCAAATCAAATATATGTTTTTATTCTATAATAGTAACAATAAGAGCAGGTCACTACTCAAAACGGTAAATGCAGGAAAGACCCAGAATTGAACCCGCAACCTCTTGATTATGAGACAGCAGTTCTTACCTCTGCATCAGCCAAGCGGATGCGTCAGTAACATCCACTAACTTAATTTCCTTTTCTTTGGTTATATTTTTAATTAAAGTGTACTTGTTTTGTTATATTTTTACCTTCTGTGAAAGTGTTTATTTGATATTTGGACTTCAGTCTTCACATATTATACACTTCATGTCAACATTTTGTCATTAGTACTATAACATGCAAAACGTTTCTGCTTTAGTTATGTGTTCAAAATTTCTTGCCTCGCATTTCCTGTCCTATATTTACCCAGGTTGTTGTAGACACTGAACACACATGAAATGTATATTTTCCACATAACGATATATTATTTACCCTATACAATTCTAGACCTACCTCACACCGAGATAAACAGACTTGAGCTGGGGTGAACTTTTTGTTCCACTTGAGCTGCGTCAGTGGGGGATGGGATAGCAGGCTGCTTGCTGCCAGTGCTGATTGACACATTTGCAAAACAAAAATGCTGATAAGGAGGTGCGAAGGAATTTAAGTTTACCTGGGATTACAACTTTTTTCGCAAGCTTCAAGGATTCTAGTGTTAAACAGAATCAATAATACCTTAATAATAATAGCTTAAATTCACAACTAATGTAAAGAGTTCCATCCATTCATCCATTCATTATCCACCGCTTATCTGAGGTCGGGTTGCGGGGGCAGCAGCCTAAGCAGGGAAGCCCAGACATCCCTCTCCCCGGCCACCTCCTCCAGCTCCTATGGGAGGACCCCAAGGTGTTCCAGGGTCAGCAGGGAGATATAATCCCTCCAGCGTGTCCTTGGTCTGCCCCGTGGCCTTCTCCCAGTGGGGCATGCCCGGAACACCCCCCCCAGGGGAGGCATCCAGGGGGCATCCTAACCAGATGCCCGAACCACCTCAACTGACTCCTATCAATGCGGAGGAGCAGCGACTCTACTCCGAGTCTCTCCCGGATAACTGAACTCCTCACCCTATCTCTAAGGGAAAGTCCAGCCACCCTGTGGAGAAAACTCATTCCGGCCGCTTGTATATGCGATCTTGCTCTTTCGGTCACTACCCAAAGTTCGTGGCCATAGGTGAGGGTAGGAACATAGATCGACTGGTAAATCAACAGCCTCGCCTTTTGGCTCAGCTCTCTCTTCACCACAACGGACCGTTGCAGAGCCCGCATTACAGAGGATGCCGCACCGATCTGTCCGTCAACCTCCCGCTCCATTCTTCCCTCACTCGTGAACAAAACCCCAAGATACTTGAACTCCTCCACTTGAGGCAGTACTGTGCTCCCAACCCAGAGAGAGCATTCCACCCTTTTCCGGCTGAGAACCATGGCCTTCGGATTTAGAGGTGCTGACTCTCATCCCCGCTGCTTCGCACTCGGCTGCGAACCGCTCCAGTGAGAGCTGGAGGTCACTGTCCGATGAAGCCAACAGAACCATGTCATCCACAAATAGCAGAGACGAGATTCTGAGGTCGCCGAACAAGACCCCATCCCCTCCTTGGCTGCGCCTAGAAATTCTGTCCATATAACTTATGAACAGAATCGGTGACAAAGGGCAGCCCTGGCGGAGTCCAACCTCAACAGGAAACGAGTCCAACTTATTTCCGGTAATGCGGTCCAAGCTCCTGCTCCTCCTGTACAGGGACTGGATGGCTCGTAACAACGAGCCTTGTACCCCGTACTCTTGGAGCATACCCCACAGGATGAGTAAAGTGTTCCACTTAAGGAAAATTGATAAAGCAATTAGCATCTCCACAAAAGCTGTTTTTTCTAAAATGACTGCCACATTGTAACTACTAATCTTATAGGCTTGTAATATTTCACTCATTAGCTTGCCCTGTAGGATAAGCAACTCATAAATACCTAGGACCACCTCAGTAGTTTTTTTTTCAATGCATCTCCTACACACACTTCAACTAGCCACAGATTTATGTATGTTAATGTATTTGCCTTTCAATGTTTTTACAGCACTAGAAAGTTCAGGTGGAAGTATTTTAATGTCTTACTTTCTTCCAGAAAATCTTAATTTTTAGATACAAATGAGTACTTCATCTCTGTCAGTACTAACATTGTAACTGTTTATCTCATCTTTAAATTCATCTAACAGACTATTGAAATTTGAAGTCCACTAGCAATGATAAACAACATGGCCATGACAATAGAATTTAATGCAATTTTACATGTTTTACTCATGCTAATCATTGTGACAGTCCAGATTGGCTGCAACTGCCATCATGGCCTTAAATCTGGAGCCGTCAATAGTCATGACCACAATGAGCCAGGTAAATGAGAACTCATAATTTTTACAAATTGTGCAGTGATCTTCCATGAATAAATAAATAATCCAGTATGAAAATACTGGGTCTGGAGGATGTTAAAAAGTACAAATAAATAATCAATTAATATACCATATTAAAAATTAGGTTAAAAATTCTAGGTAGAATTCATCCATTAAAATATTCACAAGTCTTGGTGCTTCCCTTAAAACTGACTTCTCCTTGGCTTTACCTTCACGGTCTCCTCAGCATGAGGAGACATCCACTGACATGTGCAGACTGCCTTTTAAAACACAGCTTGGATCTCCACCGCCAGTTCTTGGCATCTGTGAGGCTCTGAGTTGAGTCTTGCTCCCTTGTCTTCCACCTTTACTCCTCAGCCTCCTGATTGCCATGCTGTCATCGGCCATAAATTATTAATTAATGCCTGCACATGCACAACTCTCTGAGCTCATGCACATCATATTAACTTATTTAAAACAGTGCATCACCACTAGCCTAATTGTGTCTTATCGCAGTCATATCTGGTACATTATCCTTAAACAGTGACATACTCTATATTGACTCTATCTTTAAATCCCTTTTTCTCTGAATCACCACTTTTTGCTTTTTCCTGTGACCATAACATCTAGGATTATGTAGTAAATCATTTAAGTATCTCCATTTAATTATGTAACAAACAAAACTGAAGCCAGGGTCTGAGTCCGGGCAAAACCACTATATTTTAACATTTTCTAAGATTTGTTTTCAGGTATGAAAAATGTAAGTTTCAAGGTAAAGTAGTTATTGTATATTTACTAAATATGGCACAGGAGTACAAGTAACTATGAATTGCACTGTGCTCTGTACATGTGACTCTGTAATTCTGTAATTACTAACTATACAAGTCCAGTCCATTTTCCTTGTTTGCATTGTAGCTGCTACCTAGATGTCTTCAAGGGAAATAAAATCATAACTAAATGGTCCCATCATTCATATGCATAGGTACAACTGTGTATTTGCTATTATGTTCATACACTTTGCTTCTTGCACAGTCAGACATTGACTCGTAGAACACAAAAACAATATCAAAACTTGCTAATTAAATCACTGTTTATAGGCATTTCACTATATCATAATGCTCAATTTTAGATCTTACGTTTTCTAATTTAGAAATTATTAAACCAACACCTCATTGTGGTGTCGTTATCAGTCTTCTTTTCCACAGAGAAACCTTTCTTGTACTCGCTTCACCCTGTTGGTTTAAATGATGCACATGATCTTTCTTGTTTCCTTTAAAGTGGCCTTCACAATTAACTTTTACTTCTACTTCCACTGTTCCAGTTATGCTCACTTGTATGGAAGCTTTTAGGCATGGCCTGATCCATATATTAGTCAGCTATCCAACATAAACTGGCTTTCTTTTCTTAGAAGTATTAATCCTCCATTATTCTCTGTTTGTTTCTTGCTTACACTGTACTAATGAGGTAAGCTCTCTCTTCATTTTTCTATTGTTGCAATTTGATCATGTCAGTGTTTTCTGTAACATTTAACTGGCCTATTTTGTTCATACACTTCTGTTCACAAGATATTATTTATCTGGTGTTAAATGCATATAGTGAGTATGTTCACTCAGTCTAATAGGTAACTTATCTTTCTTTTTCCATGTTAATTTCATTTCTATATAAACAGTTTTCTAATCCCTAACTAATCTTGTCAAAATTCTTATCTTACAAAACAAATGCACCCTGATGAAGAAATTATACCCCCAAAAATGATCATCTTCAAAGTAATTTAAAGAGTGCGTAAATTCAAACCACTTGCATGCTGAACCTTTGAACTTGTCCTCATTTGTTATTATGATTGATCTTATATCAGTATGGTTTTACCATACTGGTAAAATTCTTATAGTTTTTTATTATAGTTCTTATAGATTTTGGAATTGTGTATATATGAGATCTTCTCCTATAATGTTAGAAATGTACATGTGAGTTTATTATCATTTGAAAAACTACTATGTTCCACACTACCTGGTAACTTATTCAATGTATGGAATCTATGATAATCTGTGCAAGGAAAAAATGTTCTAACATTTGTGTGACATTTATTCTAACCCTCTGTGTTTCTGTGTTCTTGTTGATGAGCTTATTTTAAAGTAACAGTTGGAATCCACTGTATTAATTCATTCAGATTTTTTTAGGCAAGACAGACGTTTCTAGGTAAAGTAGTTAAACTCATTAATCATTGTGCTGGGTAGTACCAATGAATTGCATGTTGATTAGCTCATACAAGTAAGAATTTCACTGTACTCTGTAAATGGTGCAATAATGACCCTATAAACCTATTTATTTGGTATTTGTTATTCTAAAAAGTTTATTTTTCATGCAATTGTGCATTTTTTCAAATATTCTTTATTAAAGAATATATTATTTATTTATATTATTTAAAATTGGAAAAAATCAAATACTCAGTTAGAGGATCTGTACAGACTTTTTCAAAACATGGCAGGATCTAATCAGTAATATTTTAAAATAAGTTTATAAAGCACAGAGAATTTATTAATTTAGGTATTTTTACAAGCCTTAAATTTTACACCGTTTGGCTTGCTCTCTCTCTCAAGGGTGGGGATCGATCTGTTCTTAGCATAATTCTTTTTTGTAAAACTTGATTGCTATGTATTGATTGTAATAAAATTAATAAATAAAAAATAAAATAAAAAAAAAGAATATATCTCGGTACTTCATTTGATTTATATACAGTATGCTTGATTTTGTTTTTCCTTATTCTTTTATTTTTTCAGTCTTTGTTTACCTTTGATGTCTGTCTGTTTGTTATTGTTGTTAACAGGATTTCTTGTTATAATCTTTCTGCTAATAACTCATATTGTTATGATAATATGAAATTAGTGAATATTATGGTTCAAATGCATCCTGAAATGACCTGCTTGAGTACATATTTCACAATAAAAAGACTATCTGTTGGGTTTTGTACTGCTAAATTGTGCACTTGAGCAGTGTAAATGCATTGGATCGAGACTATCAGCATACTAAGACTAACCGGCAATGCTGGCGACTGACTTAAAACACCAAATCTAAACAAGTAAGTATGCTGGTGAACGTTATGAAATGAACAGCTGCACATATCATACAGACTGTTACAGACATGAAAGTTAAATAGACTGCATTAAAGCTGTGAGGTAAATATATATCACAGAACCATGGAAAAATAAAGGCTATTTTTAAGTAGTGTATGAACAGAAATTTAGGCTGTGTGAGGAAATAAGTTATTGGTAAATTGTACTGAACAATTTCTATATGTCATATCCAACATTTATTTAAAAAAGACAAATGAAAAATAATGCACTTATTTCCTCTGAATGATTTAAGGTCTTGAAACATCATAGGCAATGTGTTTATTAGGCAGAAAAGCAGTTTATACCATTGCTGGTTTGTATGATCTCAGAAAATCAGTTCCTGATTGAAGGTTTGAATGGAACCAAAACAACTGATATTAATTTAGGATTTTAACTCTGTTACACATTTAGCCATGCCTGTTTCTGGCAGCTGCAGTGAGAAATACTTGAGGTAACAGGCTAGAGCAATGGTCCTCACACTCAGTTCTGGGGACCCACTGTGGCTACAGGTATTTGTTCCAACCAACTTCCGTTTTTCATTGGACTTGTAGCCTAATTAAGTGAATCATTATTTCCCTGTTTCTGTGTTTTGGAGTCAATGTAGAAATTACAAACTAAGTTTTTTTGATTTTTATTAAAATGTAATAAGTAGTTATATGGGGAATATGTAGTTTTTTTTTTTAATTGTTAACAGTATTTTCAACCTAATTCTCATTCTGCTTTTCCGGATGTTTTGGTTATTTGATCGATTATTTACTAATTAGAGGGTCTGACACTGAAGTCGTTGCAGATTTCATCATCCTGGCTGTCTGCTCTGCTGGTTGTTAATCGTCACTATTAGGGTTAAATGAAGGGAGCAAACTACACAGGAAAAGGGGAAAATAATAGTAAAACAGCAAAAGAGAGTTAAGCATTTATAGCTTTAGAAATTGTGGAAGACGAATGTTCTCTTCGTTCCCTTGTACTAATTCATGTCTGAGAAGTAAGCTTTACAAAACCATGTAATAGCATGCTTTGTTTTAGCAAACAGAAAAATGTTTGTGCAAAGGACTCAAGGTCTGAGCATTCCACACATGAGTCTGCCTTATCACGTTTTCCCTTAGCTTACATCTGAATGCCATAACAAAAGGAGCCAAGAAATCAAGTTGCACAAGGGGCGTTGAAGGGGCTAAAGGTTTGTGTATAATAAATGTGTTGACTGTTACATTTTATAATGATATTAAATTACGCATTCTAGGGGTATAAAACTGGACCCCACCCAACAGACGGGGTTCAGAAGAGCCCTGACGCTGTCATGTATATTTGATTGTCTGCTTTTTTGAAACTCTTCTCACCGTGACTCTGAAAATAAAGCTGCTTTATAACCGCACCTGCTGTCGGGTCTGAGATTTCGTCCACAAAATAAACAGGAATGTTTCTAAATGTGTTATAAAAGAAAAAACCATACTGCTGTATTTTTCTGAATGCAGAATAAGAGAAGAGTAAGAAAAGAGCAGCTATTTAAATGAAATCAGTTGTTATCAATTATTATCACCAATTGTAAATCTGGCTGGAACAAAAACCTGGTGCCACAGTGGGTCCCCATGACCAAGTTTGAGAACCACTGGGCTAGAGCATTATATTTAAATAGTACCTTTCAGGTGAGTCTAGAACATTCTGTTAAGATAACGTCTTGGAGGTGATCTATATTAAGCTATTAGTAATAGCAAATTTTTCTTATCTCTTTATGTTTTCTAAAGTCAAGCATTTCCATTAAAAATAGGAAAATACCTATACCTGTATATATAGCATGAACATTAGCTTACTCAGAATGGCTCTTACGGTACACTATGAATTCAAATGAATTTACCACAGAAATGCTTTTTATTTAAAGCAGGGGTTCATAAACTTTTTAATCTGAGGATCCAGATAAATAAAATCGATACCATACTGGAACACACACTTGGATTAATTGGGCTAGTTTTACTACGCGATCATCTGGCGACCCATCACAAACATCACTCACAATTTAAGAAACACTAATCTAAAGACATGTTTTAAGTTTGAAAACAAATGAAAAAGAAACTTTGCAGTGAAGAATTGCTCCAATAAAAGATCACCTAGAGTGGCAACACTTTGGTGGGGGGGGACATTTAGTCAACAATTGTTGACCCCAGAAAGCTCTACAATTTAATATCTGTGTAACATCTCACTCATAACATAAAGAGGGCAGCTCAACAGATGTAAAGTATTTGCCTTAAAGACCCCTGGTTCACCTTGGACAGCAAAAAAGCTAGAAGCGACCATAAGTACAGCATATAGAATCAAAAATGTGTGCAATTTAGAACTGTCCTAATTGTCTTCTACTTGATAAGCATAACAAGTGATTATAAGACAAGTAAATTCCTATTTTTGGTGCATTTAATGGCCTGCCTTTAATGTACTTACTAATGAGTTTGAGGTAATTTTGAATTGTATTCTTATCACTAGCCCTGCAGGAGAGAAGTTTAGAATGTCTCTCAGGACTGTTCAATGTGAAACTAAAGAACCATTTAACGTTTTAAGAACAATTTTGTTATTGTTTAAGAAATATTATGTACCAGTAAAGGCACACTACACAATAACATGCAGTAAATACACTTGACTTGAGCATTCCTAGTTTTCATACTGTTTCTCTGTACGTTTAGCATTCATTTGCTTAGAGGTTGATGCACTTGCTGCTTCCTGAGCAGCTCTTCTTTTCTCCACCCTAGCAGCCTGCTTCTTCTCTTCTTTTGTTGGCATTTTTTCACGTTCAAAAAACAGATTAAGTCTGTGTTTGTGTTGCAATTACTTAGTACGTTTTCCTTAACTTTTTAATTAAGCTGGCACTTAAGTCTTCAATCTGCCTCAAGAATGATTTAAGACATGAAAAGGTATGCAAAGTGATAGCAAAGGTGTTAGGAATAAGAACAGCGCCCATACGCATGCGTCGCACGGCTGCCCAGCTGGCTGCTGCCGAGAGTTGATTGCACAATAAAAATAAAAAGAGAAATAACCTTGGAGGTCAATCATCACCCTGAAAATGGATAGTAGACGTCACATAGTACATGTGTACCAAATTTCAGGTCAATAGTTCAAACGGTTTGTGAGCTACAGGTGATTTAAAATCCTGGACAGACAAATGGACAGACACAGTAGCGTATTATATAAGAAGGCAGGTACTGTATATTTTATTCTATACTGTATATGTTTCAACATGTTTTGTATTTCAGTTGCTTGCCATTTTGCATTATAATGCAAAAACTTTCTATTTGTAAGTATTGTAGAATGCAGTGAAATTGACACCATCAGAGGAAAAATAATAGCATGTTGTGCCATATGCACCTGAAATAGAAAGAGAGATACAAAAGCTCATTGGAGAGCAAATCTTAATTTTAGACAAGACCTTGTGACCATGGCCACATCCATACTAATATGTTTTTATTCAGAAGTGTATGTTTTTAAACAAATACAATTGTTTATGAAAGTATCTCTATCCACACTAAAAATAACTGAAAACGCATATAATGTATTGTAGATGTACGCTGAGCATGTGCACGTCAGCAGAGAAATCCTTGAACTGATAGCTACTGGCCACAGAATTTATCACAAAACTCTAGTAACTGGCAAATTATTTGCCTTTTGTGCATGTATCCAGTGGAGTGGTGGCTCTGAGGCTAGGGATCTGCTCTGGAAATCGGAAGGTTGCCAGTTCGAATCCCGTAAATGCCAAAAGGGACTCTGCTCTGTTGGGCCCTTGAGCAAGGCTGAGCGCTTTGAGTAGTGAGAAAAGCGCTATATAAATACAAAGAATTATTATTATTCAAACAACTAAGAAACATAACAAGCACCATGGAAAGCAAAATATTTATGTGTATACTCTGTTGGAACACGGCTAACTTCCATGAAGAGTGACCAATCAGGAAATGAGACATTGTAATACGCAGGATTCAATCAGAGATGGGCTATGTAATAAACACAAACAAATCATAATGCGATTAGAGTCTATATTTTCAAAACTCAATTTTTTCACCCATCTACACTGCAGTACCGAGCTAGTGTTTTCAGAAGTATACGTCTCAGAAGAGTGTTTTCAAAATCCTCTCTTTTTGGGGGTTAAAAAATGCAGGGGTACTGTGGAATAAAAGCAAAAATGTCTGCATTTTTAAATTAAAACATGAAAGTGTGGATGTAGTCTGTGACTATGTAAACCAAGGCAACATAAAGAATGCTGAAATATTACAACTGCTGTCTTCACAATTTTTTCATTAAATTTAAATAACATCACTGACAGAACTAAAGTATAAGGTTTCTTGTTGAGGAGGATGTGACGTTATCCTTAATGATACAACATAGTAGGATCTGTGAAACTGGAAAAAATTCTGTTTGCTAATATTATGGTGTGTATCCATTTGCAAAAGTTACTTGATTAAATACAGTAAAACATATTCTGTATTAATATGCTTATTTAATTAAGATGCTTATTTATTTTAAAATTTGAATGACATTCTAATGAGATACGTTGTTTTTTCCAAGTTTTAAGTAATTCACTATATTTTCCCATTTCAGTATAATTTTCCCATTGTACCATAATTGGCAGTTAGGTATTCATCGGGCTAAGCAAGATGATAAGGCAAACTAGTAGTACAGTTAGGAATATCATTATAGACTGTTTATGGAGAACTGGTGTTTCATGCTGTCTTACCCCAAATAGAGAAGATGATGACTTACGGTAATTACAGGTCTGTCTATTAAATATATGAAAAGTGTAGCACAATACAAGTTTGAATAGAGGAAATAGCCAAAACATATGACAAGGCGAAGAAGATGCTTAAGTATCTGTTGTTGTTATTGACAAATAGAGAGTAATCTGGGGTATATGTTTCAGAGAGTGATGAAGCAATGAACAATTCTATTTATTTTAATTAAATTTTTATTTTATTTTTCGAGCAGCAGAACATTACAATGGGCATACTACTCAATCAAACAAGTAATAATAACCTAACGTTTATAACAATTTAATTCAAAATCAATCCAGAGAAAATGAAAATAAAAACAGAAACACAAAGGATTATACAAAAACAAAACAAGGTTTAACTTCCAAAAAAAGAAAAAGAAAGACACAAGCAGAAAAATATCCATTCAACTTTTTAAACATAATAGAAAAATGCTTATTCTAAAATTATATCAATGAATTCTTGCCATGTTTTAAAAATCATTTGGCCCTATCTCTAAGAGAGAATTAGATTTTTTTTTCTAATTTCAGATAGTATAGAATATTGCTTACCCACTGAATTATAGAAGGTGGGTAAGGATTCTTCCAGTTACACAAGATAAGGCTATGTGCTAGTAGTGTGGTATAAGATATTACAATCAATTCATTTCTCTGCACTTGAATTCCATTTGGGAGAACACCAGTGATTGCCATTTATGGAAAATGTGCAAATTTGTAAAGCTAGAATAATTCTATTATGTGAGGTTATGAAAATAGTAAGTAATCTTATAATAAAAATGTAAATATTATAGTTTTGTATGGAACATGTATGTTATATTTTTAAAAAAGCAAAACACATGGTGGATGCTGAAGGGGCATAGGTGAGGAGCTGTTTTTATGAAACTTCGTTCCTTTTTTTCTGAAAAGAGGAAAATATTTCTGTTCCACCTTTACATGCTTCTCTGCTAATTTTACTTTGGCACAACTTGGAGGAACACATTTTCCAGTCTGCTATACAAAAATCCCAAAATTGTAAATTCTGTAAATAGCTCTGGAGACAATATGGCTCCAACCTGGGTGCCTTGGGGCCATGACAAAAATAGTGAAGTAAAGGCTTGATTAAAAAAAAAAAGCTAAATGAAATTATGAGAGGATCAAACCCACATTTCTTGAGTAAAGGGCTAACAGGCTATCGTTTTGCATAACTATTTCAGCCTTCTATTTCTCTTTTGATAAGTCACATCTTAGTATTTGTTACCACTCATTCTGACCCTGTGTTGCCCCCAGGGGTCATGGTTGAACATTTTATGTCGAAAATCATGACCTATAGTAAAGATTAGCTGTGTACCAATAGTCTGTGGGTTGAAAAATAAACCTGTGAATAATGTACAAGCAAACAAAAAGAGTATTGTGTAAGAAAAAGAAGAGATTAGCAAAAAACAGCTTTATTCTGAAGCAATTCCAAAATCATTTGTTAAAGTATTTTAGTTTTTGCTTTAGTATAGGAGAATTTACTCATGCAGGTCCTGCAGCAGATGATATGCTTTAAGTTGTTTTAGGTTGATTAAGTGTTTTTATTACGAGTATATTTGAATGTTGTTACATATAGTAAGCCAGTTTATAGAGAAGGTGGAGATCTATAATAATAAACTGTACAAGTTCAGATTGAAAAGAGGTCCTCTTAGTTAGCAATGTATTTGTACGATAAATGGTCTTCAAATTCAATTCTGCCGGAAAACTAGTAATGTCATTCTTTTTTTTTATTTGTGATATAGGTTACACATCAAAATATGAAACAAAGCACAACTTCTAAAGAAAACATTCCACTTTTAGAATGTCTTCAAACTAACATAGACCTTAATAAAGCTATAGTCCAAGATTTGCTGTGTGATCTTTTTGTGAGAAAGACAAAGCATTTTAGAGGCTGGTATTGAAAGTTATGTAATTTTCCAGATGTATTCTTTTTTTTTCAACCAACACTATTACAGTGACAATACCCATTCATGCCATTCTGTGTGTGAGAGAACTTGCATGTAAACTTAGAGTGAACTCTGATGTTGGACCTTTTCATCTAAAACTACAAAGGCTTTCATTGGCAGTGAGAAAAATTGTATCAGTTAAGCCTGAGGCTCTGTGCTTGGAGTAACATAATCAAATGGGTAAATGACTCCTCATGGATTTACACAGAAGATTATATGCTGTTTGTTATCAAAGTTTGCAAAACAAGGTGATTTTAGTCTTTTTCCAGAAATTAAAAAAACATTTCCAGATCCAGTTTTTCTACTATAGCATTCACCTCAGCCTATCAGCAAGTCACACTTCATCTGAGACCTGAATATACTTGTTAGGGTTTGTCCCACTTCGAGATAGTCCTGTACATGATGGTTTCTGTTACTCCTGCCTTCCACAAAATGATGGCATACTAAGTTGGTTATTAAGACCAGGGCCATTTGCATTATTTAAATGAATATAGGAAAAACACAAGCTTGCTCCTTGCAAAACTACAGAGTATCACTACTTAATATAAATGAGGCTGGACTCAGAAGTACATTTTTAACCAGGCTGTACTTGAATTTTTCAGAAACCACTATTTGACTGCAGTCAGCTACAGATCTAAACTACTAAGAACATAAGATATTTGACAGATGAGAGGGTCCATCAAGCTTTTTGCTTTGCTTATAGCTAATTTATCCCAACATACAGTACTTTTTTAAAGTCATCAAGGTTTCTGCTTCAACTATATGACTTGGTGGTTTGCTAGATATTTTCATGACACTTTGTGTGAGGCAGTGCTTCCTGGTTACAGTGTTTAATGTGCTTCCCCTTTATTTCCCCTATTTCATTTAAAAAAAAAAAATTCAAGATAAATTTTATCGGTGTCTTCAAGAATTCTGAAGTTCTGAATTTCTGTGCAAACTGTTCTGCTAAGGACTAATTAGGTTTAATTCCCTTAGCCTGTCAAGAGTAAGACAGAGGACAACATTGCTTTTATTTCTGGGATGCACTTGGTTACCCTTCTCTGCACAGCAACCAGTGATAAGTCTTTTTGTAGTAACTGCACATAGTACTCCAGATGTGGTTTCACTGTTACATAATACCATTTGGACATAATATCCCTTAGGTTATATTGTGAAAACTACTGAATATAAGTCAACATTTTATTTGCGTTATTAATTGCTTTTACATATTTCCTAGAAGATAAGAATTGTGTCCACGTAAACCGTTAAATCCTTTATAGAAGTTGCTTCTATAAAAGGACAGTGTCACCAGTCTTAAACTTATAATTAATGTTCCTTTTTGCAATGTATATCTCTTTGCCTTTTCTACTTTGTACTGCCCAGTTTTGAAGTTTGTCTGGGTCTTTTTGAACTGCTTTGCTGCATCTTCAGTACCTGCTTTCCCTCCATTTTTAGTATCATTTCCCAAGTTTACTAAGAATGTATGTCATTAATATAAATTAAAACAAGTAATGCTCCAAGCACAGGCCTCCGAAGGACTCAATTGATGGCCACTCTGTATGAGGAGTATTCTTTTCTCTGTACTCTTTGCCTCCAGTATATTAACCAAATACAAATTTAGCTTTGCAATTTAACACTCATGCGACTGACTCCTAGTTTCAAATTAAATCTTTGGTGTGGAACTATATCAAAGGCTTTTTGAAAGTCTATAAACTATATGAAAAGCTTTGCTTTCATCTACTACAGTTTCTTTCTCAAAAAAGTCTAACAAATTGGGATGGCAGGATCTTCCTTTCATAAACACATGCTTGCTTTTATTTTTTAAATTATTCCTTGTCTTCTGTATGATACGGCATGCTGGAATTGAATGCTTCAATCAGTATGTTGCATTTCAAAGCTGTTTTATGATATTTGAACTAAGGGCATCAAGTAATAATATAAAAGAGAAAAAAACATAATCCAGTTTGAATAAAAAAAAATATGACAAAAGAAAAAAGCAAAGATGTGAAACTATACATTGTGAGACTTGCCTGGACACCACCAGTCGGAAACCACATCTTTATAAAAACCACACGTTTATTTCTCATAAATAAATACAGTCCCAAACATGACACAAAGCACACAGCAATAATCACCCACAATCAACTCTTCTCTATCTCTGTCCTTGGCCACCAATCTCCTCCTGGGAGCTTCGTCCTGCTCCCACTCCCAACTCTAGCTCCCAGATTGCTGGGAGGTGGCGCCTTTTATTCCCACCCGGATGTGCTCCAGGTGGCTGATGATAATCTTCCGGCAGCACTTCCTGGTGTGGTGGAAGTGCTGCCCTTTGCCCCGGAAGCACTCCGGGCGTCCCTGGCAGGTTTCTCCGCCATCTTGCCAAGTGTGGTGGAAGTAATGTTCTTCCAGGTTCTAGGAGGCTTAAGATGCCCCCTGGCGGAGGCCACGGGTCCCAACGAGTTGGAAAGTCTCTCCTCCTCTCCCGTGGTCCTCTCCTGCTCCAGGGCGGTTGTGTCCTCCTGACCCGGAAGCTTTTACTGCCACCTTCTGGACCTTCTAGGCGTCCCGGCCGGGTAAGAACCCCAGCCGTCTGTGACAACATTCATAACCCATTGTTGCAGACAGGCAGTGGGAGGAGCAGCTCTTTATACAACAGGGGGTTAGTTCCCAAAGTTGCATGTCAGAAGGCACAACAAGAGGTGACTTGGCAAAAAAAGCAAGTCATAAAGAAAGGAAGGAAACAGGAAGAAGGAAAAAATGAGGTGCCTTAAGAAAAATGAAAGAGAAGTATGAGATAGTCTTAACCAGGATTTGTATACAATCTTAGGAGGGTCACTGAAAGATAGAATAGAAGCTAAAATTAACTTAACTTATTATGCATGAAAATTGGAGAAGTAGATTTGCAGAAGTGGCGACAATGGAAATTTTCCCCATGGAAAGAGAGAGAAGGTAGTAGGATATCCTGCAGTTGGTAAAAGGATGGCAGTAACTTAGGAAGGCATTGGGAAAGGCTGAATAACTTGAGAAGGATAGCCTGAATGCACTATGGATTCAGATCAAGACCAGGGGCCTCATGTATAAACGGTGCGTACGCACAGAAATGTTGCGTAAGAACTTTTCCACGTTCAAATCGCAATGTATAAAACCTACACTTGGCGTAAATCCACGCACTTTTCCACGGTACCTCTTACCTTGTCGTACGCAAGTTCTCCGCTCGGTTTTGCAAACTGGCGGCACCCAGCGTCAAAGCAATGGTACTGTTCTTGTGTGATTACTCATTATTTTCATGACGCGGCTTTATAAATACACAGAAACTAACCGCATATTGTTTATTAGTGTAATGCATCTGATTGTAATTAACTCGTAACAATATAATGGTCCAGGGAACAGCCATAGTATTCCAAATACCATAACTGTTTTAGCGTTGTTACTCTCACTTCTTCTTCTTCTTCTTCTTCTTTCAGTTCCTCCCGTTAGGAGTTGCCCCAGCGGATCATCTTTTTCCATATTTCTCTCACTGCACGACTCGGAGTATTTATATCACTGTATCTGAGTGTGAGTCACAGCAGCAGCTGATCGGAAAGAGAATTATCGGTATACAGCTTTAAGGACACGCTGTCTCAGCCACAGCAAAACGTTTTAAAGCCTTTCCTGTACGGACCTCGCGGTTCAGAAACAGTTTCATCCCAAGAACTTTAAATGCACTCAATCAATTGCTCCTTGTAGAACGGTTTGTACTTATAAGTACAATCACCTCACTGTAAACTTGCACTACAGTTATAATATTACACAACCTGCGGCACTTTATAAAGCGCGTATTTACATATGATGACGATATCATTTTTAAGGTGAAATGCAGCAAAATATGTTTGTTAAATTATACACATAAAACTTTAACTTCATTTAAATAATCTATATTCTTCACTGGGAGTGTCGTGAAGGATAGAATAATTAAACATGTACTACGGAGATATTTCAATGTTCTTTAAACGTTTTGAAGAATCGGCGCTAAGCTTACAGATGGCTTAACGTCTATTACAGAGCTGATTGTGTGGCGATCGGTTACTTGGGGAAAGAAAAGCAAGGACTGCAGTGGCCACGCCAATATATATTGAATATAAAACAGAAAGAGAAAATAACAACACAGCTAAAAACGCAGCGACAAATTTCGACAAAAGATAAATGCTTGTCATGAGCACGAGGCTCATGAAACACATGTTTAATAACGTGCTTTAGCTCCTATCATCATGAAAATGATATCACGTATACATCTCAGTATTTTAGTTATTCAGAGAGCTGTAATATCACGAATGTAATGGACTCTGTGTCCAGTTGGAGGAAGAGAGCCGGTTTAAGAAGCACGTAGTGATTCACACACATAGATCACATACGAGTAGAAGATCAAATACAAAACAAAGCATTTAACGTGCTACTTTAATTACGATGTAATTTTGAGAAACTGGTTAATTAAACGATTTTAAGATGAAGTTTATAATGTTCTACTAAATGACAAAATAAACTACGTGATTAAAGTGGAAAATTCGAGATTAAAGTTGACATTTCGTGCTTTTTCCCCCATCGTGTGCCTTTTTTCTCTGTACTCTAATAAACTTTCATATGACACTCAGACAGTGGGCTACAACTCGGCTTTCCACGGCGACTTTGATATGTGACTTCTTTTTTATTTCCGGCACTGTGCGATTTTGTGAATGTGAGCTTTCAAGTTTCTCCAACACGCTATGTCACTCGATCAACTTCATTTTGTTGATTATCCCACGGTTTATTTGAACAAATAGGATGTTTTTCCTTTGCCTCCACTTGGTATTCGCTGAAATTCTTATATTTTCCCCGTGCTTTTCCCATTGTCTTTTCACAGAAGGCTGCGCTTAAGGGCGATTTATATTGATTTGCATATTCAAAGGGGCGTAATTCTGGGAGGAGTAGGGGCGTTACAAAATGCGCGTGCACGAGCGTTAGTTTTCACGCTGATCGGGATTTATGTAGCAGAAGAACGTGGAAGTTGGAGTACGCACAGATTCCTGCATCTGGATTTTTCTGTGCGTAAGCACATTTCGGCTTTTGTGCTTACGCCATGTTATAGTGCGAGTTCTACGCACGGCGTTATACATGAGGCCCCAGGTTACCTGCTTTGAAGAGGTCAGAGTGGATTTGGAAATGAAGAAACTAGTAGGAGAAAGACAGGTTCTTTAAAAACACATTTAGGTATGTCAGGAGTCTGCTGTAATAGAAGAAGACTTAGATTTTAATGTTCTAGGGAGAACTGAAGGAGTAGGTCAAACACCAACTTGCAGGTCCTTCAAACTTACTCTACTTAGTTCACCAGGGCATGTACCTCATCTTCCCTAGCCTTCCAGTTCAACACTGTACCTCCTAAATTAAATGAGATTTTAATTAAGAAAGCTACATCTGCCTCAGTACAAGGCCCAAATATATCTTACAAGCTATACAAGAATTGTCATAAGGCTGTAAAGTTGCTGTAGAGCCTAATTACGGTCATCTAGAAGAGCCAATGCATTCCTTTGTAGCGTCAGTAAGTTGTGGTTATTTTTAACGCAAAATGACAAAGAGTCCTATAACATCAATTCGTTCAGAAACATTGTTTTACTTAATGTGAAGAGGAAAATCTTTTTGGTGGTGGAAAGGAAGTGAGACTGACTAATTGTGATGATATGGGTTCTGCTCCATGCTCCCATCTGCTGTTAGGGAGCCCTCGAACCCAACACCGTCGATAGATATAACCGAGGTGAGCTAGACAGTGAGACAACAACAATTGAGCAAGGGGATGGTTCAAAAAGTGCAAAGTGCTTTTATTAAAATAGTCAACAAAAACAAAGTGTTCAAAATCAGTGCAGTGCTTTCAACCAAGTCATTAAATAAATAATCCATTAAAAGAAAACGTGGAGGTTAAAAATACAAAAAAAAAATCCTTTAAAAACGAGGTTAAAACGTTCTATAGGAAGCAGTCTTTAAAAACAAATGACAAGCTTGGTGCTTCTTTTCTGTTAGCGTCTCACCTGCTTCTCCCGCTTGGGGTTTGCAACAGGTGAGACTCTCTCTGCAGCTGCCATTTTCTACTCAGAAACACAGGTCTGGAGACCTCCCGATCCTGGCTTTGGTCTGGCACTCATCCCAGGCCTGAGACTTGGAACCTTGATTTCCAGGACTCCCATATCAAGGACTTCACCTCCAAGTCTCCCGACTCCCACTGCCTTTCCGGTCTTCTGCGGCCAGTCGCCCTTCACTGGCCACTCCTGCTACATGATCGCTCAGCGGGAGTGACTTCTACTTCAACTCCTGGGTGTCGGCCTAACACCCAGGCTTCCATGCAGCTGCCCGCGAGCGCTCGTTCATCCACACGCTCCGTGTCTCTCTCTCTCTGTTACAATGACTTGCTCTCTCCCCTCACTGCTTCCTGCAGTTCCGTCTCTTTTCGTTTTTTTTCTGATCTTTTAATCTCCTTTTTAACTGACTCGTACTTCTTATATTAAGGGCATAGCAGTCACAGCACATTAGCCACAGGAACAATCACAGATGTGGGCAGTCCCTCACCTGTACACTAGGTGAGAAACGCCCACACCACAAATTGCCCTGCGGCTTGCTGTGGCCACCACGCCCCCTCACTAAACCGCTGCGAGCGCGGTGATTATTTATTTTAACGGCCTTTGCTGAGCGAGCTGTGGACCCATAACACCACACTAGAAGACTAAACAGACAACAGCTGCCAGAAAGCCTGTGTACCTAGTTTCACTGTGTTTATAGAACATTGAGCTATGACAAATCCAGATAACTAAGTAAAAGTAGTTAGATCTTAACATAATCTATCTGGATGTAGCAAATGCCCTTGACTCAGTTCCCTATCAGTACATTAGCTGCACTCAACTTCTTTTATGCATCACCCACCATTAAGATCAAAACAGATAGTAATTTATGGGACCTAAAGCTATGTCATGTAAATGCAGGAGTATATGACTGGCTGGCAGCAACTAAAAATGGGAATAGCAATAGATGTTCAGACATGGTCGAGTCAGAGGCTGTAAATCTTGCAGATCTCTATGGACAATGTCACTACCATTCTTAAGGGAGCAGCATGCACAGCTCCTCCAAAGACTGGAAGAGCAGTTGACATTTGCCAGAATGAAAATCAAACCAGCAAAGTCATATAGCCTTTCAATCCAGAAAGGAATTAAAAATGACCAGATCTCATTCTGTAGATGCTGAAAGAATCGTGTATCGTGTCTTTTCAACACATAGGTGGCGAATGCAATAATGAAAAAATTGCATGAAGGCTTGAAAAATATAATTCACAGTGATCTCACAGGGAAGCCTAAAGTCTGGTGTTATCAGTCTTTACTTTTTCCCACAAGTGAGATGACATCTGAAAATCTGTGATATCACCGCCTCCATAGGATCCAAGGTGGACTCAAAGGCAAACATCTACATCTGAAAATGGCTAAGTCTGCCTTGATGCCTCACCAATGCATGACTATTTACAAGGAATAATGCATAGGTTCTTGCAACCTCTATTAGTTTGGGCTAAAAGTAAGAGAAGGTACTATAACTGCAGGAGTCATCAGACAAGTGCAGGGTGCCAATGCCAAGTCACATCATAAATAAAAGGCACAACCAGGCAATTCCTAATCTGAGACATGAGAAGATGGTCAGTAGGGTTCAGCAAAGAAGAACTAGTATTGGGTCTCGTCCGATGCGAGAGATGGACGTCTGAAGTGGAGCTCCGCTAGCAGTGGTGCTATTTTTCATATTATTTGCTTATTATTCTGAGATATCCTGTATTTATTCAACCCGAGAGGGACCGCTACAGTATATGTAAACACATATAAACATGGCCAACAAGAAGGGGGTCCGAAAGAATCGAAGACTAAAGCTACATCCAAGCTGCGATCAGCAAGCCCTAGTTCGAGATACGGCCTCTCAGAGACAGACCTGGATCAGATGGGCGAAAGTACAGACTCCTCGGGACCACGGTCCGCTACATCGTCGCCTGCTGAGAGCGAAAAGGGGAGCGAAGGTGCGATCGTGAGTGCAGATGTGGATAGCTCGCCGATTGGAGAGGATTACCTGAAACTGGAAAAGGCCGGGAGGTCCGCGGCTTCAGTTACGCAATCACGCGGGACTGGAGCAGCGGGACACCGCTTCAGCAGAGTCTGCTGCTTCATCTACGGTACAAGAAGGCACATTTGAGCTATCTGAACTGAAAGTGTTGCTCGCTGACCTCAGGCAAGATATAAAGAAAAGCGAGAAGGCTAATGAGAAAGCAACGGCAAAGGCACATGAGAGACTGAAACAGGAGATGAAACAGGCCAATGAATGTCTGCTACAGGAAATCCAACAGGCAAATGAAAGGCTTCGTCAAGAGGTACAGCTTGAACTTCGACAGGTGCTGGGTAAAATTGAAGAGCGCATTGAGAAAAACTCGCTAAACTGAGCACGCTTGCTGATCGATTGGAGCATCTTAGTGAGACATTCACGAATCGGATCGAAATAGCCGAACATCTAGCTGCCAGTGCCGAGGAAAGAGCAGTAAATGTCAGTTCGGAATGTAAAAAACTCGGAGAAAAACTTGGAGACAGACTGGCTGCTTTAGAAGATGGGAATAGAAGGTATAATGTCAGAATTGAAGGCTTGCCGGAGAATCGAGAAAGTTTAAACCCGGTGAAATTCGCAACTGAACTTTTTTCTAAAATAATCGGGGGCGACTTTAAAGCAGAATCTGAGATAGCAGCGGCTTACGCAGACGCTGATCAAACACCGCCAGACCCCGACCAAGATCTTTTATAGTCCGTTTTGAACGATTATCATTTAAGTTAGAGGTGATGGAACTCCTCAGGAAAAAAAGGAAGATATTATATATGAAGATTGCCAATTCGCGTCTTCCCTGACTTCTCTCCAGCAACAGCTATCAAACGCCGCCTTCTATAATATTAAACAGCGCTACGGCAAGCCAATGTCAAATACGGCCTCCTGTATCCGCAAAACTGAAAGTGGAATGGCAGGGCATTTCTATGTTTTCGCTAGCAAGGAGGAGGCAGAAAATGAGTTAAGAAAGCTGATCCGGACTATTCTGATACATAATTGTGAGTCATGGCGGTAAATGATAAAGCTAGGATTAATAATCTACTGTCTGATCTATTTGTTTTAAAATACGGGTTTTTATCAGCATATATTCTCATATTCTTATATTATTATTACTTACTTATTACTTATCATTACTTAGTATTACTAGGGCTAAATGTTTGTGTTTTATTGTGCTTAATTACGTTTTCCTCCTCTTTTTTTTTTCTTTTCTAATTATTTCATGTGTACCCTAAATGAGACTGTTCAATATCATACCCTTGGTTTGCTGTTATTGCTATTACTGCATTAAGACTTGTTATGCTTGTTTTGGACACATCTTTAACACCATCACCTGGGTTTATTATCTGGGGATATCATCTTAATGCACTAAAATTGATGAAGATTATATGTATGTATGTATGTATATATATATATATGTATATGTGTATATGTATATATATATATATATATATTAAGTGCAAAATTCTTTTCTTTCTTTTTCCTCTTTTAAAGACTATATTGGTAACAGATATCTCTATCTTTTAACCTTAAAGCCACTGCATGGGGGCTTGATGTGCTTTGGACGTGCTCTGTCTCTGGGTATGTCAGAGGACTGGGACTGCATGAAGTGGGTTTTAGCCTCACCTGGGGAGGCAAAAAGGGAGGGTGGGGGTTAAGGGGAAGAGAAAGAGAGCAGGCTTGATCTATATCTAATCTATCATCTCAATCTTTATAATTATAACTATCAACGTAATAATAAGCTGCATGGCAACAACTCTTGGGGAATAGGAAATTAAGACCTAAACTATTTCACTTCCAGTTAAGACTATAATATGACACCAAAAACTAAGAATCAGTGTCTCCATGATGGGACAGTTAACTCATAAGCTGGAATGTTAAAGGCCTGAATCACGAATTAAAGAGAAAGAAAGTACTTTCTCACCTAACAGGTCTAAATGCTAAAATAGTATTTTTACAGGAAACCCACTTACTAAGTAAGGATCAGTTCCGCTGCAAAAGACTGGACTGGCCAAATGTTCCATTCTAGTTTTACAAAGAAAACTAGAGGGGTGGGAATTCTCATACATAGAACAGTACCATTTGTAGCATCAGATGTAGTATTGGATCCTGAAGGGAGATATGTGATGGTCATGGGAGACTTATCTAACTGTAAAATGATTTTGATAAATGTTTATGCACCTAATGTTGATGATAAGGAATTTATACAAAATTTATTTGCATCCATTCCCAATCTGAACACTCATAAACTTATAATGGCTGGGGACTTTAATTGTGTTCTAAATCCACTTTTAGATAAGACTTCCTCCACAGGGGAACGCAACTAACACCGCAAAGATAATTACAAAGTTTATAACTGATCACAACTTATCAGATCCCTGAAGGTTTTAAACCCAAATTCAAGAACATATTCTTTCTACTCACCAGTACATCATTGCTACTCAAGGATTGATTACTTCTTTATAGATAATAACTTCTTGCCTAAGATTAAATCTTGTAAATACGATGCTATTGTTATTTCAGACCATGCTCCGATGATCTTGGAGCTGAAATTACTAAGCCCCATACACTCACCCGCAGATGGCGTCTCAATCCGCTTCTATTAGCTGACGAGAATTGTACTGAATTTATATCCAAACAAATTGAATTCTTTCTAGAGACAAATACATCCCCTGAGATCTCTGCAGGAACACTCTGGGAAACTCTTAAGGCCTTCTTAAGAGGACAGATTATCTCATATCTTTCCCACAGAAATAAATCCGAAGAAAGTAGCAGAGATAAAAAGCGAAATTACTAAAATAGATGAAGAACATGCCAGACTACCAAGCGAGACTCTACATAAGAGGAGGCAGGCTCTACATTCAGAATTAAACCTCTTGACAACTAAAGAAACCGAACAACTAATTTACAAATCCAGACATCATCATTATGAACATGGAGAGAAAGCTAATAAGCTTTTAGCGCAACAAATTCACAAGCAAGAAGTGCAACGCAATCTCGTAATTACTAACACGAATGGAGATAAAATCATCGAACACAAAAATATAATGTGCACTTTTAGAGACTACTATAAATCCCTATATACTACTGAGTTTAAAGAAGACAATATACAATCTAATGCATTTCTGGATAAATTACAGATACCACAAATTGACGCTATTAGTGTGGAGGAGCTCGATAAACCTCTGTCATTATCAGAATTACTGGATGCTATAAAGTCACTCCAAGGTGGAAAAGCAGCAGGCCCTGATGGCTACCCTGCAGAGTTTTACAAGAAATTCTCCGCTCAGCTAGCTCCCTCCTATTAGCAACATTTACAGAAGCCAGAGATAACCAATCTCTTCCACAAACCTTTCGCCAAGCACTAATCACTGTCTTTCCAAAACAAAATAAGGACTTATTACAATGTGCATCATACAGACCAATTTCACTTCTGAATAACGACGTTAAAATACTCTCTAAAATCATAGCTAGAAGGATGGAGAAAGTGCTCCCTCAATAATATCACAAGACCAAACTGGATTTATTAGGGGCCGACACTTATCTTCAAATCTTCGACGCCTGTTTAATGTAATATACTCACCAACTAAATCAAACACCCCAGAAATATTATTATCATTGGATGCAGAAAAAGCATTCGACATGATTGAATGGAAATACCTTTTACTATTTTGGAGAAGTTTGGGTTTGGCCCGAACATTTGTGCATGGATTAAATTACTGTATACTAACCCAGAAGCTTCAGTTTGCATCAATAACATTTGCTCAGACTACTTTAAACTAGAGCGTGGCACAAGACAAGGATGCCCTTTGTCACCACTGCTGTTTGCAATTGCCATTGAACCACTGGCAATACATTGTCGAAATACTGATCAGATAAAGGGGATTAGCAGAGAAGGACTGGAACAGAAAATCTCATTATATGCAGATGACATGGTACTGTATATATCGGACCCAGAAAATTCTGTGCCTGCAGTCTTAGCAGCACTCACAGAATTTCAAAAGCTCTCTGGTCTCAGAATTAATCTGAATAAAAGTGTACTCTTTCCGTGAATTCGCAAGCATATAATATTAGATTAGACACCCTTCCTTTTATCATTGCAGAACAGTTTAAATACCTCGGGTAAACATCACAAGTAAACATAAAGCTCTTTATCAAAAAATTTCGTCGTCTGTATGGAAAAAATTAAACAAGACTTGCATAGATGGTCAACCCTTCATCTCACACTAGCTGGAAGAATTAACACTGTTAAGATGAATATTCTTCCTAAGCTCCTTTTTATTTCAAAACATACCAATATACATTAATAAATCGTTCTTTAAGCAATTAGATTCAACAATAACCTCATTTATTTGGAATTCTAAACATCCACGCATCAAAAGAGCGACCCTACAAAGACAAAAGGCAGAAGGCGGCATGGCTCTACCTAACTTCCAGTTTTATTACTGGGGCAAATATACAGTCGATAAGAACCTGGACACAAATAGAAGAACATACACAGGCATGGACCGCAATAGAAGTAAAATCCTGCAGTACTTCTTTGTATTCCTTGCTTTGTGCTCCAATAAACACACGTTATCGGCAATACACTAATAACCCAATTGTGCTCCACTCACTTAGAATCTGGAACCAATGTAGAAAGCATTTTAAGACGGAGAAGCTTCTTTCTGTGGCACCCTGCAAAAGAACCACCTCTTTCAACCCTCACAAACATATGCAGTTTTAATATCTGGAAAAATTTGGAATTAACTTGCTTAGAGACCTTTATATAGACAACGTCTTTGCATCCTATGAACAATTACGTTCCAAATTTAACATTCCAGCTACAAATTTCTTTCACTATCTTCAAATCAGGAACTTTGTTAAACAGAACCTTCCAGATTTTCCTCATCTTGCACCCTCATCCACGCTGGAAAAATTATTGCTCAATTTCAAGGAGTTAGACTCCATCTCTACAATATATAAAATCCTTTTACAATCCCTTCCTTTCAAAGATCCAAGAGGACACTGGGAAAATGACCTCTCAATTAATATATCAGAAAAGGAGTGGAAAGTAGCAATGCAGAGAATTCACTCAAGCTCCATATGCGCAAAGCATACAATTATACAACTCAAAATTATATATCGAGCACATCTGTCTCGACTAAAACTCTCAAAATGTTTCCAGGGCATGATCCAACCTGCGAACGTTGCAACCAAGCCCCAGCCTCACTAGGTCACATGTTCTGGGCCTGCTCCAAATTAACATTATTCTGGACAAAAATTTTTAATTACCTCTCAGACAGTCTTGGACTCACAATCCCTCCTAACCCATTAACAGCTGTGTTTGGGGTTCTTCCAGAGGGTCTTAAAGTGGAGAAAGACAAACAAACTGTGATTGCATTCACTACACTGTTGGCACGCAGACTTATTCTGATAAACTGGAAGAACCCAAACTCTCCTCTTTAAGTCAGTGGGAAACTGATGTGTTATATTATTTAAAATTGGAAAAAATCAAATACTCAGTTAGAGGATCTGTGCAGACTTTTTCAAAACATGGCAGGATCTAATCAGTAATATTTTGAAATGATTTTATAAAGCACAGAGAATTTGTTGATTTAGGTATTTTTAAAAGCCTTAAATTTTACACCGTTTGGCTTGCTCTCTCTCTCAAGGGTGGGGATCGATCTGTTCTTAGCATAATTCTTTTTTTTTGTAAAACTTGATTGCTATGTATTGATTGTAATAAAATTAATAAATAAATAAATAAAAAAAAAAAAAAAAAAAAAAAAGAACTAGTATTGGAGGAGAGGTGACACCCAAGCTGTAGTCATCAACTATGAGAAAGGATAAGGGAGGAGATGGTGATTTCAGATATTTTTAAGATGGAAGAAGACATTTACAATATAAGGGAGGGGTATTCAACAGAACCTTAAGCTTCAAAAATGTGTAGAAGATACCACAGATAGAGGTACCTTTTTCGGGCTTCCCTATGATGTACTCCTAAGTCCCAGCAACTTGAGACAGTGGTATGGCTGTGAAGTGAAGTGCCTCTTTGAGAGGACTCAAATTCATATCCTCAGTATATTCTGTTGTGCTGTTGGGTAGTATAGGTTGTGGCGTGATTAAATTCTGCTGAGGCTATTACAAATTCTGGAAATAAGCAGAATGGAGGCAAGCAAATGTTACTCTCTCCCACAAAAATGGGTAGTCTGCTTTGTCAAACTAGGAGGGATAGCACAGGAAAGTTTTAGGTGGGAGAAATAAACAATCCTTGATTCTGTAGTCATTTAGAGTAAGGCTGAATTGTCAGCTTCAATTTCCCCAACTGCTCAGTACACAAATTGCATTATGGTCTGAAACAGCCAAAATGGCCATTATGATTGAGATGACTATCCCATCTGAAAGAGGAGTATATGAGGAGAGACATGAGAGAAAAGGTCAAACATATTCAGATCTGGCAGCTGAGTGTAGGAAGGAAGGAAGGACTGAGGGCATTCATCTAAATGATCAAAGTGGGTTGCAGAGGCTTTGAGGGAGCATCTACTCAGTGTCAAGAGAGGTTCTGGGTTTTCAGGAGTAAAGCGTAACACACGCGTTCACAGAGAAGGGGAAAAATGGCAGTAAGAAGTAAAGATAAGAAGTGGGAAGCACACCCATTGTGAACTCAACAGCAGGATTTGATAAGTAGACTTATCTACAGAGAGCCGCTTACCGTGACCAGGGATTAGAGACAATATCTTGAAGAAATGAATCCTGTGGCCAGTGGCTAAGGGTGACAGAGAAACTCCCTGCCACTGGAACACCACTAAGATGTGATCCAGGAATAAAGGGAGAAAACATCAATGAGAATGTGGCTCCCAAGTTGACGAACCTAGAGCTGGCCAAAAGGCACCAGTGGAAGTGCAACAGGTAAATTATGTCTGGCAGGCAGTACCTGTACTTTAAACTTCATTCACAACGTATGTACAACAAACATTACACCAAACCTGAAAAGAGCAGGCAAAGTAAATGTAGACATTGATCCAATGAAATTTGATGCTGTGTTGAATGGCCTGTTCTTTTCAAATTGTTTGTAATGTTCTAAAGTTGATTATTAAATGTCCGAACAGGAATGTAATGAGAATAAAAAAAAAAAAAAAATTGTACTATAATGATATTTCTTTGCAAGTTGTAAGAAAATCTGGCCTGGTCACACTCTGTTTGCAGTTCTCCTCATGAAGGAATACGTATTTCAGGTACATTCATAAGACATGCATGTTTAGTAAACTGACAACATTAGTTGGCCTCAGTACGAGTATGTTCTGATGTGTATATGTAATTGTGTTCTGCGATGAACTTCTACCATTCCAGAGATAGGCTCCAATTCCGAAAACAATTTTATAACTAGTTTAAATGGGTGCAGCATCTGGGTGTATTGATGGCTAGAAGTTTTAATATGATCTATGGTATGAGGTGTAGTTGTCCATGTTAAAGGCCACTAAAATAGCAACATGCTAAGACAAGGTATATATACAGAACTGAACAAAACATTATTCTGGACTATGGGAAGTTACCTCTCTAAGGATAATATACAGGTTAGGGTGATTTTTCATTTTATGAGGCAGCATTGCTAACCACTTAATTGGTGTGTTGTCTGCACTGAATTCAGCTAAAGTAAATTTTTATTATATTAAAGAGATAAACTCTGAAACACACAATGGATCTTTGTTATGAAAGCAAGATAAAGCCGGTCAATTGAAAGAAAAAACAGAAACCACGACAGTTTATACTTGCTGAGAAACGAGCCCGGAGGAAATACAAAATTGCTAGAATTAAGATGTCTGTTTCAATTATGATTAGACTCAGTGATAAGTAGCATTAGGTCTTAATGTACTACTGCAACTATTAGCAACCTAAAAAACTGCTACATTTGTAAACCATAATTTATTGCTTGTCTACTTAAAAAAAAAAAAAAATATGCATTCTTCCAACATTATGAGTAAAAATGTGTTGTCAACTGCTTTATTGTCATTATTTCCAAAATAAAATATTATAGGCAACTAAAACATTTCCTGCTTTTTCAGTTAAATATCCATTTAAGTTAATAGTTATACAAAAATGTAAAAATATATGCATGACAAGTAAAGTTTTTTTGAAACTGGTCACTTCTTTTTAGTATACTGCCAACTAATCCCAATTCAATGGTTTTTCCAGGTCCCTTCTTATTCAAATATTTTGTTAGTTTATTTTTTTTTTTTTAAACTGATCTAAAATTCAGAAGGAATGCATTAATAATTATTGAGAACCTGCAGTCCAACCTGCTGTGAGAGTCTTTTTAAAGTGCACTGAAAAGCTATGCATCTTTAAAAATTAATATTTGCCTCCTGGTTAGAACACAAACGAGAGCTTCGATGATGGCATATGTGAAGCAGGGAGCCTCTTTCCAATCTCATTGCTGTAGGGTATGATTTAGTAGGCTGTGGGGTCCACTACTGGATAATAAATTAATAAGGGCATAAAATTAAGAGGATTCTAGCTCAGATCCCTGCTTAGCCACTGACATTCAGTGTGATTTACGGAATATCGTTACGTCTTATTTGATGCTCGGCATGGTTCCTCTTGAATTGAACTTTATAGCAATTCTACCACTTACACCTCACTCTGTGAAAAAATACTTCGGAAAACTTTACTGATGACTTACTTTTCATAGAAATAAATGGGTTACTAAAAAATTTTAGGCCACTGGATATCAGCAACTGTTTCAGGTACTGATTAAACTTGTACATTGTAAACTTAAACACTGTTTTACTCTAATAATTTCTTTGGATAAAGCTGATGAGGCTATAAAATCTTACAAGTGCTTTTCCCTATAATAATTTTGCTTCACTTTTTAACTTGACTTCTTTTGTTTTTTTATTCTGTATGCATGCAATATTAGAATTAAAATACTGTGTCAAAAATACCAGTGTGGTATTGCTAAGATAATAAGTATTTTTATTTGTGAGGCACTTTATGTATTACTCTTTGATGATATCTGGTAAAGTAACTGAAAACTTTTGTCACTTTATTTTGTAAATATTGAATTTTGAAGTATTAGGTGAAATTATCTTGATATGTGTAGCATAAACATATATACAGCATATAATAAAATCAGAATTTTCTTTATCTGTGCACTTTTTTTCAATAAGCATAATAAATCCTTGGCATCTGCTTTTCCTTATTTACAGTTATAACTCCAGAAGTGCAGCCCTGCATTCTCTCCTTTCAATGTGTATGTAAAATCAAGCATAATACAAAGCAGTAATGAGGTTCATCCTGACTAATGATTGCATATAATATGTTCTTCCAAAGTGTCTGCAATAAGTTAACTCATTCATTCTCTTCTTTCATTCTCAGGTTTGTTCTCATTCCTAACAGGCATAACATTGTCTTTTTTCATCTCCTGCAGTATATCATTCAGATGCCTGTTGGGATTTCAACTTGAGGTCTTCAGGTAAAGAACTTAGAGAGCATTGAAAAGGTAAAATACTTCCGGGTATGGTTAACAGGTACATTTTCTATCCTTTCTGCCATTTTCTTGGATTTTTTCCCCTTTGTAGCGAACCTGTGATCACAAATCTAACTAAATGAATAAGAATTATTTGTAAAAGGCTGAGTAAAGGTCAATACTCCGTGTGGTATAGAGGTTAAGGCTTTAGATTTCAAACCCTGAGCTTGTGAGTTGAAATTTCACTACCGACACTGTGTGGCCATGAGCAAGTCACTCCACCTGCGTGTGCTCTACGAAATGGAACCAATTTTATCTCAGATGTTGTAAGTCATCATAAATAAAGGCTTCGGCCAAATAATAAATAATAACAATACAGTGAGCCACCAAAAGGACTGGCTTTGCTAAATGGTCCCTAGTGTGTTTGTGTGTGTGCTCACACTGTAATGGACTGGTGTCCTCTCCAGGTTTTTTTCCTGCCCTGCGCTCTATGCTTGCTGGATTAGGCTCCAGCCCATGTGACCCTGCTCAGGATCAAGAGAGTTAGAAAATGACATGACATGACATGACATGAACCACCAGTATAGCAGTTCTTGCTTTATTGGGTTTCAGGAGGTAAAATCACAAGTGAACCTGGGTAAATACTCTTCATTTCTTTGTAAGATTATCAGTGTGCACATTGGGAAATGAAAGCACTTCCAACACCAGGGAGTGTTCAAGCTTGAGCTAATATGACCTTTTCCTCCCATGATTCTATTCCATGGGACTAATTCTTAAATATACTGCTTATGTTTTATCACTGCACCAACACAGGAGACAACTATCCTTGGTATTGAAATCCTAGTCTTAAAAAGAGCATTTTTAAAATTTGCAGAAACCAACAATATTCTGGTTAAATAATATCAGCTTGATGTGTTTTATTTGTTTCATTAAGAATTAAGTATATATTTTATTTATTAATGCAGCACATCAAAGAACTCTAAAAATATTGTGGTAATATTCCTTGGCTATTTGAATAAAAACAAGGAAATGGCAAAGCTTTTTTTATATTTGCAGCACAACTACAGCTAGAAACACATCCTGTTTCAAGCTTTAAAATAAATAATAAATGAGAAAGGCACCTCGTACAGTTGGAATGTGGCTTAAAATGGAACTCAATTTAGACACTTGTTTTGGAAAGAAGGCAGCATGAAACTAACCCTGATAATCATTTAATTACATAAATGTGCACCTTCACCCCTTATTAGTTCTTTCTAGTAAGGATGCATTGATTATATATAAAAAGGTTACATATGAACATGAAAAGTGTTTAAGAGACAAACTACACTACAAAAGCATCATCTATGAAAAATTACCTGTTATAAGATTAATTTAGAATCACTATTACAGTAGCAATGATAGATTAATTGACAATTTAAAATATATTGATTCCCCATACTAATTTTAATTACCATTACAGAAACACTTTTGTACTTATTGCTTACCCTTGTCCTTGAAGAAAGGCCATACCCACATTCTTCTTTTTCATGGGTAGAATCAAGGCAATAAAAAGAAATCTACCAAATGGATTTTCACTGCTGTCAGCCTTGGATTAACTGTATCATCTATGCAGAAATAGCTGATTCCTCAAACTCTTTGCATCGATCATTTAGTTTTACTTGGTTTGAGGATCATTTTGTTTTGCTTGATGTGATCACATGCCTGCACTATCTGTCTCCTAATAAGCACCTATGAACTCCTCTGCGCTGGGAAAATTAATTGAAAACATAGAGAAAAAGCAGAAATATTAGATTGTTACAAAATCAACAGTATAAATGTCATACTTACAAAATTTTGTTATGCATTTAAAATTAAAATAGATGATGATCTTACCCATTGTCTGAACATCCTTTTATATAAAAAATCACTTTTGTGCGTGGTGATGCCCATGTTATAGCTAAATCTAGTCTATCACATAGTGATAGCACTGCCATCTTTGTTCTTAGAAAGCAATAAACTTACCAAAAGCAGTTGAGAACGCAATTAAAAACTAAAATTAAGTTAGATAATAATAATAAAGTAGAGAAAGAAGAGCATACACTCAGAAATATATTCCTATTTAGAACAAGCATTTGGCATTAAAATACAATATAAGAAAACAGTGATGTAGTGACAAAGTTCAGACTAAGAATAAAACTCCTGTCAAGGAGTGCAAGTAACGACAGAAATCAGTCTCTTATTAATTAATTGATTTAAAAGAAAACCCGTAACCAAGGGGTTATTGAAAGAATAGTGTCAGAAGCTTCTAGGACAGAAAAGTATCATACATAAAAGACCAGCAAAATGCTTAGGGGGAGTGTGATAGGAATAGTTGTAAAGATTACAGAGCATATAATACAGTAGTAGGAAGTACGTTGTGGTTTACAGGAAAACAGTCAGGCACCTAATGACTATGGAAGATTATTTGTGCCAAAATGAAATGCAATCCAGCGTGTTAACTACATTGAAATGCAATATGTGTGCATGTGAGACATATGATTTTGACATGGTTTTATCGTGTCATAATTAAAAACATACCAACTAAATGATTGATTGCTTTTTACTACACCACACAATTTTATTGTCAGTTTAAAATTTAGTACAAATGTGCATTGCATTTTAATTTATGTTCATAGATTGCATGAAGAAGAAAGCAGACATATTGCAGTTATGCATAGTGGCAGCTCTGTGAGAATTGCATTTCGATTCAATGACCATTTCAATTTATTAACAAAGCATGTTAAAACACCAACATGGGGTGAAGTCTGTCTGGATTTAATATTTTGTAATAATCAGGATAGAACTAAGGGTGTAGAGTTGATTGAACCACTAGGGTCAAGTGACCATAATATAATACAATTCTCAGTATTTTGTAAGAGTGCAGATGCAAAGACTAAAATTGTTAAGTTAAACTTTGGTAGGGCTAATTTTGAGCAGATGCGACAATGTCTAAGTAGGATACACTGGGATAAGCTTTTAAGTGCGGAGACAGTTGAGGAGCAGTGGAACAGGTTTAAAAATGTTTTACATGTAATGCAGGACAGATACATACCTAAATTTGAAATTAATAGGAAACTAAAAAAACTCCACGGTGGATTAATAAAGATTTAAAAAAGAAGTTTGTGGTACTCAGAAGGGAGTGATACCCAACCGGGATGCCCTAGAAGACCGGAGGAGGGCTTGTGCCTCCTCCAGACCTCAAGGGGGCGACCACCCTGGGGACCACGGGTACAGAGCTAGGAAGCTCGATCCTGTAGGGGCCCGTGGTCACCACCGTTGGCACCCCAATACCAGTAGGACCCTGGACCTCAGCACTCCTGCCACACCTGGAAGTGCTAGGGGAAAGAAAAACGGACACTCGGAGTACTTCCAGGGATACAGCCGGCACTTCCGCAACACTGGGGCTTGTCGGTGGGAAAGTACCGGGAACACACCTGGAGCACATCCGGGTGCTTATTTAAAGGGACCGCCTCCATTCAGAGGATGATTTGAGTCGGGTGGAAGAAGGACGAGGTCTCTGGAGGAGAGAAGGAGGCGGTCTGAAGAGAAAGTGAAAAGGCATTGTGATTTGGCCAGAACTGTGGGGTATTGGGGCTTGTGAGCTGAATTATTGTAAATGGAAACCATTAATAAATGTGTGTGGGGTGAATCTAACGTGTCTGCCTGTCTGTGTCCGGGTCAAATTACACAAAGTTGCAAAGGAAAAAACTGCTTTATAAGGCATATAAGACTAATGACTGCAAAGTGAATCATAGAGTGTATGAGAACATGAGGGCAACCATTATAAAGGATATCAGGGAGGCTAAATGACAGTTGGAGAGGAAAATAGCAGATAAGGCGAAAGAAGACCGTAAGAGATTCCTTCAGTATTTTTGTAGTAAAAGAACAGTCAAGGAGGAGGTCAAGTGCATCAGGAATAGTGAAGGGGAATTAAAAGACATAGACAGTGAAATAGCGGATGCCCTAAACTTACATTTTTCTGAGGTGTTTACAAGTGAACAAGTGGACAACCTCCCAGAGATAAACGCAACTACTAAGGAGGTACTGAGGGATTTGGAAATTGTAGAGAGAGAAGTGCTGCTCAGATTAAATAAGATGAAATCAAACAAATCACCAGGCCTAGATAATATTTATCCTTGTGTTCTTAAGGAGGCAAGTGAGTACATATATAAATCCTTGACACATATTTTTAGGAAGTCACTGCACACTGGAGAGATTCCAAAGGACTGGAAAATGGCAAATATCATCCCATTATATTAAAAGGGTGATAGGGCAGATCCAAGCAACTATAGGCCATTCAGCTTAACATGCATTACAGGAAAATTAATGGAAGGAATTATTAAGGATAAGATTAAGCAGCACCTTACAAAGACAGTACAATACAATACAATACAGTTTATTTTTGTATAGCCCAAAATCACACAGGCCCTGCCTCTTGACAGCCTCCCAGCCTTGACTCTCTGAGAAGACAAGGAAAAAAAAAAAAAAAGAACTTTTAGGGAAAAAATGGAAGAAACCTTGGGAAAGGCAGTTCAAAGAGAGACCCCTTTCCAGGTAGGTTGGACGTGCAGTGGGTGTCAAAAGAAGGGGGTCAATACAATACAATACACAGAACAGAACAAATCCTCAATACAGCATAAAAATAAAAATTTTAGAAGTACAGAGCAGAATTTAACAGTAGATGATATCACATAATACCATTTGGATATTTTTAGAGTCCTGGAGACCTCATCCATCAAGCTGCCTCCCCTATGTGGCCATTCCATGGCTGAAACAGTGCTGGGCCAGCCAATCCGAAGAAAGGACCCCTCTCAATAACAGTAGTTATTAGGAACAGTCAGCATGGGTTCAGAAGAGGGAGGTCGTGTTTTACTAACATGCTGGAATTCTATGAGGAGGCAACAAAAGGATACGATCAAAGTGGAGCTTATGATATTATTTATCTGAACTTTCAGAAAGCATTTGATAAAGTGCCACATGAGAGGTTCAAAATAAAAGAAGTGGGAGTTCAGGGTGTTGTTTTTAGATGCAGAATTGGCTCAGACACAGGAAGCAGAGGGTGATGGTGCGAGGAACCTCATCAGAACTGGCCGATGTTAAGAGTGGTGTTCCACAGGGGTCAGTGCTAGGACCGCTGCTTTTTAAAATATGTATAAATGATTTAGATAGGAATATAAGTAACAAGCTGGTTAAGTTTGCAGATGATACCAAGTTAGGTGGATTAGCAGATAATTTGAAATTTGTTATATCATTTGTGGCAGTAGGGGGCACTAGTGCTCCCTTGAACCCTCAGGGATGACTCCAAACACCAGGTAAAAGTCCAAGACTTTTTATTATTCCTCAGAGTGCACCAAGCACCTTCCACACTACTCATATATCAATAACCAACACAATATCCACTCCTCCTCGCCCAGACACTTTGCTCCTCTCCCACCCAGCACAGCTCAGTGTCTGGACTAGCCCATAGTCCTTTTATAGCCCCTGACCCGGAGGCATTCCTGTCTAATCAGACCACAGTTCCTTATTACTTCTGGGTCAGGGCAAACAGTCCTGTTCTTCACCCCGGGAGCACGTCGTTTCTTCTTTTTAATGACGTGTCATGATTTTTAAATATTGTGATTAGTTTAACTGGTATGCTCCATGCTTATTAAGTGAGAGCAACTGACAGTGCCTCTTTAAATAAATAATAAATAACACAAATGCAGCACTGACAAATACCTTAAGGAGATTGAAATTACAGTATATATGATGTGTTAGCAGCAGGTATCATAAAGAGCTTTGAAAATCGAGAATGATTATAATATAAGACTACAAAGACAACATGGCAGAAGTAATATAGAAATAGTGTAGGGTCAACTGATTTAGGGACAGCACTGTAAAAGCTAGCAGAACAAGTTGATAAGTGTATTGTGTGGCATTAACATTAGTATTTCTATGAAAAGGTAGGTCTGTTGAAAATATAAATAACAAAAAGAAACCACAAAGCTGAACATTACAGATGGTTCTTAAGAATAGTTTAACAATGTTTGGGGTTTTTTTTTGGGGTCAACTGTAGAAAATAAGAAGCCTAATTCACATATTTTAAAAAACCTTTCTGCTTCTGAGTTCCCTGATAATGATGAAGTAAATGTCTCATTGTGCAGGCAGCAGAAATTAGAGTGTCTGTGTTTGATAAGCCATTTCTTATTTTGGGATGAAAGTGATTTTGTCAAAATATTTTTTTTATGTGATGGTAAACAAAAGGCAGAAAGAATGTTTGAAAAACACCAGGAGACAAATGAGAAAAGTTTTTTTTTGTAAATAACATGCAAAGGTCAAAAACCAGAACATTTAAAGCAGCAAAATAACCAAGCCTAATACATACACCAAAATCAAAGTACAATAAACACATGCAAGTCTGACTTTGAAATAAAGTTAAAGTAACTTGTTTAAGCTTGGGAAGGGGTTTATAACATGACTTTAACACAACTTTAACTTATTATTTGTGTATCAAGGTTTGTTTATTGTTATAATACATTTCTGGTTTTGTTTTGTTCATTGCAAGTAAATTCTTTTTTTTTTCTTGATAAATTATTGAAATGTGAAGGGGCATAGTATGAATTTTGATTTTAGTTTTGGTTAGGCTCTCTTTCTTCCAGCTGGGTGGCAATGTGTAACTACTTGTATACTTAAGGTGCTGACAGATGAAAGGACAAAGGTCTGTTGCATAGATGAAATATGCATTGCCTTCAGGAGATTGTGAAGCACCAACTATCATTTGCATGCTGATGTGATGCAGCTGTATTTACTATTTAAATCAAATACTGCTTCTTGAATTATACTGCTGCCGGAAGAAGAGTCCAGGTATGTCCGGAGTGTTTCCGGCTTCAAGAGCAGCATTTCTGCCACACCAAGAAGTGCTGCCAGAAAAAGATCAGGAAACACCTGGAGCACGTCCAGGTGACGTAAAAAAGAGGCCGCCTCACTCCGTTCAGGGAGCCGGAGTCGGAGTTGGGTGAAAGAGGACGGTGCTTGTGACTGGAGGAGTAGAGGCGGCAGAAAGAAGTTCAAAGGAAATAGACTGACTTATTATTCGTGATTGGTGCACTGTTATTGTGTTGTGCAGAGCAGAAAGAATTAAAGCGTTTGTGTTTTTGGGACATTCTGTGTCTGCCTGTTTGTGTTCGAGTTCGAATACCACAAAGCATAAGTACAATATACTTGTACATATAGTGAAGATAGTGCAAAAGGTTCATAAAGTAGCTCAGGTTGTGCAATATTACAACTGTAGTGCAAGTTTACGGTAAGGCTAAGTACAAATATTTCTACCGGGAGCACATGATGGTCTGATTGAATGTGTTTATAGCTTTTGGGGTGAAACTCTTTCTGAGCCTCGAGGTTCATACACGAAAGGCATTGAAGCGTTTGCTGAAAAGACGAAATTCAAATAGACTGTGCTAATGACTGATGCATTATGTGCTATAAATGTTCTCCACGGTAGAAGCTGTATCCTGATAATCCTCTGTGCTCTTGACACAGCCTGCCATAGAGCTCATCTGCTGTAGTGCTGTGATTCCACACTCAGATACAGTGGGTTAAAATACTCTGAGTGGTGCACTGAGAGTAACAACGCTAAAACAGTTATGGTATTTGGAATAGTTTGGCCATTCCATGGACCATTATATTGTTACAGGTTGATTACAATAAGATGCCCTAAATTTATAAATGATATGTGGTTTATTTCTGTGTATATGATAAATCCTTGTCAGGTATGTGAATCTAAAAAAGAATGAGAAACCACAAAGGAACAGTAGCACTGTTATACAGTAATGCTGGGTGCTGCCAGTTTGCAAAACCGAGTGAAACTTGCGTATGCACAGGGTAAGGCTGTTGTGAAAATGTGTGCAGCTTTATGCCAAGTTTAGTTTTTATACATCTCGAAGTTAGTGTGAAAATGGGCATACGCACCATTTATACATGAGGCCCCTGGTATTTTCAATAAAATGTTATGTGATATGAAGATTTAAAAGTGAATTTTGTGTGCCATCCGAGTTTCCAATACATGTATGTGACAACAAAGGTGATCTAGAAATAATCATTTTATTACATATTCCTAGTAGTGTTTTTCTCAAGGTAAGGATATGTTTATTATTTCTTTGTGTAACATTAGTGGCCTTCATTGGAGGTACTCTCACATAAATACATCAACATGACACCAAGCATGTGGCAGGAACGGTTTAGTGTGATTTTTGCCTTGCAAAATGAAACCACACCCCTTGGGGTGAACAGTTGTTACTAAGGAAGATAAGCACTTGGGTAGCACATGTTGCCAGTCTTCTTTAAAAATGGCTGAATCTCATAATATTGGTGTTTTATTTTGTTTGTAAATTATATAGAAAACCTAGTTTACAAGTTGTTTGTAATCTCATGACATGGATCATTGCTTGATAACTTTCTTGGCTTGAGAAATGGATGTATGTGGTTAGTTTTTTTTTTTTTTTGTTTTTTCCCTTGTCAAACCCCGTGCACCATGACATCCATTACAAAATGCTAGGACAGGCTATGTATTTTTAAACTATAGAAAATGCTTAACTGTAGAACACAATTTTGCATGTCAAATATATATATGCCATGTTTGTGAAGAAATACATTTGAGTTGAAAAATACTAAACTTCTCCATTAAGAAAGGTTGAAGGAGAACAATGCTAGAGCACTGACAAATGCTGGTGCTACATTTTTATTTCCTTTACCATTCCCTTCATACTACTGTTGCGTAACTGATGTCACCAGGCAAGTGAGCCAGATGAGTAGGATTAGAAAAACAGCATGTGGGACAAAGCTAAGGCCCCATTCATCTGACAGTTATCATAAAAAAGTTGATTATTTTATACTTTTTAATGGCTTAGCATATAAACAGATCTGTAAGTCTGTAACTGCACTGAACTTCCATATATAATGAATTGGCTAGCCTGTATAGGTGAAAGTGCATAAAAGATATAAGGGACATCAAGCACATCCTCTTTATTTAATTATCTCATGTTGCATCTGTTTAGTTGTAAAGTGCTTGACCAAATGAATTCCCCTTAGTATAAAAATAAAATTTACTTTGGCCGAAATATTTTAATTTTGATTACGGATTCGCTGATATTGAATGTTTGTAGCACTATGCCTGACTGTACAGTATGTTTGGTTTAATAGCTTAAATTAAAAATATAATCAGTTGTTAGATATTATTATCACTACAACCTCACTACAAATGAAATAGATACTTTAACCTCCAGTAAAAATAGCTTCTTTCAGATATTCATTTATAACTTTCAAAACAGTGTCTCATGGCCTGTGTTACTATCTAAATTCTCACAGCACCCCCTTGAAATCTCCATTCAATTAATTATTAAATAGTACAAGTTTAAGTATTAATAAGTATTCAAATCTCAGGCAATTGCATATTAAATGAAACATTATTCATGTTCAATAATTCATTATAGATATTCACAGAACTGTTAACAAGAATGGAATATATTTTTGAAGAGCAAGATCAATAATGAAAATGAAATTGTAATGTATCAGTGTTTTGGCTGGGATGTAACTAGATATCTGTCAATTAGCTTACACGTTTCTATTTGTTCTGTCAGGTGATAAAGACAGTGAATCAGCATTTGGATCATTTATCTTAAGTATACTTTTCTCTTACTAGGTCAAGGTGAATGAAGACAGGCATGGGATACAAATGGGTTAATCATAGACAAATTACTACTGGGAGGACACATTATATATTATACATGTTTGTATATTGCTGCAGATATTTCGCATAAACACAAGTAGAACATACCAAAGTTCAGATTGATAGTCCTCCCAGGAGAAAACTGACAACTAGATTAACTTGTGTAAACCTCGAACATTGCTTGAATCAATCATTATATTTATTGATCTATTGTTATTTTAATTCATCATTCATTATATGTGTTTACCCTTTCTCCAAAGTTTAAAATACTTCCACTGCCCCATCTGCATGGTTAATGCGTACACACTGTAAGTGCATGGAGTACCAGCTAAGGAAATGTTTTTTTTTTCTGCGGTTTTGTCAATTCTTTAATCAGATTCTACTTATTAGAAGTAAGCCATATACGCATTGCTATACCTTCAGCTAAGTTCTGAGTCAGTGATTTAATACTGAATAGGGGAAACGAGCAGTTAAGCATTTTCTGTTCACAAATGAAGGCATTTCAGCATTATAAAAGAATGTAACCATGACAACTACAATTGCTTTATTTTCCTCCATCCATCCATTTTCTGACCTGATGATCCATTTTATATCTTAAAATTGCAGATCCTGTTTCATATTCTTGAAAGATAAATGTTAGCTTAAGCAATACGAGAGTGAGATTTTGTGTGATTTGTGTGTTTGTGTATGCATGTGCATGTTTATCTCATTTATATTAAAAAGAAACTGGCAGTCTGAATGAGTTTGCCCTTATTAGCTGAGCCATGTGTGCAAGTGACTTGCATAACAAATTAATACATGCGGTAAGGTTTAGGGATGGCAAAAGAGGAGACAACACAAATAAATAAAAGACTGGCAGTTATGTCCCAGAGAAGGCAGGAAATGATCTTAAGGTCTTTGTGAGTTACATGCGCCTTACTGGGTTTTTTTTTATTATTATTATCATTCATCATTACCATGATTTTCACTCTACTTTTCCTGATGAGGCTGCAATAGCAACATGCTCAGCTGGGCTAACCAGGCCATCCTATCCCATGACAGCTTATTATAGCCCCTTACTTACTGTGTCATTCTTGTGCAGGAACCTCATTTTGGCCACTACCTATAGATGAGGATAAGGATGTAGACTGAAAAGTAAATCAACAGATTTGTCCTAGGACTTAATTCTCTGTTTTCCACCATGGTCTGGTACAAGTTCCACAAAACTGCTGGATTTGCACCAATTCTTTGGTCATTCTCATTGTCATCTTTTTCCTCTTTCTTGAACAAGTCTGCGAGGCACTAAATTACTCTGCAATTCTTTTCTAAGATTTGGAAGTGCTGATTTTGATTCCAGCCACATTATACTACATTTCATTGCACAGCCTGATGATGCAAAGATAAATATGTAGGCCTACAAATTGGGTACTCTCTAATTCTGGCTGTTTCTTTACTTCCTACCCATGAAAATTATGAAAACAAGAGCAATCAAGATGTAAATTTAGAGAAATGCAGAAGCAATTTTTAATGCAATCAGCATAATGAAAAGTATGCAACTGCGATTCTTTCTTCATAAAGAAAGTTTGTAGGCCAAAGTTCAAATAACCCAGTAACCCCATAACTTAAAACTACCTTTCAGAAGATATTATGTGTTGCACAGTCATAACATTCTAAAAAAAGTCATAATCTTTTTCCATGTGCAAACATGTGGACAGGATTCAAACTTTCCTATGACCCTTAAAGTATCTGTAAAAGGGTTAAACAGTGGGTCCAGCCTTCTATGTCCTGAACGGAATCCAATTTGATACTCATCTATTAGAAAGAGTCTCTGTTCCAGATCATAGGATTTTCCAGGCAGACTGAGTTGTGTGATTACATGTGTTTATTATTTTAGAAGTGTAAAGCAACACTCCACTCTACCACTCCAGAAGCAATGTACATGCCTTTCACACACCATTGAAAAGCCATGTTAGACAAAACAACACCACATTATCTAGTACTTTCCAGATTTATGGTCAGATCTCATCAACTCCTATAGGCTTGCTGCCAAGCAGCTTTTTAATCAATGCCATGACCTTGGACACCATGATGAACTCTTTCCCATCCATTGCATCTTGCACAGTCTTCTCCCTAGAGGGTGTACCCACTAGGTTTAGGAGTTCCTCTAAGTGTTCTTTCTGCCTCTCAGTAGTACTAGGGTGTTGTACCGTTTTAGCCATTATGAATGTAGAGAAAAGCCAAGCAAAATTACACCTTTTATTGGCTAACTAAAAAGATTACAATACGCAAGCTTTCAAGGCAACTAAGGCCCCTTCTTCAGGTAAGATGTAATACAGAAACTGAAGTTTCCTGTGTTTCTATCCACACACAAGGACAAGAAACAACATTGGTAAATCTTTAAATGAAAAATCTTAAATGTAAAAAATTAATAGGTTCATTCAGGCTAAGATTAATTTAACAAGAGAGAGTAGAACAACGTATGGTCAAGATCTTTGGATAAGATAACTGTCCAAAAGTCCTTTGAAGTTTGTGATGAGTTTTTCAAAACAATATGAGTCTGTAGACAGGTTATCTGTGTCAGTCTGAGAGATGCAAACAGTCCTAATACCTGGCTATAAAACTCTTGTCTCTATTCAAGCCATGTTGTAATGTATTAAATTTTAACGAGTTTAACTTCCCATTCTTTTCTCTTGCGGGGTTTTGGTTTCCCATAAGCACTGTGACTTTAAAGTCCTTCTCACTGTGCCCATGGCTGTTGAAGTGGGCTGCTACAGGAACATCTGTGTTGCCATGTTTAATGTGGAAGAGAATTAGGTAGACAACATTAGATGATCTGCAGGAATATGATCCGTTTATGTAATGCTCAAGTCGGCAGTGTGGTATAACTATACAGTCTGTATTGTAGATGTGGGCACACATTTTACATCTTTTCTGTTGTCAGGTAGATGTGCCATTTTCTGTCGGTTCATTTAAGGAGCTTCGGACAATTAGTTGCTGAAGGTTTGGTGGTTGTCTGTATGCCAGGAGAGAAGGTTCAGGAAATACATTTTTCAGTGTTTGGTCGTTGTTTAGCATTGGCTGATGTTCTTTTATACTTTTTCAAAGTGTTTCAAGATGTGGGTTGTGGGTGACAACAAGGGGGATGCGGTTTTTGTTGTCTTTGTTTTTATATTCCAGAAGGTTGTCTCTGGGTATGGCAGTAGCTCTTCTTATTTGAGTGTCTATTGTTTTGGGGGTATAACCTTGTCTGATGAAATCTTGTCTGAGCTCCTGCAGTTGTTGATCCTGGTCTGTCGAGTCTGAGCAAATACGATTGTACTTATTGCTTGGCTAAAAATAATGGAGCGCCTTATATGCTTGGGTTGGAAGCTGTCACTTCTTAGGTAGGTCCATCTGTCTGTTGGTTTGTGAAAAACAGAAGTTACAAGGGTGTTATTATATTCATTATAAAAATGGAGGAGGTCCTTCTCACTGGCAGTCCAGATTATGAAGATGTCATCTATGTAACGGAAATACAACATTGGTTTTAAGATGCACATTGACATGAAATCTTCCTCCAATTTTGCCATAAATAGGTTTGCATAGTGAGGTGCAAACCGACAGCCCATTGCAGTCCCCATTTGTTGCAAGTAGCAATCTTGTCCAAAAGAGAATAGATTATGTGTCAGAGTGAATTATATCATTTCTATTACTGACTCTGTGGGTAAATCATGTTGTCTGAGGTATGTTTCACATGCCAATATGCCATCATCATGAGGGATGTTTGTGTACAGGGCCTCATCATCCATTGTGGCCAGTAAGGTTCCCTCAGGAAAGGGGCCTAAAGCAGACAGTTTTTTTAAGAAGTCAGTGGTGTCCTGGATGTAGCTGGTTGTGTTGCGGGCGAGGGGTTTAAGAATGTGTTCCACCCTACCTGAAACCTTTTCTGTAAGGGAGCCAATTTCTGAGATGATAGGCCTTCCTGGGTTTCCTTCTTTGTGGATTGTGTGCCCACATCTACAATACAGACCATATAGTTATACCACACTGCTGACTTGAACATCACATAAAGGGATCATTTTCCTGCAGATCATTTAATGTTGTCTACCTAATTCTCTGCATGAAATGTCCTGACACTGCACTTTATGTGGGAGAAACTGGACAAACACTCCGCCAGAGAATGAATTTACACAGATTTTACATTAAACATGGCAACACAGATGTTCCTGTAGTGGCCCACTTCAACAGCCGGACACTGTGAGAGGGACTTTAAAGTCACAGTGCTTTATTGGCAACTTCAAAACACAGCAAGAGAGAAACGAATGGGAAGTTAATACTCATGTTAAAATTTAATACATTACAACATGGCTTGAATAGAGACAAGAGTTTTATAGCCAGGTATGAGGACTGTTTGCATCGCTCAGACTGACACAGATAACCAGACCCATATTGTTTTGAAAAACTCATCACAAACTTCAAAGGACTTTGTTGGACAGTTATCTTATCCAAAGATCTTGACCATACATTGTTCTACTCTCTCTTGTTAAATTAATCTTAGCCTGAATTAACCTATTAATTTTTTACATTTAAGATTTTTCATTTAAAGATTTACAAATGTTGTTTCTTGTTTTAGTGTGTGGATATAAACACAGGGAACTTCAGTTTCTGTATTACATCTTACCTGAAGAAGGGGCCTGAGTTGCCTCGAAAGCTTGCGTATTGTAATCTTTTTAGTTAGCCAATAAAAGGTGTCATTTTGCTTGGATTGCCTCTCAGTAATATCCCCAATTGAAGTCAACATTTATGCACCCTTGCTGAGAACATCTTGGAATAAGTATTGCCTATTCTTTCCAAGTTGTTCCAATGTTTTACCTGTAGAGAAAAGCCAAGCAAAATGACACCTTTTATTGGCTAACTAAGAAGATTACAATATGCAAGCTTTCGAGGCAACTCAGGCCCCTTCTTCAGGCAAGATGTAATACAGAAACTGAAGTTCCCTGAGTTTATATCCACACACTAGGACAAGAAACAACAATGGTAAATTTTGAATGAAAACTCTTAAATGTAAAAATTAATAGGTTCATTCAGGCTAAGATTAATTTAACAGGAGATAGAAGAACAATGTATGGTCAAGATCTTTAGATAAGATAACTGTCCAATAAAGTCCTTTGAAGTTTGTGAAGTTTTTCAAAACAATGCAGATCTGTAGTCAGGTTGTCTGTGTCAGTCTGAGAGATGCAAACAGTCTTCATATCTGGCTATAAAACTCTTGTCTCTGTTCAAGCCATGCTGTAATGTATTAAATTTTAACATGAGCTTAACTTCCCATTCTTTTCTCTCTTGCTGCGTTTTGAAGTTGCCCATAAGCACTGTGACTTTAAAGTCCCTCTCACAGTGTCCATGGCTGTTAAAGTGGGCCGCTACAGGAACATCTGTGTTGCCATGTTTAATGTGGAATCTGTGTAAATTCATTCTCTGGCGGGAGTGTTTGTCCAGTTTCTCCCACATAGAGTGTAGTGTCAGGACATTTCATGCAGAGAATTAGGTAGACAACATTCGATGATCTGCAGGAAAATGATCCCTTTATGTGATGTTCAAGTCGGGAGTTTGGTATAATTATACGGTCTGTATTGTAGATGTGGGCACACGTTTTACATCTTTTCTGTAGGCAGGGAGATGTGCCATTTTCTGTTGGTTTATTTAGGGAGCTTCGGACAATTAGTTGCTGAAGGTTTGGTGGTTGTCTGTATGCCAGGAGAGGAGGTTCAGGAAATATATTTTTTAGTGTTAGGTCGTTGTTTAGTATTGGCTGAAGTTCCTTTATAGTTTTTCGAAGTGTTTCAAGATGTGGGTTGTAGGTGACAACAAGGGGAATGCGGTTCTTGTTGTCTTTGTTTTTATATTCCAGAAGGTTCTCTCTGGGTATGGCAGTAGCTCTTCGTATTTGAGTGTCTGTTGTTTTGGGGTATAACCTTGTTTGATGAATTCTTGTCTGAGCTCCTGCAGTTGTTGATCCCGGTCTGTCGGGTCTGAGCAAATACGATTGTACCGTATTGCTTGGCTAAAAATAATGGAGCGCCTTATATGTTTGGGGTGAAAGCTATCACTTCTTAGGTAGGTCCGTCTGTCTGTTGGTTTGTGAAAAACAGAAGTTACAAGGGTGTTGTTTTTCAGTTGAACTGTGGTGTCAAGGAAGCTGACTTCTGTTTCTGAGTAATTCAGCTTCAGCTTTATGTTGGGGTGAAAAGAATTGTATTCATTATGAAAATGGAGGAGGTCCTTCTCACTGGCAGTCCAGATTATGAAGATGTCATCTATGTAACGGAGATATAACATTGGTTTTAAGATGCACATTGACAAGAAATCTTCCTCCAATTTTGCCATAAATAGGTTTGCATAGTGAGGTGCAAACCGACAGCCCATTGCAGTCCCCATTTGTTGCAAGTAGCAATCTTGTCCAAAAGAGAATAGATTATGTGTCAGAGTGAATTTTATCATTTCTATTACTGACTTTGTGGGTAAATCATGTTGTCCGAGGTACGTTTCACATGCCAGTATGCCATCATCATGGGGGATGTTTGTATACAGGGCCTCAACATCCATTGTGGCCAGTAAGGTTCCCTCAGGTAAGGGCCCAAAGCAGACAGTTTTTAAGAAGTCAGTGGTGTCCTGGATGTAGCTGGTTGTGTTAGTGGGCGAGAGGTTTAAGAATGTGTTCCACCCAACCTGAAACCTTTTCTGTCAGGGAGCCAATTCCTGAGATGATGGGCCTTCCTGGGTTCCCTTCTTTGTGGATTTTAGGAAGCATGTAGAAGTAACCCATTTTGGGGTTCTCAGGAATTAAACTGTTTACCTGATCCCTGATGTCAAGAGGAAAGCTACTTACTATCTTTTTTAGTTCCTTTTTGTAGAGATCTGTTGGGTCTTCTTGCAGTTTATAATAATGCATAGTATTCGACAATTGTCTTTGTGCCTCCTGTATATAGTCTGATGTGTTCATGATGACTAAAGCACCCCCTTTGTCTGCTGGTTTGATAATGATTTCTGTATTATCTCTTAGTGAATGTATGGCTCTCCGCTCTTCCCCAGTGATGTTTTCTATCTGATTTTGCTGCCTGTTTAAGATCCCTGTTTTACTCTCTGTCGGAAGCAGTCTATATAATTATCCAGTGAGGGGTTTCTGCCAGCTTCTGGTGTCCATGTGGATTTACTGGTGGGGTTGTTGTAACTGCTTGTTGTTGGTTCCTGTGTGTTACCGTTCTCTTTGTTGTGGAAAAATTCTTTTAGTCTGAGTTTTCTGAAGAATTCTTCCATATCACTGCAGAGTCTGATGTTATCAATGGGCTTTGCAGGACAATATGAGAGTCCCTTTGTGAGTACTGAAATCTCTGCTTCATTTGGTGTGTATGAGGAGAGATTAACAATGCAGGTCTGTTGCTCTTTGTTTTTTGTTATTAAGTGTCCAGCTTTCTCTCGTAATCTATGTAGCTTTTTCTTTTTGTTGACAATAAGGAGTTTCTGGAGTCTTTTGTAATAGCGATGGAGTTCCTTTACCATCTCCTGACTGTCATTTCCAAGGAGCAGGATGAGGTCTTGGATCTCTCTTTGCGTGTTCTTCTTGATGTTGTAGAAAATTTGGATTAAGTGGTTTCTTATCCTTGCAGATGTTCTAAAAACAGACCTGCATTGTTAATCTCTCCTCATACACACCAAATGAAGCAGAGATTTCAGTACTCACAAAGGGACTCTCATATTGTCCTGCAAAGCCCATTGATAACATCAGACTCTGCAGTGATATGGAAGAATTCTTCAGAAAACTCAGACTAAAAGAATTTTTCCACAACAAAGAGAACGGTAACACACAGGAACCAACAACAAGCAGTTACAACAACCCCACCAGTAAATCCACATGGACACCAGAAGCTGGCAGAAACCCCTCACTGGATAATTATATAGACTGCTTCCGACAGAGAGTAAAAACAGGGATCTTAAACAGGCAGCAAAATCAGATAGAAAACATCACTGGGGAAGAGCGGAGAGCCATACATTCACTAAGAGATAATACAGAAATCATTATCAAACCAGCAGACAAAGGGGGTGCTTTAGTCATCATGAACACATCAGACTATATACAGGAGGCACAAAGACAATTGTCGAATACTATGCATTATTATAAACTGCAAGAAGACCCAACAGATCTCTACAAAAGGAACTAAAAAGATAGTAAGTAGCTTTCCTCTTGACATCAGGGATCAGGTAAACAGTTTAATTCCTGAGAACCCCAAAATGGGTTACTTCTACATGCTTCCTAAAATCCACAAAGAAGGGAACCCAGGAAGGCCCATCATCTCAGGAATTGGCTCCCTGACAGAAAAGGTTTCAGGTTGGGTGGAACACATTCTTAAACCTCTCGCCCAACACAACCAGCTACATCCAGGACACCACTGACTTCTTAAAAACTGTCTGCTTTGGGCCCTTACCTGAGGGAACCTTACTGGCCACAATGGATGTTGAGGCCCTGTATACAAACATCCCCCATGATGATGGCATACTGGCATGTGAAACGTACCTCGGACAACATGATTTACCCACAAAGTCAGTAATAGAAATGATAAAATTCACTCTGACACATAATCTATTCTCTTTTGGACAAGATTGCTACTTGCAACAAATGGGGACTGCAATGGGCTGTCGGTTTGCACCTCACTATGCAAACCTATTTATGGCAAAATTGGAGGAAGATTTCTTGTCAATGTGCATCTTAAAACCAATGTTATATCTCCGTTACATAGATGACATCTTCATAATCTGGACTGCCAGTGAGAAGGACCTCCTCCATTTTCATAATGAATACAATTCTTTTCACCCCAACATAAAGCTGAAGCTGAATTACTCAGAAACAGAAGTCAGCTTCCTTGACACCACAGTTCAACTGAAAAACAACACCCTTGTAACTTCTGTTTTTCACAAACCAACAGACAGACGGACCTACCTAAGAAGTGATAGCTTTCACCCCAAACATATAAGCGCTCCATTATTTTTAGCCAAGCAATACGGTACAATCAGATTTGCTCAGACCCGACAGACCGGGATCAACAACTGCAGGAGCTCAGACAAGAATTCATCAAACAAGGTTATACCCCCAAAACAACAGACACTCAAATACGAAGAGCTACTGCCATACCCAGAGAGAACCTTCTGGAATATAAAAACAAAGACAACAAGAACCGCATTCCCTTGTTGTCACCTACAACCCACATCTTGAAACACTTGAAAAACTATAAAGGAACTTCAGCCAATACTAAACAACGACCTAACACTAAAAAATGTATTTCCTGAACCTCCTCTCCTGGCATACAGACAACCACCAAACCTTCAGCAACTAATTGTCCGAAGCTCCCTAAATAAACCAACAGAAAATGGCACATCTCCTGCCTACAGAAAAGATGTAAAACGTGTGCCCACATCTACAATACAGACCGTATAATTATACCAAACTCCCGACTTGAACATCACATAAAGGGATCATTTTCCTGCAGATCATCGAATGT